>NW_022436951.1:24783345-24899141 GCF_009761245.1 Sapajus apella | reverse complement strand
TGGAGTCTCACTCTGTCACCCAGGCTGGAGTGCAGTGGTGTGATCTCAGCTTACTGCAACCTCTGCCTCCTGGGTTCAAGCTATTCTTCTGCCTTAGCCTCCTGAGTAGCTGGGATTACAGGCATGTGCCTCTACACCTGGTTGATTTTTTTATTTTTAGCAGAGATGGGGTTTCACCATGTTGGTCAGGCTGATCTTGAACTCCTAACCTTGTGATCCACCCCCTTCAGCCGCCCAGAGTGCTGAGATTACAGTATCTTGATGAAATTCCTGTCTAAGGGGTCTGGAGAGTCATGCCCTATAAATCATAAATTCTCATCTGATGGGTTTTATTTAACCCTATATATCATGATTTACTTTCTAACCTGACTCTGGCATAATATTATGAGACAAAGAAGAAAATCACAATATTCTTCCTCGAAACATCTTTCTTTGTCATATTTTGAAATGGCCCTGCACAGCTGTTCCTTGTGGGGAAAAATTTATGTCTGTAGAGACTTTCTATTAACATAGCTAGATTTTTTTTTTTTTTAAGATGGAATCACTCTGTCACCCAGCCTGGAGTGCAGTGGTGAGATCTTTGTTCACTGCAACCTCCACCTCTTGGGTTGAAGTGATTCTCCTGCCTCAGCCTCCTGAGTAGCTGGGACTACAGGCATGTGCCCCCACTCCCAGCTAATTATTTTGCCTTTTTAGCAGAAACAGTGTTTCACCGGCTTAGCCAGGATGGTCTCTATCTCCTGACCTTGTGATCCACCTGCCTCAGCCTCCCAAAGTGCTGGGATTACAGCTGTGAGCCACTGTGTCCGGCCCAAACCAATGTGTTTCTTAAATGTATTTGATTGATGTCTCATGCCTCTCTAAAATGTATAAAACCAAGCTGCGCCCCAACCACTGTGGCACATGTTCTCGTGACTTCATAAGGGGTGTGTCACAGGCGTGGTCATTCATATTTGGTTCAGAATAAATCCCTTCAAATACTTTACAGTGCTCGACTCTTTTTGTTAACACATGTAGACACTATAGTTCTTTAAAATTTTTTTTTAATTTAATTAATTATTTAAAAATAGAGATGCAGTCTCACTATGTTGCCTAGGCTGGTCTTGAACTCATGGCCTCAAGTGATCCTTCCACCTCAGCCTTCCAAAGTGGTGGGATTACAGGTGTGAGCCACCATGCCCAGCCCTAAACCTAGGAGTTCTAATTCTTTTCTGTTCCTGAACGTTCAGTTGAAAGGACAGATCACATTTATCTGGAGTAGATAATTGCAAATTGAACATGTCTTACAAATGATCGATGAGCATGCGTATCCTATCCCAACTCTGAGGTCTTTTTCTTGAGCATCAGTAGTGTGAGGAAAATAAGATGGATTCAGAACATTTTGGGGTATTTTGTGCAAGACCTCCGTGCCATGCATCCATCGTGGAGCAGCAAATCTAGGATGGCTGAGCTTTTGGGACTGCTGATACCCACGCCTGTCCAAACTTGGATTTAGGAAAGACAACCTCATTTTATTAACAAGAAAAATTAGAGTCCCTGAAAGATCTCATTCTGTTTATTTTTTCTAACATGGCTTTTCTGGGGAATAAGTGACTGCGGAGTAGTTTAAAAGCTGTTGCTCTTTGGTTAATGGATCTCTACCCTGTAAAAATAATTCTTGCTGGCCGGGCACAGTGGCTTACACCTGTAACCCCAGCACTTTGGGAGGCCGAAGTGGTGGATCATGAGGTCAAGAGATCAAGACCAACCTGGCCAACATGGTGAAACCCCGTCTGTACTGAAAACGTAAAAATTAGCCGGGCGTGGTGGCACATGCCTGTAGTCACAGCTACTTGGGAGACTGAGGCAGGAGAATCATTTGAATCTGGAAGGCGGAGGTTGCAGTGAGCTGAAATCACACCATTGCACTATAGCTTGGCAACAGAGCAAGACTCCGTTTCAAAAAAAAAAAAGTTATTGCTGAGGTGGAATCTGAATATCTTGGAGATATGAATGGGTGTGGTTGCTGCTCTATTCAGAACTGACTACAATCAGCATTTAGAATCTGTCTGACTGGTTCACCAGAGGCAGAGCAACCATCTTTGAACAGCCACAATAACCTTTTCCTTCCAAACTTGCAGCTCTGTGCACTCCTTTGCACTTACAGATAAACCAGCCTACTCAATGCAAGGCCAACTCCTGCGTCAAAGTTTCTCTCGGGCCGCTGTCCAGGCAGGTGTCTGGAAGCGTAATTTATGATCATGATGAGTAGGCAGATTGGGGTTCTTCTTCCATTATTGTTTGCGCAGGGGACTAGTATGACTCCCACTCCCTATCTCGGGGAGTTTTTGATGTGCAAGCATAAAGGTTTAACACATGAAGGTATGAGGCCTCTCTGCATGTCTTCTGCATGCTTCCCTGAACTTGCTTTCATTGGGGGTGGTCTGACTGGGTGTAAGCCAGATGAGGGATGAGGCCAGAGGCTCATGTTTGCCCCCGCCCGCCCTTCTGAGGTTCCAGGAATCCTTTATCTGTCTCAAATATCTTGCCAACTCGAAAACTCCTCACGGACAAAGAAATCTATATATTTTAAGCAGCATTGAATTCCAGAATCCAGCAAATGCAGGCTCTATTACAGACCAACAAACCAGAATAATATGTGCATAAAAGGGTAGATGTATAGGAGAGCCTGCCTCACCAGCTAGAATGTAGATCCATTACTTCATTGTAAAATATACAAGCTGTATGTGAAAATATACACGTATAATTTAAACAACACCATAAACAGCTTTTAAACCACAATCTATGCCAAGAAACAGAACATCACCAGTCCCCCAGAAGGTTCCTGTGGGCTCCACCCAGATCGTATATCCTTCCCCCTCAGAGATAACCACAGTCCTGCATGGTGTGTTAATCACGTCTTTGCTTTTTAGTGTGTGTGTGTTTCAGTAAACACTGTACACGTGTTTCGTTTTGCCTGTTTTGAAAATTTCTTTGAAATCATACTTTATGATTGGCTTCTTTGGTTCAATATTGTTTTTGAAATTCAGCCAGACTGGTGTGCGTAATAAGGTCTATTCGTTTCACTGCTGTGTGACAGTCCACGGTATGGATAACCGGTGCCTTTTCATCATTTCACTGCTGATAGGCAACTTGAATTATTTCCTTAATGATAGTACTGCTAAAAACACGTGTCAGCATGCTTCCTGGTGCACAGGTGTCAAGTTACTTTTGGACTGCTCTTTGTTTACCAGACTCTTTTCATTCAGGAATCATCGGCAAGTGAGAAAAGTCCTCAGGACTGGAGCTGCCGAACATTTGGGAAGAGTTGGCATCTGAAATCCACTGACCAACGGGCACGAAGAGGAATCTTGGCAAAATTCTGAAACAAAATTCAGTGTGATCTGTACTTAAGAGTACAGTCTTAAAAAGAAAATGAGGTTCCCATGACTTAGTATAATGTCCCAAAAAATAAGCCAGGACATAACTATTTTTTTTTTTTTTTTTTGAGACAGAGTTTTGCTCTCATTACCCAGGCTGGAGTGCAATGGCGCGATCTCGGCTCACCGCAGCCTCCGCCTCCTGGGTTCAGGCAATTCTCCTGCCTCAGCCTCCTGAGTAGCTGGGATTACAGGCACGTGCCACCATGCCCAACTAATTTTTTGTATTTTTAGTAGAGACGTGGTTTCACCATGTTGACCAGGATGGTCTCGATCTCTTGACCTTGTGATCCACCCGCCTCGGCCTCCCAAAGTGCTGGGATTACAGGCGTGAGCCACCGCGCCCGGCCCAGGACATACTATTTTAATCAACCCTTTTGGTATGGTCACTGCACTGATAGGTCCAAGAGATGCTACATTAATGTTATTTTCCTTGAGCAACCCATGAGGCTCTGTATTGAGTCTCCATTGTAGAACTACTCACAATGGCTTGTAGTTGTTTGTCTACTTTTCTATGTTTCTATATTCATTTGTTGACTTTTTTAGGGGGAGGGGGGCTTTCTGGCAAAAACTGGAAAGCCTGCTAGACAAATTCTAAAAGAGCTGTAACTCTACTTTTCTATATCACAAACTCAAGTGGGCAAGGGTCCTACCTTACTCATCTAACAAAGTGCTTGGATCCAAGCCTGTCCTCTCTAGGCATTTGTTAGACAGATGCTCTTCTCGAAGACAAGACCAAGAACATAAGATCTGGAGTGGTCCGAGACCAGCCTGGCCAACATAGTGAAACCCCGTCTCTACTAAAAATACAAAAAATTAGCCGGGCGTGGTGTTGGGTGCCTGTAGTCCCAGCTACTCAGGAGGCTGAGGCAGGAGAATCGCTTGAACCTGGGAGGCAGAGAGGTTGCAGTGAGCCGAGATCACACCATTGCACTCCAGTCCAGCCTGGGCAACAGTGCGAGACTCCATCTCAAAAAAAAAAAAAAAGATCCTCAGTGATATAGGCAGGGTTACTAGTAGTTTTAAAACCATCATATCTAATAATTATCAATTCGCAGATAAATATCTCTTTAGAAACATGTTTAAGCTTTTGCTTTGCTCAATATGTTTTTGAGGGTTCAGATGAGTTTATATATTTTATATTACAACTTCGTTGAGATATAATTTATATATGAAAGAATTTACCCACTTAAATTGTACAAGGCAATAGTTTTTACTATTAGCAGGTAACCATCACCTATAGCAGGATGGTTTACTTCCTCCAAAATAATCCCATAACCATTAGCAGTTACTGTCTATTCCATATTCCCTCAACCTTCCCAGCCCTAGAAAACCACTAATCTACAGTATTTTTTAAAATTTTAAATAGAGATGGGGTCTTGCTATGTTGCCTAGGTTGGTCTCAAACTCCTGGGCTAAAGCGATCCTCTCACCTTGGCCTCCCACAGTGCTAGGATCATAGGCATGAGCCACTGTGCCCAGCGCACTAATCTACTTTTAGTCTTTCTATAGATTTGCTTATTCTGGACATTTCATATCAATGGAATCATACAATATGTGGTTCTTTTGTAACTGGCTTCCTTCTCCTAGTATAATGTTTTCAAAATATATCCATGTTGTAGCATGTATCAGGACTTCATTCTTTTTCATTGTTGAATAAGATTCCATTCCACGGATATAACACATTTTACTTATCCATTCTTCAACTGGTCATCATTTGGGTTGTTTCCACTTTTTGGATATTTTGAATCATGCTGATATGAATGTTTGTGTACAAATTTTCATGAAGATGTGTGTTTTTACTTCTTCCTAAAATGTTTTCATTTCATGTCATTTCTCTTGGGCGTATGTCAAAAAGTGGGATTGCTGAGTCAGATAATAATTCTCACTTAACTTTTCCAGGTCCTTGTCTTGGCCAATATTTTATTTTATTTCTTTCTTTATTTATTTTTGAGATGGAGTCTCGCACTGTCGCCTAGGCTGGAGTGCAGTAGCATGATCTCCGCTCACTGCAACCTCTGTCTCCCAGGTGCAAGCAATTCTCTTGCCTCAGCCTCCCGAGTAGCTGGGATTACAGGCATGCACCACCACACTCGGCTAATTGTTTTGTATTTTTAGTAGAGACGGGGTTTCACCATGTTGGTCTGACTGGTCTTGAACTTCTGACCTCAAATGATCTGCCTGCCTTGGCCTCCCAAAGTGCTAGGGTTACAGGCATGAGTCACTGCGCCCGGCCTGGCCAATATTTTAATAAGTAATTTAGATAAAGACAAAATTATAATGGCCAAACTTGTGAATGGTACAAATCTACAAGGAGTCGGTGCTGTGGAGTGACACTGTTCAGTATGGCAGCAACTAGCCACGTGATTGCTGAGCACTTGAAATGTGATTACTCTGAATTAAGAGGAGTGAGAAATATAAACTACATATTAGATTTCAAAGTGTTATTATAAAAAGTAATGTAAATCCCAGCACTTTGGGAGGCCAACGTGGGTGGGTCACAAGGTCAGGAGATCAAAACCATCCTGGTCAACATGGTGAAACCTCACCTCTACTAAAAATGCAAAAATTAGCTGGGCATGGTGGTGGACGCCTGTAATCCCAGCTATTTGGGAGGCTGAGGCAGGAGAATCGCGGGAGGCAGAGGTTGCAACGAGCCGAGATTGTGCCACTGCACTCCAGTCTGGCGACAGAGTAAGACTCCATCTCAAAAAAAAAAAAAAGCCTCTATCATTTTTAAGCTGGCTGGGCACCATGGTCCACAGCTTAGTCCCAGCCCTTTGGGAGGCTGCGGTGGGAGGATCGCTTGAGTGCAGGAGCTTGAGACCAGCCTGGGCAAGATAGCAAGACTGAATCTCTACAAAAAAAGTAAAAATTAAAAGTAGCCAAGCATGGTGGCTGGCGCCTGTTGTTCCAGAACTTTGGGAGGCTGAAGTGGGATTATTGCATGAACCCAGGAGTTTGAGACCAGCCTGGGCAACATAGTGAGACCCCATTTCTACAAAAAAAATGAAGAATTTAGCTGCTCATGGTGGTATGTGGCTGTAGTCCCAGCGGCCCAGGAGGCTGAGGCAGGGTCACTTGAACCCGGGAGTTCAAGGCTGCAGTGAGCTATGATCACATCATTGCATTTTAGCCTGAGCAAGAGAGTGAGACTCTATCTCAATTAAAAAAAAAAAAAATTGATGACAATTACATGTTGAAATGATAATAGTTTGGCTATATTAAAGTAAATAAAATATCTTATTAAAATTAATTTGACTATTTATTTATTTATTTATTGAGAGACAGGGTCTTGCTCTATTGTCCAGGCTCCGGTGAAGTGGCAAGACCAGAGCTCACTGCAGCCTCAACTTCCTGGGCTCAAGTTATCCTCCCACCTCAGCCTTCCAAAGTGCTAGGACTACAGGCACATGCCACTATGCTCAGCTAATTTTTACTTTTTTTGTAATGGGGTCTTCTCATCTTGCCCAGGCTGATCTCAAGCTCCTGGACTCAAGCAGTTCTACTGCTTCAGCCTCCCAATGCACTTGGATAACAGGCAGGAGCCACTGTGCCCGGTCATGGAACCTTCATACTTTTTAAAATGTGGCTACAGTTGTGCCTTGCATTATACACATGTGCCTCACACTGTATTTCCATTGTATTGTATTTCTATTGTATTGTATAGAGCAGCACTGCTGTGTTCCTTTTGCGTTGATTTCCTCCTTCAGACGTTGGGTGGATACTAACCTGGCAGGGGTTGGAATCAGTCAGACCTGGACTCCTCACTGTGTCACCCAGGCTGGAGTGCACTGGTGTGATCTCTGCTCACTACAACCTCTGCCTGCCGGGCTCAACTGATTCTTGTGCGTCAGCCTCCCCAGTAGCTGGGATTACAGGCATGTGCCACCACGCCTGGCAATATGTTTTGTATTTTAGTAGAGATGAAGTTTTACCATGTTGGCCAGGTTGGTCTTGAACCTTGGGCCTCAAGGGATCCATCTGTCTTGACCTCCCCAAGAGCTGGGATTACAGGTGTGAACCACTGTACCCAGCCTCAAAACCAGGTTCTTCTTAGCTTCAAAGCTGTGGACCAGCTGCTTAACATCTCTAAGTCTCAATTCTGTTTACTGTAAACTTAAGAAATAGTAATTTTCATTTTATCAAAATGTCACATGGATTCAATAAAAGCAATCACATAAAGAACTTAGCTGAATGCAGGCACATAGGAAGAGCTAAATAAGTGTTCCTTCCCTTTCTCTTCGCCTTTCTTCATTTCCATTCTGTTAAGTGATAAGTCATTAACCTAGTTAGATGATTGACCGTTCTGGTGGTAACATGTGCCACCCCGTGTGACTTACAGTATATTTACTTTAATAAGGGACTTCAAGATATTATGCATAATGGAATGACTTCAGTGGTTTCGTTTTTTGGGTAGGCAAGATCTCATAAATAATATGAATAGCCACTTTCATCTCTTCTGTGGTCAGGGTAGAATCTAACTTTGCCTCTTTGCAATGCAGTATACTCTAAGTCTTAAAATAATCACTCGTTGTTTGAACTTCACCCAACACTGAAGCTATGAAGAGATTGAGATCGTTCACATGTGTTTCAGGATGTCATTCGAAGCATTCAGAACTCATTCAATATGGAAAACTAAGTGAGAACTTCTCAAGGGAACTTGTTCTCTTTCCAGAGGTTGCTGGAATTTCCTGTTTCTGTTTGGACTCAAAATATCACATAAAATTCAGCTTTCTCTGAACACTTTGGGTCCTGGCTTGACCCAAGAAGGCATGGTTTAATTTAAATGAAAAACACACACATCGGAGACTCTTCACCGTCTTCCTCAGTTCTGAAGTATGTCTGGTCAATCAAAAGCTGTTTTTCTCTCAATAATGTTGATCACAAATTGTGCTCTCTTCACCTCTACTGAGAAAATTTACCTTCTTCTCCAGAATCAGCAACTATCTACATTTTTGTTTTACTGTAGTAAAATGCACAAAACATAAAGTTTACCAATTTAAACTTTTTTTTGAGATGGAGTCTCACTGTGTCACCAGGCTGGAGTGCAGTGGTGCAATCTTGGCTCACTGCAACCTTTGCCTCCTGGGTTCAAGTGATTCTCCTGCCTCAGCCTCCTGAGTAGCTTGGAAAAGGCACGTGCCACCACACCCACCTAATTGTTGTATTTTTAGTAGAGATGTGGTTTCACCATGTTGGCCAGGATGGTCTCGATCTCTTGACCGTGTGATCCGCCTGTCTTGGCCTCCCAAAGTGCTGCATTTACAGGCTTAAGCACCCTGCCCAACTTAACCATTTTTAAGTGTACAGTTCAATGTCATTAAATACATGCATAATGTAACATAAGTAACACTTGTGTTACTTCCACCTTTTGGCTATTCTGAATAGTGCTGCTGTGAGCAGAAATGTACAATTGAACTTTTTGCACTTTTGGAAGCTGATAGAATAGCAAACACAGGCCTGGTGCTGTGGCTCATGCCTGTAATCCCAGCACTTTGGGACGCCAAGGCAGGAGGATCACCTGAGGTAAGGGGTTTGAGACCAGCCTGGCCAACAAGGTAAAATCCCATCTATACAAAACTGCAAAGAAAGGAAAGAAAGAAAGAAAGAAAGAAACAAAGAGAGAGAGAGAGAGAGAGAAAGAAAGAAAGAAAGAATAACTGGGTGTGGTGGTGCATGCCTGTGGTCCCAGCTACTTGGAGGCTGAGGCATGAGAATTGCTTGAACCTGCAAGGCGGAGGTTGCAGTGAACCAAGATGGTGCCACGGCACTCCATCCTGGGAGACAGAATGAGACCCTGTTTCAAAAACAAAACAAAACAAAACAAAAGGACAAAAAAATACACCAGCCATTACACAGGCAAAGAATTGGTAATTATTTTTACTTGAGGGAAAAATTAGCCTCTAACAATTCGTTTCATGTAATTAAATAGAAAGAGTTCTAGGTTCATTGCTATAAGTTTAGGTAAGGAATAGATACATAAAATTATGTGTGAATTACTTTTTTTCTGTATGTTTTTCTTCCTTAGGTGGTCTGTATCTAGAAATTCCTATTTAGTATTTGCTATGTAGTGTAAAAAAAATAAAAAGTAGGCCAGGCTCATGCTTGTAATTCCAGCATTTTGGGAGGCCAAGGAGGGAAGACCATTTGAGCTCAGGAGTTTGAGATCATCCTGGTCAATATGGTGAAACGCTGTCTCTACTAAATATACGAAAATTAGCCAGGGGTGGAGGAACGTGCCTGTAGTCCCAGCTACTCAAGAGGCTGACGTGGGAGGATCCCTTGAGCCTGGGAGGCAGGGTTGAAGTTGCAGTGAGCCGAGATGGCACACTATACCACCGCACCTGGGCAACACAGTGAGACCCTATCTGAAAAAAAAAAAAGAAAAGAAAAAAAGAATCTCCAAACACTTTTTGGAGGAGCGTAAAGAGTTTAATCTGGGGTGACAGAATGGGCACTCTCTGCAGTCCCTCTCTTCTTGTTTCCATTTACTTCATTAAGAATTGAACATATTTCAGCCATGTGTGAACTTGGCACATTCAAGATTCCTGCTAAAAGTCAGAATTCCTTTGACATCCTACCACACCCTCTAGAGAAATTTCTAAAGACTTCCTTCCAGCTGTCACCAAAAATGATAAAAGGCCATTTACAGACAGAGTCGTTTTGACTGCCCCTGCCTAAGTGTACAACAGGTAGAAATGTGTTTATGGCCATTTCTGGGGCAGTAAAATATTGGCAATAGTAACCTTTCATAAGTTCTTGCCTAAAGGATGGAAGAGGCCGGGGCTGTGTCCTGACAACATTCTTCTACTGATGAAATGCTGCCGCTTGAGAGTGCAGCTGAGGTTATCCATTTCTCATAAAGTCAAGTAAAAAGTAAAGCAGCGTTGACTTACTGGCTTATCAACTGAAAGAACGTCTTGTAGCTTTTAGTCTATAAAGCCTCAACTTGTTATTTCTAATATTTACAAAAGGATCAGTTTGTTCCAAGCCTTTCAAACTGAAGCGCTGCTGTTCCCTGCATCAGGAGAGTGGCATTAAGAGGAAGCCAGAGAATCGCAGGGATTGCTTCTTCATCCAGCGCTAGAACTGAGACGGCTCCTCGCCTCCTGAAAAGCAATGCGGCCGACTCGATGTGGAAAACTCTAGGGAAATTCACTATCACCCACAGGTAGTAGCCAGACACACCTACTTTATTTTCAAAACTAAATTGTTTGATGAGAGACAGATAAGGAACAGATGGCAGGGAAGGTGGAGATAAGAATAGGCGTTTTCTCTTCTGGGTTGATGGCTTTTACTCTGTTCCTATCGACACTGACCAGAAATCAGAACATTATTCATTTATTTTGGAAATTACTTCAGCTTATTAAATAAAGATAATTGGAATAAAAATAGACTTAAGGAGGCCAGCCTCTGTGGCTCACAGCTGTAATCCCAGCACTTTGGGAGGCCGAGGTGGGCAGATCAAGAGGTCAGGAGTTCTAGACTAGCCTGCCCAGCATGGTGAAACCCTGTCTCTACTAAAAATACAAAAATTAGCCAGGCATGGTGGTGCACGCCTGTCATCCCAACTACTGGAGAAACTGAAGCAGCAGAATCGCTTGACCCCGGGAAGCAGAGGTTGCAGTGAGCCGAGATCATGCCAGTGCACTCCAGCCTGGGCAACACAGCAAGACTCCATCTCAAAAAAAAAAAAAAAAAAAAAAAACCAGACTTAAGAAATAATTAACTCATTATCGATTTCCTTAACATGGCAACTCAATTTTTCCCAGTCTTTGTCCGTAATAATTCAGAGAAAAGACTGCCTTTTCATATCTGATAACTAACCCTCATGTCATTTAACTAAACGGTTTGAGCGCTTCAATGAAAACATACCCAAACCTATTAAATGGGGCAAAGAGAAAGATTATCAAAGTATATAAGCTACAAGAATGTATTCGTTCATGCCAAAGCAGCAAAAAAGCTGAATACATAAAGTAAAAACTCATGTCAAGATAACTTAAAAATGAAAAAAATTATTCCAGAAGATTGTACTATATCTCTTTCAGAGTTTACTAGGCCAAGCAGATAAAAATAAGGAAGAATAAGGTGTGAAAATATAAATAAACACCCTCAACATTATATACATGACTTTATATCCTGCAGAAAATATATGTTCTTTTGTGACTTTGGGGATTTAGATGATTCAATCATATAATTGGACACAAAGAAAACATTAACAAATTCCAAAAAGTGGAAGTGGAAGTTTTGGAGGCCATATTCTTTGCTCTTTCAATAGAACTAGATCAACAATGTATGTATAGATATACTAAATTGAAGAAAGCTCTGCTTAAACTAATAGTTGATCTAATTTGCTGTCCTATTTTATTTTATCGGCAGGGAATAATAAATAGTTTAGATCCTATGTTAATTTAGAGCTTGTAAATATAGGTATCATCAAGAGTACCAGGCGACTGAGAGATTAAAATTTTACTGGTGGATCTCTTTAGAGTACTTGAATTAGTCATCAATCCTGTGAAATAGTCTCATAGGTTTAGAAAATCTCAGTAAGGAATGAACACTTGGATCCAAACAGATTACAAACCAAAATGAGCCTTTAATGTTATTTCTTTCTTTTGGGCGTGAAGGAAACAAAGACCGCTGTAACAATGGAGCTTTTCCAAGGCCAGTGATAAGATCTTCCTTCCGTGTCTGGAACTATACTCTGAAGCGCTAGACTCTTAATCAGCGCAAAGAGGAAACCAAGCCTTCCTTCCCAGGTTGACGGCTTCCACAGACTGCGAAGCTGCCTTTTACAAAGCACGCTGGATGCTGTCAGCCTAAGAACCATTTTCTGTTTAATTCCCCTGGGCATTAGACTAAACAAAGCACTGTGTTTCCATTTTAATATGCGGACCCTTAAAAGACATTCTTCTCTATATGATAATGATAAAGCAGCCTAGGTTATGCTTATTCAGCCTGTTCCATCACTATCATGATTATTTATATTAAATTAGAAACATAAGTTCATAAGGTAACGAGTGTGGGTTGGGTTGAGATGGGGCAGGAGTTGCCTTTGATGAATGAAATCTTTTAATTTTAGATAAAGGAAGTTACCCTGGTGTATCCCTGCTTAGTGATAATAAGAATATTTTATTTGATCCGTTCAGTAAACCTCAGAAAGGTAGGTTCTGAAGATATGACAGGGGTACAGATGGAGGCCTGGGGTCTCTGACTCTGATGTGTAAACAAGCTGTCTGAAGTCTTTCCATGGTTTAAACCCTGGGTTGCAAAACGAGATCCATTAAGAAATTGAAGGTGGGATATTGGCTGGGTGTGAATCATCCCCTGGTAAAGCCCTGAGGTTCCAGAAGATGCTACATTACAAGACTTCTAAAAACACCGAGGGGACCGACTACAGAGCTTTGTTTTAAAATAAAATGGTTACCTTGGAAGACTGGGAAAACTTAAAGGTGCGGGCTTGCAAGCTCTTGCTTGCATCTTACAGGCTTCAACACAGGGAATTCTGTTGCAACAGTGGTGTTGACAGAGCCAGCATGTTTCCTTGAAACGAGAAGCCCCAATTAAGATGAGGCCCTCAAATGTTTTCCACTGACTCCTCCTTCTTTTCTCTGCCTTTTTTGTCTCGGTTTTTGAGACAGGGTCTTGCTCTGTCGCCCAGGCTGGAGTGCAGTGAGCAGGATCACAGCTCACGAGAGCCTTGACCACCTGGGCTCGAGCAATCCTCCCACCTCAGCCTCCCAAGTAGCTGGGACTACAGGTATGTGACACCATGCCAGGCTAATTTTTTTTCTTTTTTTTTGAGGTGAAGTTCCACTTTGTTGCTGGAGTGCAATGGCATGATCTCGGCTCACCGCAACCTCCATCTCCTGGGTTCAAGCAATTCTCCTGCCTCAGCCTCCTGAGTAGCTGGGATTACAGGTACACGCCACCATGTTCAACTAATTTTTGTATTTTTTTTTTTTTTTTCGTAGAGATGGGGTTTCTCCATGTTGGTCAGGCTGGTCTTGAACTCCCAACCTTAGGCGATCTGCCTGTTTCAGACTCCCAAAGTGCTGGAATTACAGGCATGAGCCACCACGCCCAGCCATGCCAAACTAATTTTAAAATATTTTTAGAGATGGGGTCTCACTATGTTGCCCAGGCTGGTCTTGAACTCCTGGACTCAAGGGATCTGCCTGCCTCAGCCTCCCAAAGTGCTGGGGTTACAAGTATAAGCCAACACGCCCCACCTTTTTCTCTCCCTTTGTACCACCCCCCTCACTGAGAGCTCCTGCACACGGGATCTCTTCTTTGGAGTCCTGCTCTTTCACGGAGCAGCAGCTGGGGGAATGGTGGGGGAGATGGTCTCCATGAGCTCTCAAGTCCTTCAACTTGGCTCCTGAGACTACTTCTCCTCCACTGCTGACCTAGTCAGGCCGTGGCATTCAAAAGATGAAAATGCCAGGAAGCAGCAACAGAAGGAAGAGGAATTCCATGCTGCCATCACTCTACCACGTTCTTCCACCCACTGGAAGGTTATGAGAGACCAGAACCGGGCTTCCCCTCAACTCCTTTCTTACAAAGGGGAGCAAGGTTCGTTATATGCTTACTGGGAAGAAATCTGCTTTGGAAATTTGTGGAGCTAATTACTAGCAAATGAAAATATGACCAGGAGCCATAGTTACCCTTCCTCTCATTGTTTGCTTAGAACATAAAATAAGTAGTAGTATTTATTGTCTCCTCTGTAGTAATTAAGTGAGAACAGATGCAGGCACACACATGAACTTTTTAAAAGAAACTTCTTGAAAGGAAGTTATTCTTATGTCTAAAGTAGCAGAAGCCAGGCGCAGTGGCTCAAGCCTGTAATTCCAGCACTTTGGGGGGTTGAGGCGGGAGGATCACTTGAGCCCAGGAGTTTGAGACCAGTCTAGGCAACATGGTGAGACCCTTTCTCTACAAAAATTAGCAGGGCGTGGTGGCACACACCTGTAGTCTCAGCCACTGGGAAGGTTGAGGTGGGAGGATTGCTTGAGCCCGGGATCGTGGCTACCAAGATCGTCGAGGCTACCTTGAGCCAAGATCGTGCCACTGAACTCCAGCCTAGGCAATAGAACGAGGCCTGTCTCTAAATAAATAAGATAATGCAGGGCTCAGTGGCTCCCGCCTGTAATCCTAGCACTTTGGGAGGCCACGGCAGATGGGTCACCTGAGGTCAAGAGTTCAAGACAACCCCGGCCAATATGGTGAAACCCTGTCTCTACTAAAAATACAAAAAATTTAGCTGGGCATGGTGGTGGCCACCTGTAATCCCAGCACTTTGGCAGGCCAAGGTGGGCAGATCACCTGTGGTCGGGAGTTCGAGACCAGCCTGACCAACATTGAGAAAACCCATCTCTACTAAAAATACAAAATTAGTCAGACATGGTGGCACATTCCTGTAATCTCAGCTACTTGGGAGGCTGAGGCAGGAGAATCACTTGAATCCAGGAGGCGGAGGTTGCCGTGAGCCGAGATCACACCACTGCACTCCAGCCTGAGCGACAGAGCAAAACTCCATCTCAAAAAACAAAATAAAAATAAAATAAATAAAGTGGCAGAAATCTCATTACTTAGCAAATACCAACTAATTATTTTAGTATTATGATTATTATTATTTTGAGATGGAATTTCATTCTTGTTGCCCAGGCAATGGTGCAATCTCGACTCACTGCAACCTCTGCCTCCCGGGTTCAAGCGATTCTCCTGCCTCAGCCTCCCAAGTAGCTGAGATTACAGGAATGTGCCACCATGTCTGGCTAATTTTGTATTTTTAGTAGAGATGGGTTTTCTCAATATTGGTCAGGCTGGTCTCGAACTCCCGACCACAGGTGATCTGCCCGCCTTGGCCTGCCAAAGTGCTGGGATTACAGGTGTGAGCCACCATGCCTGGCCTATTGTGATTTGATTGTTTGGACCATCTACAAAATTGGGAATAAATAATATTCTAGTACATGACAGGAAACAACAATTGGGTATAAGTTGAAGTTATTAAGGACAGCACTTCCTTTCATTATATTCTAGTACTTGTAACAAATTTGCACTGTAGTTAAAACTTGTAACCTAAGACACAAATTCACTGGCGGTAGCTGAGGTACACAACCCCTCAGGAAGCTGAGGTCAGTAGAACTCAGTAAACATGTACGTTTGTATTTCTCCGGTGTGCTCTTTCTGCCTACCAGAAGAGCAAACTTTTAGGATCAATTAGCAACTGGTGTGCATAAAGTCCTCAGGCAGTTTACTCTGTGGGAATTTTTTTTTTTTTTTTTGACGAAGTCCGGCTCTATTGCCCAGGCTGGAGTGCAACCAGGTGATTTTGGCTCACTGCAACCTCAGCCTCCCAAGTTCAAGTGATTCTCCTGCCTCAGCCTTCTGAGTAGCTGGGATTACAGGCCCCCACCATCACACATGGCTAATTTTTGTATTTTTAGTAGAGATGGGGTTTCCCCCTGTTGGTCAAGCTGGTCTCAAACTCCTGACCTCAGGTGATCCGCCTGCTTCGGCCTCCCAAAGGGATTATTATTTTGAGCCACCGCGCCCAGCCTTTGCAGGAGCTTTAGATACTCCGGTGGATAAGAGCAAACACTAAAATGCTGTTAACTCATCCAAACTCATGTTTTTCTTAATGGCCAAGATCATTAAATCAATCCACTTCTTACAAGCAATTGGCATCTTCATTTAGCCAACTTGGGGAGGGGAGTGGGAAGTGCTCTCGAACTGCTTTAACTGCTCTCACAAAATCCTGAAGATTTAAGTACATGTGAGGACCAGAGGGATTGGAAGAGGGGTTGATAACAGACAATACTTAAAGGCCACTACCAATATTGGTGGAGTGTACAGTAAAGCAATCAAAGAGTGAAGAAAAGAACTTTCTCTTGTTACCCACAGGAAAATACCTAGAGAAAAACCATCAGTTGAAAGACATCCTGAATTGAATCTATGAGATTACTTTCCTTTTTACTACCAATATAAGTCATTGTTTGGTCTTTTCCTGGAGTTTAACATCACGTTGATCTGCTCAGCTTGTATTTACTTAGTACTTAGATATTTGTCTGATTTTTTTTTTTTTTAAGTTAGGGTCTTGCTCTGTCTCCTAGGCTGGAATGCAATGATGCAATTGATACGGAAGTTTATGCTCCTTAGTTCAGCTAAAATTCTCAAGACCAGGAAACATTAGACATGTGGACACATTGAAGGATGAGGAGGGTGAATTTATTCAGAGAAAAGGTGGCTCTTGCCTGTAATCCCAGCACTTTGGGAGGCTGAGGTGGGTGGATCACCTGAAGTCAGGAGTTCGAGACCAGCCTGGCCAACATGGTGAAGCCCCATCTCTACTAAAAATACAAAAATTAGCCAGGCATGGTGGCTCGCACCTGTAGTCCCAGCTACTTGGGAGGCTGAGGCAGGCGGTCTTACTATTTAGCCTAGGCTGGTCTTGAACTTCTGAACTCGAGCAGTCTTCCTACCTTGGTCTCCCACAGTGCTGGGATCACAGGTGTGAGCCACTGTGCCTGGCCCGTGACTGATTTTTCAGAAAGGCTTTTTAAAAGGATTTCTCAGGAGCAAATGGAGAAAGAAATTCCTTAAACCCCTTCTGTACCACAAGCCAGGAAACGATGAGCTAGAATTGAGCATAGTTTGTTGTGGTTCACAATTGTTCTCAAAGCTGGCTATATTTAAAAATGACTCAGAGTGTTTTAGAAAATACTGATGTGATGCTGGTTTTTTTTTTTTTTTTTTTTTTTTTTTTTTTTTTTTTTTTTTTTTTGAGACAGAGTCTTGCCCTGTCCTCCAGGCTGGAGTGCAATGGCGCCATCTCGGCTGACTGCATCCTCCACCTCCCAGGTTCAAGTGATTCCCCCACCTCAGCCTCTCCCGAGTAGCTGGGACTACATGTGGGTGTCACCACGCCTGGCTAAAATTTTTGTATTTTTAGTAGAGACGAGGTTTTACCATGTTGGCCAGGATGGTCTCCATATTTTGACCTTGTGATCCGCTTGCCTTAGCCTCTCAGAGTGCTGGGATTACAGGTGTGAGCCACTGTGCCCAGCCGATGCTGAAATATTTAGGGGAGGTACATTGATGCCTATCACTTACTTTGAAATGGGTTAAAAAATAAGATGGGGCCAGGCGTACTGGCCTGTAATCCCAGCACTTTGGGGAGGCTGAGGTGAGAGGATCGCTTGAGCCCAGGAGTTCCAGACCAGTCTGGGCAACATGGCAAGACCCTGTCGCTATAAAAAATTTTAAAATTAGACAGGGATGGTGTCCTATATTTGAAGTCCCAGCTACTTGGAATGCAGGAGGGTTGATTGATCCTGGGAGATTGAGGCTGCAGTGAGCCAAGATCACACCACTGCACTTCAGCCTGGGCAACAGAGTGAGACTCTGTCTCAAAATTTAAAAAAAGAAAAAAAAAAAAAAAAAGATGGGCTGAGGGATAGCTAGAGGACTGGCTAGATGAATAGGCATGTGATAAGTATTGTAAGATGCTAATTGGAGAATTTAGTTTTGGGGTGTGCATGTGTTTACTGTAACATATTTGAAACTTTTATAATATGTTACACAAAATAAGTATAGAAAATATGTGATATTTACAATAAAAAACGAAAAAGATGGAATACATAGTGGACCTAGTATTTCACTATGTGAATGCATAAATTAGTACGTTTTAAAATTAGATCTAGAAACTCTTTTAAAGAAAAAACAAGCAGGAAAGAACAAACAGGAAATACAAAATGAGGTATATGGGATGGTCATATGAAGAATCTCAGAAAAATAGAAAAATAAAAGATGAGAAAAGGATATATTTGAAAAAAAATAAAGGAGATTAAAACAGCACATGCTGAGATTCCTTCTCCCTTCCCTTACTGATGAAAGCTGAGTTTTGGGGGGTGGGCCCAACATTGGCTTTTTTTTTTTTTTTGAGACAGAGTCTTGCTCTGTCACCAGGCTGGAGTGCAGTGGCACCATCTTGACTCACTGCAACCTCTACCTCCCAGGTTCAAGTGATTCTCCTGCCTCAGCCTCCCAAGTAGCTGGGACTACAGGCGCGTACCACCATGCCCAGCTAAGTTTTCTATTTTAGTAGAGATGGGGTTTCGCCATGTTGGTTAGGATGGTCTCGATCTCTTGACCTTGTGATCTGACTGCCTCAGCCTCCCAAAGTGCTGGGATCACAGGCATGAGCCACCACACCCAGCCACCATTAGCATTTTTTGGAAAGCTCCCTAGGTGACTTGAATGTGCATCCGGGGCTGAGAATCGCTGGTCAAGTGAAGGCACCTTGGGAGGCTAATAGGCTTTAAAAACAAAACAGTTATGAGTATGGAAATCCTAAAAATGAAGCAAATTTTAACAACTTGAACTTTATTCAGGTTCTGAAAGATAGACTTTTATCTATTGGTAACATCTCAATTGAAATAAAAATAAGGCTGGGTGTAGTGGCTCACGCCTGTAATCCTAGCACTTTGGGAGGCCAAGGAGGGTGGATCACATGAGGTCAGAAGTTCGAGACCAGCCCAGCCAACATGGCAAAACCCCATCTCTACTAAAAATACAAAAATTAGCTGGGCATGGTGGCGGGCACCTGTAATCCCAGCTACTCGGGAGGCTGAGACAGGAGAATCACTTGAACCAGGGAGGTGGAGGTTGCAGTAAGCTGAGATTATGCCACTTCACTCCAGCCTAATCAATAAAAGTGAAACTCTGTCTAGTCTCAAGAATAACAGAAAAAAAAAAAAAAAAATCCTGGGGCAGTGGCTCACACCTGTAATCCCAGAACTTCAGGAGGCCAAGGTGGGTGGAACATGAGGTCAGGAGATCTAGACCATCCTGGCCAACACGGAGAAACCCTGTCTCTACTGAAAATACAAAAATTAGCTTGGCGTAGTGCTGCATGTCTGTAGTCCCAGCTACTCGGGAGGCTGAGGCAGGAGAATCACTTGAACCTGGGAGGCGGAAGTTGCAGGGAGGCGGAGGTTGCAGTGAGCCAAGATTGTGCCACTGCACTCCAGTCTGGCGACAGAGTGAGACTCTGTCTAAGAAAGAAAGAAAGAAGGAAAGAAAGAAAGAAAAAGAAAGGAGGAAGGAAAGGAAGGAAGGAAGGAAAGAGAGAAAGAAAGAAAAGAAAGGAAAGAGAAAGAAAGAGGAAAGAAGAAAGAAAGGAAGGAAGGAAGAAAAAGAAAGAAAGAAAGAAAGAAAGATTGATTTAATAATTAATTAGCCGGGCGCGGTGGCTCAAGCCTGTAATCCCAGCACTTAGGGAGGCCGAGGTGGGTGGATCACAAGGTCAAGAGATCGAGACCATCCTGGTCAACATGGTGAAACCCCGTCTCTACTAAAAATACAAAAAATTAGCTGGGCATGGTGGCACGTGCCTGTAGTCCCAGCTACTCAGGAGGCTGAGGCAGGAGAATTGCCTGAACCCAGGAGGCGGAGGTTGCGGTGAGCCGAAATTGCACCATTGCACTCCAGCCTGGGTAACAAGAGAGAAACCCCGTCTCAAAAAAAAAAAAAAAAAAAAAAAAAAAAAATTAATTAGTACACTAGCTCCTGACCAAATCGCTTGTGCAATTGAAAGCCAATGAACTTTAATTTCCCCTACATCGCTCAACTAAATATATTATTTTGCTTCAAATAGAAAACTTTATTTATGAAAATAAAAGATATATTATTTATTTATTTAGAGACAGGGTCTTGCTCTGTTGCCCAGTGCCACCATGCCCGACTAATTAAAAATAAATATTTTTTTGGTAGAGACAGAGTCTCACTGTGTTTCTCAGGCTGGTTTTGAACTCCTGGCCTGAAGGGATCTTCCTGCCTCAGCCTCCAGAAGTGTTGAGATTACAGGTGTGAGCCACTGCACCTGGCCAAGGCATAGTTTAAATAGGTCTGTATATGTTTACATAGGGACATGTGTGCCCTCTCCATCTGTAGGGCAATGGTTTGATTTCAGATTGATTGATTGATTGAAACGGAGTCTCACTCTGTTGCCCAGGCTGGAGTGCAGTGCTGGGATCTGGGTTCACTGCAATCTTCGCTTCCTGGTTTCAAGTGATTCTCCTGCCTCAACCTCCCGAGTAGCTGGGATTACAGACGCACACCATCACGCTTGGCTAATTTTTTTGTATTTTTAGTAGAGATGGGGTTTCACCATGTTGGTCAGACGGATCTCGAACTCCTGACCTCATGATCCACCCACCTCCGCCTCCCAAAGTGCTGGGATTATAGGTGTGAGCCACCGCGCCCGGCCAATTTCGGGATTATTATTATTTCTTCTGTTCCATTTGTTGCGTTCTTCTCAAGGACATCCATTATGAATATATTGGGAATCCTTTTCCCATTTCCTACCAGTATCATGTTCTTTTAATTATTTTACATCATCTTTCTCTTTCTTTTCTTTCCATATAATTTCTTCAAAGTTTTCTCCATGTCTGCGACTGTCTTAAATTTTGCTTATTCTCTTCTTTGTTGCTTTTCATGTGACTTCCATATCTGTAGTGATGTTATTTTTCTCTTCCATTTCTTTCTCACACATTGCCAAATTACACTACCACGTCTTGCTGCCGTCTGACCACCTTTACTTGTGTAAATTTTGGATGATCTCTCTTTTCAAAGAAGTCACATAATCTTTAATTCCTTTCAGACTCTAGAGAATAATTTGGGACTTTTTTTTTTTTGCCATCTGACCACCTTTGACTTTTTGTAAATTTTGGATGATCTCTCTTTTTAAAGAAGTCACATAATTTTTAATTATTTTCAGACTCCAGAGAATAATTTGGATCTTTTTTTCTCGGTTAATGTCTCTTTTGCTAGATGTTCTTTTTTTTGTTTGTTTGTTTAACTCTGGTGCCCAGGCTGGAGTGCCATGGCATGATCACTGCTCACTGCAACCTCGCCCTCTGGCTCCAGCGATTCTCTCTGCTCAGCTTCTTCCTGAGTAGCTGACCACAGGTACACACCACCACACCCAAATAACTTTCGTATTCTTTGTAGAGATGGGGGTTTTGGCATGTTGCCCAGGCAGGTCTCAAACTCCTGAGCTCAAGCAGTCTGCCCTCCTGAGCCTCCCAAAGCATTGGAATTACCGGAGTGAGCCACCACGCTGGCCAATAGCTTTATCTGCTTTTTTTTTTTTTGGCCTAGATTCCATTTTTTTCTCGTTCTCTTTTTTCAATATCAGCACCTAAATCCCATGCAAAGGCCCCGAATGTGTACAACCCATCTTTAGAGTCAGTTTTATCCAAGTTTGCTGTTAGCTAAAGAATAGTGTGTGGGGTGCAGTGGCTCACGCCTGTAATACCAGCACTTTGGGAGGCCGAGGCAGGCAGATCACGAGGTCAAGAGATCGAGGCCATCCTGGCCAACATGGTAAAACCCGGTCTCTACTAAAAATACAAAAATTAGCCGGGCGTAGTGGCCTGCGCTTGTGGTCCCAGCTACTCGGGAGGCTGAGGTGAAAGAATCGCTTGAACCAGGAGGTGGAGGTTGCAGTGAGCCGAGATTGCACCACTGCACTCCAGCCTGGCGACAGAGCAAGACTACGTCTAAAAAAAAAAAAAGAAAGAATAGTGCGTGGAGTGACAGAGTCGGGGAGATGGCCAGAAAGGTGTGACAGAATGGGCTATGTGGTCTTTAGTGAGTTAAGATGTATTGCCTGAGGAATTGCTTACTGTGACCTCTGTCCTGAGACGTGTCTCACCTTGGCCTTCCATATTCAGGAGGCTGGGGTATGTATTTCATCACGCAACGACTGTCGCTGTGTGATCCCTTCTCAAGTCAACCATTTCCCTTCTCCTGTCTCCTGGAAATTGTCAACTCTTTTCACTGGTCTCTGATTTTGATAATTTTACTCTTTTTTGGCCGTTGTTCTTCCACTTTTTGGTTTGGGCCGAAGACTTTCTTTAAAAATGGAGTTTTCTTACGCAGAGTCACAGGCGTGGCATCTGGACTCCAGCTTCTGGAGGAGTAAGTTACCTCACCACACACTGATGTCAAACGTGGCCACGCGGCCTGCTTCCGTAAAATGCGAGTGGGAACGTGGCGTGCCTCTTCCCCGTGGATACTGAAGAGCTTTCGCGTGGTCTTGTTATTTGCTTTCTCCTTCCCCAAGATCAACATGGCCCAGGTGAGCTTGATCCCAGAATGAAGCTTGATCCCAGAATGTGATGGAGCAGAGTCACAGCTCTCAGCTGATCTAGAAAATAAATAAGAATTAAGCCTTCATTCTTTGAGGACTATGATTTTTTTTTTTTTTTTTTTTTTGGCTACCACTGTGTAGTCTAAGAAAGCTCACTAGTACACAAAGACATGTGTACCCACTGAAGCTATTTCAGTCTGATCCCACAAGTCTGGGCTGAGTAGGCATACATCAAAATCATGGAGTACACTTTAACTTATGAATAAACTGTGAAATATGTAAATCTCAATTTTTTTTTTTTTAGAGATGGGAGTCTCACTTTGTGGCCTGGGCTGGTCTCGATCTTCCCACCTCGGCCTCCCAAAATGCTGGAATTATGGGAATAAGCCATCACACCTGCTCTATGATTCTCATTTTTTAATTTTGTCTATGAAGTTGCTTCATTTTAGAGAAGAGGTAAAGCTTGCTATAGATTGCTCAGAGTTCTAAGCAAGGAAAGTTAGTAAAGTAGAATGAACAGGCCAGGTGCAGTGGCTCATGCCTGTAATCCCAGCACTTTGGGAGGCTGAGGTGGGCAAATTGCTTGAGGCCAGGAGTTTGAGACCAGCCTGGGTGACATGGTGAAACCCTGTCTCTACAAAAAACAAAGTTAGCGAGTCATCGTGGCGCACACTTGTAGTCCCAGCTACTGGAGTGGCTAAGGCAGGAGGATTGCTTGAGCCCGGGAGGCAGAGGTTGCAGTGGCTGAGACAGCTTGTCACTGTACTCTGTCCTGGGTGATGGAGTAAGACCCTGTCTCAAAAAAAAAAAAAAAACCCGAAAACAAAAACAACAAAAAAAGAATGAACCTGTATGCATATTGAAGTAGCATCAGAATAGCTGATTCTCCAGGAAACCCAGAGAAGAGTGAATTCAACAAAACTGTCGCTGTAAAAATAATCTGTTTTTATGAGTAAAGGATAGCTAAAGCTGAACTAGCAACACTGAAACTATTTCTAAATAATGATCTGTAAATAGTTTTAATTACTAGACCCAATGATAAAAGCCATCCGCAGTGCTGGGCCCGGCTGGGGACCGTTTCAGAGCATCAGTTGCTCCCAAATGACTGTACCTTCCAGTGTTAAGATCTATGTCTGCCAGGCTCGATGCCTCACGCCTGTAATCCCAACACTTTGGGAGGGTAAGGTGGGTGGATCACTTGAGATGAGCAGTTCGAGACCAGCCTGGCCAACATGGCGAAACCCCGTCTCTACTAAAAATACAAAAATTAGCCAGACATGGTAGCACACGTCTGTAATCCCAGCTACTCAAGAGGCTGAGGCAAGAGAATTGCTTGAATCCAGGAGGCAAAGGTTGCAGTAGGCTGAGATGGCGCCACCGCACTCCAGCCAGAGCAGCAGCTACAGGGCAAGACTCTAAAAAAAAAAAAAAAAAAAAAAAAAAAAAGATCTGTGTCTTTGAATTCCAGAGTCAATTCAGGATTTTGTCTCTTCCAGCTAATGGATATCCATGATGAACTTTTCATGTCGGTTGCACTTTTGCAGACTGCTCTTAGGGGGGCTAAACACATCAATTAATAGTAGTAACTGACATTTACTGAATAGTTACATGTGCCAAGTTTTGTGTTAAGTGCTTCAGGAGGCTTCTTCAAGATCAAGGGCACCCTTAACCCTGGACTGACTGTACAGTAGTTGCTGTTATTAATTATTTCTAGCTGCAAAATGAGGAAGCTTAGGCATAGAGACATGAAATAATTTACCCAAGGCTTCACAGCTCATAGTCAGGGTTTGAATTCAGGTCGGTCCAACCCTGGCCCTGATGCTCTGGCTTGGAAGACACCACCACCTCGTGTTTAGCTCTCTTTCTGCTGCTGCTGCTGCTGCTGCTGTGAGGCCACGAGACCTCGTAAAACCTCAATGAGATCACATCTGTGAGAGCCTTTTGAAAACTGCCACACACTGTGCAGATGTAAGTTTGAAGGTGAACTCTTTTTATAACTCCAAATAGTCCAGGGGAAATAACAAATAGCCACATTGGCGGGTCCATGAGGGGGAAATGTCAGCGTGTGTGCTGTGTGGGGTCTCTCCTTGGTAAAATCAAGGGATGAGAAGTCCTGTTCATCCCAGAAGCTGGAGCTGGGGACTCAATTGCCTCTGAATTTACAATGGAGAGCTTGTCTTCTGGCCTCCATCTACTCCCAGGGTGAATTCGTGAGCACAACATCCCATATTTTCTAGGGTAAGTATAATTTGTGGCCTGGAAACCAACCCCTGGAGACCCGTCCCTTTGACTTCCTACACCTGATTTATTGAATCAAATGTCTAGCATTTCAGGCTGATTTTAAAAATGGAAACCAATGAGGAGGCAGAGCATGCCTCTGGGATCTGAAACTGGTTTTTTGTCCTCTTTTCAAGTTAGAACAAACTTAGGAGATTTATATTTAAATCGCTTGGGTGGAAACTTCGTGAAGGACGAGTTGAGGTTTGGAAGTGGAAGGTGAGCAGCAAATGCACTTTCTGGGTTATCGTGGGGAGAGTGTGTACTCCACTCAGCTCAACAGGCCTTCAGGGTCTGGGTTTAAGTCAACATGTTTCATGCACTAGTGGTTTTCCAAAGCGGGGTCTGGAATCCATGAGCTAGCCCAGAACATAGCTCTGATTATTTATGGAGTTGGGCCATCTATGACTTTACAGGCCCCAGACTGTAATAGGGTGCTTAATTGTGAGAGGCGGACGGAAGAAGCTTAGGATTTAGAAGAATAAGGAATATGTTGCCCTCAGCACCAGAGTGGAAAAGAACACAAAACCAAAAAGCTGTCAAGAAAATGCAGTATTAAATTGCAAACAATATATTTGTCCTTTCACTTAAGATCCTTTTTCTTTTCTTTCTTTTTTTTTGAGACAGAGTTTCACTCTTGTTGCCCAGGCTGGAGTGCAGTGGCGTGATCTCAATTCACCACAACCTCTGCCTCCTGGGTTCAAGCGATTCTCCTGCCTCATCCTCCTGAGTAGCTGGGATTACAGGCATGTGCCACTATGCCCAGCTAATTTTGTATTTTTAGTAGAGACGGGGTTTCTCCTTGTTGGCCAGGCTGGTCTTGAACTCCCAACCTCAGGTGATCTGCCTGCCTCGGCCTCCTAAAGTGCTAGGGTTACAGGCATGAGACACCGCACCCGGCCGATCCTTGCTCTTTTAACTTACAACTTCAAGGTATGAAAATAGGCTTGCAACAAATCATGGAAATACAAGGCTGACAGCGCCTCTTAGGAAGAATCCCTAGACATTAATCAGAAGAGGATCAGAAATTTCTCCATAATCACTGATTATTGGCACATAGAGTAATTTATGAGTGATTTCTTATTTCTCTTAGGAGTCACTGTCACTAAATAGATGATGCCCATGAACTTTAAAAAAAATTAAGTCCTGGCTGGGTGCAATGGCTCACACCTGTAATCCCAGCACTCCGGGAGGCTGAGGTGGGTAGATCACGAGGTCAGGAGTTTGAGACCAACCTGGCCAACATGGTGAAACCCTGTCTCAACTAAAAATACAAAAAAAAAATTATTTTTTGTGGTGCATGGTGGTATATGCCTGTAATGCCAGCTACTCTGGAGGCTGAAGCAGGAGAATCATTTGAGCCCAGGAAGCAGAGGTTGTGATAAGCGGAGATCACACTGTTACACTCCAGCCTGGGTGACAGAGCAAGACTCTGTCTCACAAATAAATAAATAAATAAATTTAGAAATTCCAAAGTTTTAGAATGAATTCTAATTCTAACAACAACTAATGCATGCTGAATTCTTTTCTTTATTTAAAAATTAGCATGTTCATGGTACTGTATATCATATGTACCCCTTGTTTTCTCATTGTTTTACCAGGGAAAGCAAGTGTGCTTTCAGCATTAGGATATATGTGATGAGCATATATATATATATATATATATCCTTGGTGGTAATGGGACTCTGAACCAGCTTGCGTGCGTTTACCAGCCTTAGGAAGAGACAAGAATGTCCTATTCTAGCCCATGGAAAAGGCAGAACTAGAGTCTTGGACTTGCCTTCATCAGCTCTACTTCTGCCAGGATTTTGGCTCCTGAGGCTGCATCAAATGACAAGAGTTGGCTCTTAATATAAAAGTTCCAGTCATCACCACTATAGAAATGCTGCCTATATTCACTTCTACCACCCATGCTTTTGAAAATTGGCAGCAGAGGGAAACTTGAACTACTGGTTAGAATCAGGCAATAGAAGTAGAAGTTTATCTTATAATTGTGGGAGGAAAAGGCTGAGGAGGTGTCAAACTGCATAAATCCAACAGAAGGGCGAGACTGCGCTCCACTCCGGCTGACTGCTAGGGATTATGAGGTCCCCGACACAGAGGCGTACATTTTCATCTGCATACGTAGCACATGTGAATTTGAGTGGAAATAGTGATGGAACAGATTTGTGCTGATCTCTGTTTTGTAAATTCAGTAGTCTGAATTTACAAAAAGGAACTAATTTCTGCAGTGTTTAAGCAGAGTCTGAAGAGGCTGATTTTGGGAATGACATGGGGGTTCTTGTATCTGATGGGAATTTGGACTCAGTAATGCTACCTACCTTGAGATTTTGTGAATTGCATGCTCCAAGCCTCCACAGACCTGCTTTTTTTTTCTTTTTTGAGATGGAATTTCACTCTTATTGCCAATGGCGCGATCTCAGCTTACCACAACCTTTGCCTCTCGGGTTCAAGTGATTCTCCTGCCTCAGTAGCAGGAGATTACAGGCTAATTTTCTATTTTTAGTAGAAACGAGTTTTTTTTTTCCATGTTGGTCAGTCTGGTCTTGAACTCTCGACTTCATATGATCCACCCACCTCAGCCTCCCTAAGTGATGGGATCACAGGTGTGAGCCACTGCATCCGGCCTAGACTTTCATTTGTTTTTATTGTTTTTATTTTTTATTTTATTTCATTTTTAAAGACATCCATACATATTCTGCTTACGTATAGACCTGCATTTTATAGGCAAGAAGTACATGGCTGACATTCCATGCGTGTTACTGGTCCACAGTAAGATTCTAAGTGAATGTGATGAATGAATCCGAGCTAACGTGAAAACCGATGAAGTGAAATCCAGGGCTTCCTGCTTTCTCCAGTAGAATATTCTTACCCTTCTGGGAACCATGGGCCCACTCGGTGGTTTAACCCAAACAAGGGATTCTACTGGGGAGTTTCTCAAGTAGGAGAGGCGAGCAATCTCCTGAGAGATGTCACATAACTCTATAAACTTCACTCCCAAATTAGTTGCATTCTCCAGTGCGATGCTTTGTGCAACCATCATGACTGTGAGGAACGGAATGATGTGCGTGGAGAATCAGAGGGTCTCTCTGCCTGTCTCTGTCTCTGTCTCTGTCTTTCTCTGGACTCGCAGCGGCTTTTGTATGTCAATGTGTATAGTGCACAGAAGACGGGGGCAGCAAGTGACACCTGAGCATCTCGCCGTCCCCGTGGAGTCTATTTCTCCGGTCATGAAAGAGGGCACTCATGCATGATCAGTGGCTCCGCTAAGCGCCGTAATAAATCTCGAATGGATCTTTCCACTCCTCATTAGACTCCAGCTCCTCCCTTACCTCCCTTCCCAGGGAAATTCCTTTGGCTCAGCGCTTCGAGGTGGGTAAATAGGCAGGAAGAGTGGGGCGTGCGTCAGGGACTTGCCGGTACTCTTCTTTCAGGGGGAAACTGCATCTGAAACCTAAGCCAGGAGGTGCCTGTCATGCGCTGCTGCCGCTGGGAGAGAGACTGTTACAACCCAGAGGACAACGAAGACAGTGAGGGGAAAACCCGCTGTGAGAATGCTGTGTGAATAACGCGAGCATCGTCTAACCATGCCTCTTTTCTGAGAAAGTCATGGTGCTCGTCTGAAACCCACTCAGATGGTCTAGAAGCAGATCAGAGCTTAGAGACTAGAAAGTATCTAAGTAGTGGTGCAATTTCCTGCAATGATGGGCGTGTTTAATATCTGTGGACCCCGACGGTCACTAGCCACAGGTCACGATGGAGCACTTGAAATCAGTGCCACGGAGGAACTGGCTTTATAGTTTCATTGACTTTTAATGAATTTAAATGTATGTATTTTTATTTTATTTTATTTTATTTATTTATTTATTTATTTATTCATTCATTCATTTATTTATTTATTTTTGAGACGGAGTTTCACTCTTGTTACCCAGGCTGGAGTGCAATGGCGCGATCTCGGCTCGCCGCAACCTCCGCCTCCCGGGTTCAGGCAATTCTCCTGCCTCAGCCTCCTGAGTAGTTGGGATTATAGGCACGCGCCACCATGCGCAGCTGATTTTTTGTATTTTTAGTACAGACGGGTTTCACCATGTTGACCAGGATGGTCTCCATCTCTTGACCTCGTGATCCACCCGCCTCGGCCTCCCAAAGTGCTGGGATTACAGGCTTGAGCCACCGCGCCCGGCATATTTATTTTTAAATTTAAATTAAAATGTGCAGAGTTGCACATGGCTAGCAGCTGCCACATTAGGTGGCACAGTTTATGGGCATCTGCGGAGGAGACGGCCTAGACTGCTCCTCCAGAAAGACTTGCTCTCCCTTTCCTTTTTTTTTTTTTTTTTTTTTTTTTTGAGGCAGAGTTTTGGTCTGTTGCCCAGGCTAGAGGGCAGTAGCCTGATCTCGGCTCATTATAACCTCCACCCACTGGGTTCAAGAGACTCCAGTGTTCCTCCTCAGTAGCTGGGATTACAGGCGGTGCCATGCCGGGCTAATTTTTGTATTTTTAGTAGAGACAGTGTTTCACCATGTTGGCCAGGCTGGTCTGGAACTCCTAGCCTCAAGTGATCTGCCCTCCTTGGCCTCCCAAAGTGCTGGGATTACAGGCGTGAGCCACTGCGCTCGAACTTCACCTTCCTGTCTTGATGTTGGCGATATCCCTCTTGGTTGGAGAAGAATGACTCTAAGATAAACCTTCCCCTTTCTCTAGTCACGAACTTGTTTCAGGAGCCTGTAAGAAAGCTCAGAGCAAAGTATTCAGAATATGCTCTTCACCCCAAATGTTCTCTCTGTGGACACCTGGGTACCAAACCCAGCCTCCTCCCTGGCTGCACACCTCGAGGCTCTCTTGTCTGCTCATGGGATGGGTCCCTCCCTCCCTCCTTTCCTCCCTACTTCCTCCTTTCCTCCCTTCCTTCCTCGCTTCTTTCCTTCCCTCCTTCCTCCTTGGAGTCTCAGTCTGTTGCCCAGGCTGGAGTGCAGTGGTGCAATCTCAGCTCACTGCAACCTCTGCCTCCCAGGTTCAAGCAATTCTCCTGCCTTAACCTCTCAAGTTGCTGGGACTACAGGCACACGCCACCACGCCCAGCTAATTTTTGTATTTTTAGTAGAGATGGGGTTTCATCCATGTTGGCCAGGATGATCTCGATCTCTTGACCTGGTGATCCACCTGCCTTGGCCTCTCAAAGTGCTGGGATTACAGGCATGAGCCACTGCACACGGCTAGGATTTCTTTCTGAAAATGCATCAAAACTTATTTTCTGAATTCAGGATTCTCCAGGCTCCTGCTTTCCTTCATCGTTTGCTTTTGCCAGTTTTATTCCTTTCTTTTACCCTTTCTTTCATCTCTAGGCTGATCAACTAACTCACTTGCAGTCCAACAACTTGGAGACATGCTGGGCTTCATTTGGATTCCTGTGGTGGGTGTTAACAGCCCTACTCAGAGCACTTGGAAGGACGACCTGAGCCACCCTGAAACTTCCCATCCATCTTCCCTGGGTTTCTTTTACCTCGCTCAGTCAGTGACACTTAGAAATCACGGGAAGAGACTGGGTACAGTGGCCCATGCTTATAATCCAGCCTTTTGGGGGGGCCGAGGTGGGAGGATCACTTGAGCCCAGGAGTTCAAGGCTATAGCAGTAAGCTATGATAGTGTCAGCCTGGGTGACAGAATGAGACCCTGTATCTAAAAAAAGGAAAGAAAGAAAGAAAAAGAAAAAAAAAAAAAGCAAGAAAGCAGATTATCTTGAAGCTTTATTGCTCTATATTATAGGTGACAACGCCGGGGCTGGGGGGTGTTAAAATGACCTGCTCATGGCCACACAGATGGAAACCGAAAATTGCAACCAGCTCGCTGGTTCCCAGCTGAGAGCTTTTGTAGCCTATCACCCTGCGCCCCAAGAGGTGTCAAATTCCAGGAAGATAAGATTGACATTAACCAGCAAACAACTGCAGGACAGTGTAATAATGACCCTAAAAATGTGATTTAATTTTATTCAATTAATTAAGTTTTGAGACAGAGTCTCGCTCTGTCGCCCAGGCTGAAGTGCAGTGGCAAGATCTCGGCTCTCTGCAACCTCTGCCTCCTGGGTTCAAGCGATTCTCCTGTCTCAGCCTCCTGAGTAGCTGGGATTACAAGCGTGCACTACCGCGCCTGGCTAATGTTTGTACTTTTAGTAGAGACAAGGTTTCACCATGTTGGCCAGGCTGGTCTTGAACTCCTGACCTCAGGTGATCCACTTGCCTCAGCCTCCCAAGGTGCTGGGATTATAGGCATGAGCCACCTAGCCCGGCCTACTTAAGACTATTTGTTATTTTGATTATATTTGTTTAATAAACTGAAATAATTTCCAAAATAAAGAAGGCCGGGTGTGGTGGCTCACAGAGGTTCTCCCTCTGCCGCCAGGCTGGAGTGCAGTGGTGCAAGCTGAGTTCCCTGCAACCTCCACTTCCCGGGTTCAAGTGATTCTCCTGCCTCAGCCTCCTGAGTAGCTGGGGTTACAGGCACTTGCCACCACAGCCTGGCTAACTTTTGTATTTTTTGGTAGATACAAGGTTTCACCATGTTGCTCAGGCTGGTCTCGAGCTCCTGGACTCAAGTAATCCACCCACCTCAGCCTCCCACAGTGCTGGGTTTACAGATGGGAGCCCCTGCACCCAGCCAGTATGGGACGTCTTTAAATCTCAAGGCCATTAGAGAATCTCAGGCCAAAAAAACAAAAAAAGAATAAATCTCAAGACCAGTTTATTATCCCCTTAATTTGAGCTCTCTTGGTTTGATTTCTCTTTACTGTGTACTGTAACACATTCATGGTTCTGCAGTTAGGATGCGGACATCTTTCTTTCTTTCTTTTTTTTTTTGGAAACCGAGTCTTTCTCTGTCGCCAGGCTGGAGTTCAATGATGTGATCTTGGCTCACTACAACCTCTGCCTCCCGGGTTCAAGCAATTCTCCTGCCTCAGTCTCCTGAGTAGCTGGGATTACAGGTATATGCTACCATGCCCAGCTAATTTTTGTGTTTTTGGTAGAGATGGCGTTTCACCACGTTGGCCAGGTTGGTCTCGAACTCTTGGCCTCATGATCCACCCACTGCAGCCTCCCAAAGTGCTGGGATTACAGGCATGAGTCACTAAGCCTGGCTTGGATGCGGACATCTTTAATGGGGCTGAAATTCCACCTAGCACATGAAGACCGTGTGGCAGGAAGCCTCCCACAGGGGCACGGTGTTTATAATGAGAACTACGGGGATGGTCAGAATGCCATTGCTGGTTTTGTCAGACATTCACATCATGTCCTTGAACGAGTTAAGGACTGGGTTAGACTCCGTGTGATTGCTGTGGAGATAATCATAGATAATTCACACAGCTGTTTGGTGATTGAATAATTCATGTAACATTTGTTATATGTGCCCTCAACAACTCTGCTACTACTCAAGAAATACCACTTTCTCTTTTGTCATAGGCTGTGTGGTAGCTCCCAAGAGATAGGCTTTTTTTGTAAAGATATTGACTAAAAGTCCACAGCCTTCCTTTCCCTCCTATTGAGAAGACGTTACTTTGATTTGCTTGCATTTTCATCCCCCGTAAGAGCATGTAGCTGGCCGGACGGGGTGCCTCACGTCTGTAATCCCAGCACTTTGAGAGGCTAAGGCAGGTGGCTCACTTTAGCCCAGGAATTCGAGACAAGACTGGGCAAAACAGCAGGACCCTGTCTCCACAAAAATATAAAAATTAGCCAGGCGTGGTGGTGCACACCTGTAATCCCAGCTACTAGGCAGTTTGATGTGGGAGAATCACGTGATCCCAGGAGGGTGCGGCTGCAGTGAGCCGAGATCCCTCCACTGTACTCCGGCCTGGGTGAGGGAGTGAGATGCTGTCTTCAAACAACAACAACAACAACAAAGAAAGAAACAAAACAAAAACACAAAACAGAAATAGCATGTGTCTAGTTGTACAGTACTAAATAATCATGACTCCACTCCCTGACTTTTTTGGGCTTTGAGACAGGGTCTTGCTCTGTTGCTTGGGCTGGAGTGCAGTGGTGGCAATCATGGTTCACTTCAGCCTCCACCTCCCAGACTCAAGTGATCCTCCCACCTCTCAATCTCCCTGGTAGCTGGGACTACAGGCACATGCCACCACGCATAGCTAATTTTTATATTTTTTGTAGAGACGAGGTTTTGCTGTGTTGCCTAGGCTGGTCTCAAACTCCTGGGCCCAACTGGTCTGCTTGCCTCAGCCTCCCAAAGTGCTTGGATGATAGACACGAGCCACTGCGTCCGGCTGCCCAGCTAGTTAATTTTTTTTTTTTTTTTTTTTTTTTTGTAGAGAAGGAGTTTCGCTTTGTTGCGCAGCCTGGTTCTTGAACTCCTAGCCTTAAGCTATCTTCCTACTGTGGCCTCCCAAAGTGCTGGGATTATATGTGTGAGCCACCATGCCTAGTACATGACTTTTTTTTTTTTTTCTTAAGATAAAATCTTGTTGTGTTACAGTGGTGTGATCTCCGCTCACTGCAACCTCCGCCTCCTGGGTTCAAGCGATTCTCTTGCCTCGGCCTTCTGAGTAACTACAGGTGCCCGCCACCACGCCCAGCTAATTTTTGTATTTTTCAGTAGAGTTGAGATTTCACCATACTGGCCAGGCTGGTCTCGAACTCCTGACTTTGTGATCTGCCTGCCTCAGCCTTCCAAAGTGCCGGGATTATAGGTGTGAGCCACTGCACCTGGCCGTCATTTTTAAAAAATAGTATTCTATGCAACACTTTTTAATAAACTGTGTAAACACATCATCTAGCTTTACGTTAGATGTAAGATTTATGCTGAGGCTTTGCAGACACTTGCCCTGGCTGACAATTCTGTGACCACTGGGACTAGGTGGCATCAACATCCACAGCTGCCAGTTGCTGGCCCGGTCCTGCCTCATCTTTTAGGAACAAAGAGCTGTGCCCCTCACTTCATTCAATCCACTCAGGGCCAAGTGGGTCAAAGGAAAAAATACTGTAGAGGAACTGAGCTAAGCTCTTCCTCTATATGGTGTCTTTCTGGATGTTTACATATTTTCTTTATGCTGAGGTTCTAAGTACAGAGACACACTGCATGTATCTTTCATAACTGAATCTTCACTATGCATAGCAATCGGTAGGAAAAGAATGAAGCAAGTAGGTGAACTCCAGAAAAACGCCCAAGTTTAACCACTCTCAACACTACCTTATTATCAGAATTCTAAATAGCGTGCCACCCTATATGTGATCTGCGGTAAGACAAGCCTCCCCTGACAAATTCATTGTGCAGGGAAGGGAGATTCCACCCCTAGTTGAGAGAGCAGTTGGGTGGCTGGCCCTCCCTCTGGGTGAAGGCTACATAGCTGGAATTAGGAAGAGAAAGTGCTTTTGTTAACAAAAAGCACTTTTTGTTAAGATTTGGTATCTTAACATAGATACAAAATCCTTGGCCTTAAGCTTATGAGTAAAAAGTGAAGAGGTTCCTAAGCTACTGGGAAATTAACTACCATTATTGATCACTTTCAATGTACCCAGCATTGTTCAAAGGGCTCTGCATTTACTAACTCATGTAATTCTCCTAAGAAGTAGACACTGCTATTATTAGTTCGATGCCATTACTTTCAATGGCAAAAACGGTGATTACTTTTGGACCACCTAATAAAATTGCTGTCTAACAGGTGAGGAAATTCAGACAGAAGTTGAGTAGCTTGTCCAAGGATGCACAGCTAGCAGGAGGTACAGTCAGGTTTCCAAGCCAGGCAGGGAGCCCCAAAGAGGGCTAGCGAACTCCTAGAGTGGCTGAGAGAAATTGGTAAAATTAGTATCATTTTTCTTTTTCTTTTTTTTTTTTTTTTTGAGACAGAGTCTCACTCAGCTGCCCAGGCTGGAGTGCAGTGGCGTGATCTCGGCTCACTGCAACCACTGTCTCCCGGGTTCAAGCGATTCTCTTGTCTCAGCCTCTTGAGTAGCTGGGATAACAGGCACCCACCATCATTCTCGGCTAATTTTTGTATTTTTAGTAGAGACAGTGTTTCACCATGTTGGCCAGGCTGGTCTTGAACCCCTGACCTCAGGTGGTCCGCCCTCCTTGGCCTCCTAAAGTGCTAGGATTACAGGCATCATCCACTGTGCCTGGTCTCTTTCTCCTTTTTTGTCTCCTCCCTAGAGTGGGGATAATTTCAGAAGAGTCAGGCAGTCTTGCCAATAGAAAACAGTGGAAGAAACAGGGAACTGAGGACCAACGTGGGTTAGACTTGACACTTTCTAACATGTTTATACATTAAAGCCATAAAATCAAAGTTACTTCCATTATTTTCATTTCTTCCAGATTTCCTTGTTCTCTTTACTATCCTTCTTGCTGATGAGTTTATTATTATTATTATTAGAACGTGCTCTGAGGGCTAGTTCTCTTTCTCAGCATTCTTCCCTGTAACGATGGAACCCTGTCAGCATTTTCATCCTGCTTCCTCCTTATCTTTCTCGTAGACATGTAAATTCCATAATAGCACTGACCTTCTGCTTTGTCAATGCTTTTAAGGAAGAACAGAAAAGCAAGACACAACTCGATTCAGACACCTAACCCCTTGGCTTTCTACCAGCAGGATTTACTGGTTTGTGTAGAGATCATGCATCTTGCTGGAAGCACATGTTACCGCATAGTTCCAGGAGACCACCAAAGTGCTGCAGCAGAATCCAGAGAAGTGTTGCTACCTGTGAGGGCCAAGATGATGGAAAGTGCAAAATCATATCTATTGTTACAGTGGGGGCGTTTTGGGGGCTGTGGGGGTGTGGGTGGGAGAAGGGATCTGAAACCTTATAAGGTGAGGTTGTGTGCTGCTGAGTAAGAAGCATTTCTTCTTCCTCCTCCTCCTCTTCTTCTTCCTCTTGTTCTTCTTCTTCTTTCTCTTCTTCCTCTTCTTCTCCTCCTCCTCCTTTTCCTTCTTCTTCTTTTTGACAGGGTCTCGCTCTGTCACCAAGGCTGGAGTTCAGTGGCTTGATCTTGGCTCACTGCAGCCTTGACCTCTCCAGCTTGAGTGATCCTCCCACATCAGCCTCCTGAGTAGCTGAGACCACAGGTGCATGCCACCATGTCCCGCTAGTTTTGGTAATTTTTCGTAGAGACAGGATCTCTCTGTTTCCCAGGCTGGTCTTGAACTGGTGGCCTCAAGCGGTGCTCTCATGCCTTCCTCCCCAAATGCTGGAATTATAGGTGTGAGCCACTGCGTGCCTGACAAAAAGCCTTTTTTTTCTTAATCTCAGCTCTGGAAAAGATTTCGATCTATAGAGGCTAGATATGTGTGTTACAAAATTACACAATTTGTTAAATAGTCTACTGTAGGTGATTGTAAAAATGGGTCAGGGAGTAGAGGGTGATATAAACCCAGAATGTTGGTGAGAAAAGAAATCTGGAGTCACGTGGGAAGCACAGAAGGAAATTTTTAAATATACAAGAAAGTTAAGAATCGTAACTAGACTGGCTGCTCTGCCTATGGAGTAGCCAGTAGCCATTCTGCCATTATTTTATTCCTTTATTTTCTTCTTTTTTTTTTAGAGACGGGGTTTCACCATGTTGGCCAGGCTGGTCTTGAACCCCCGACCTCAGGTGATCTGCCTGCCTCAGCCTCCCAAAGTGCTGGGATTATAGGCGTGAGCCGCCGCACCAGGCCTATTCCTTTATTTTCTTAATAAACTTGTTTCACTTTAAAAAATGATAACTAGACTGACAAAAAGGATATTAGCAATGAATGAATTGGATGAGTAAATCTTCAGTCAGAATGAGAGACCTGCTTGCTGTTGAATCTCTTGGAGATCAGCCCCTTCACATTCAATGAATATGTATTGAGTCTTTTCTGATAAGCGCCTCTAGGGCTCTAGGTGCTGGTGATGCAGTGGTGAACAACGCCAAGGCCACCTTTTTTTTTTTTTTTTTTTTTCCCCTGAGACAGCTGGAGTGCCGTGGCGCTATCTTGGCTCATTGCAACCTCCGCCTCCTGGGTTCAAGCAATTCTCGTGCCTCAGCCTCCCAAGTAGCTGGGATTACAGGCGCCCACCAGAACACCTGGCTAATTTTTGTATTTTAGTAGAGGCGGGGTTTCACCATGTTGGCCAGGCTGGTCTCGAACTCCTGACCTCAGGTGATCTGCCCACCTCGGCCTCCTAAAGTGCTGGAATTACAGGAATGTATCCTGCCAGCCAAGGCCAGCCCAGACAGCCAAGGCCATCTTATTACCTACTTTATATTTTAGTGTAGGAGCCATCTAATAAATCAATAAACAAAAACATAATGTAAGGTGGTCGGATGACAGAAGGAGGCTTGCCTGAGAAGGTGACATTTGAATTGACAACAGAAGAAACTGAGCTGGGCAGATATGTGGGGCAGAGAGCATTCCAGGGCGAGGGAGGAGCAAGTGCAAAGGCCTCGAGGCAGGAAAGTATCTGGGACTATTCAAGGGCTAGCAAGGAAGCAGGAGAGTGGAGGAAGATGAGATGGGAGCAAGGGGAGACTGTGGAGCTCTTGTAAACCATCTGAGGATGTTCCACCCTAAGATGAATGCAGAGAGTGGCTTGGAGCACAGCCTGGACGTGATCTGGGTTAGATTTTGGAAGGATCACTTTTGCTCTATGTGGAGCCAGGCCGTGGTGAGGGAACGAAGCTGTATAGCTATAAAAACTCTCTTCCAGATTTGCAAAATGTCGATGAGAATAACTGCTTTAAAATATCTTTATGGAATACGATATCCAGATAAAAGAAACAAAAAGTTTGGCATGATCTTCAAATAACCCAAGGCGGAGAAAAATATTAGGCAAATGTAAACAGCGTTGCATTCAAGAGGTGAAGTTGAGACATGCTTTCAATCCAGCCTCTGCAATAGCCAAGTCATCACAGCGCAATCAAATCCAGCTGGGACCGCGAAGATGACTCCATATCCTGTGGATACTCTGCTTGGCACAGTGTGGGTGGGAGCCAATGAGGGCTGGCTGGAGGGAGGCCCTGAGACTGCCTGCTGCCAACCCTTGTTCAGAGCTAGTGGAAACTTCTGATTCTGGAGTCTTCTTTGCTGCTGGAAATGGGAAAGGATTTAGGGAAGGTGCTGAAGCTGGCTTGGATGAGGCAATGCCCCTCTGGAGCTATTTCTGAGCATTTTATTATTACTCAAATCAGTCTTCCCTCCCCCCTTTTTTTAATTGGTGAGTTTTTATGCTGGAAATAATAGGTGATACTTATTCAGTAATTTACAGTGTGCCAGGTACTATGTTAAATTTATCATAGTCATGATCTTACTAATTTAAGCCTTCACAGCAGCCCAGTATAGGAGTGATATTTTTGCCCACAGTGTTTAGAAGTGGGATCAGTTTAGAAACTTGCATAATTCCAGTTAGTAAGTAGCACCACTGAGATTCATCAGAATCCAGATCATCAGAATCCAGTCTGGGCATTTAAACAATAGTACACTGTCTCTGGTGATTACTTGCCAAGCATCTGCACGAGGAATTGCTCAAATGGTGGCAAAGTCTATTCTTACTCCGTTTCCCTTTAATATACATTGGCAGATGTTTTACATCACTATGAAGTCTGCTGACTCCCAGCTCAGGAAATCAATAACCACAAGGTATTAGACTGATGTGTGAAAATGCTTATAACCAATATGCAAACCTTATTTTAAGCAGACCTGGTAACAAGAAAAAAAGATGTATAAGACAGGCATTCAAAGGGCATACTTCGACTTCAGAAATTTTTATGCATAAATTGTTATATAGTTGCACACACACGCAAACTTACCACTTTGCCAAGTGACTTGCCAGAGTATTCCTTTGGATAGGCTCATAGCACATAATGCAACCAGTGTACAATTTACACTAGGACATTTATGCTTATGGCATAAGGCATCCAAGCACATAATGTTTATGACAAATGAGCTGCATGATGACAATCGTGGACAGTCAATGGCTGTTGGTGAACAGGCTTATCTGGGGTAAAAGCCAACATGCTGGTGTTGACCATCGGGCATCACAGTCTCATCACAGACCTTTCCCAAGGAAACAGTTTTCCAAGTTGTCAGCTTTTAAAAAGTCTTTTATTTTATTTATTTATTTTTATTTTACTTTTTATTTTTTTGAGACAAGGTCTCACGCTGTTGCCCAGGCTGGAGGGCAGTGCAGTCTCAACCTCCCAGGCTCAAGCTCCCACCTCAGCCTCCCAAATAGCTGGGTCCACAAGCATGTGCCATCACGCTCCACTAATTTTTGTGGGTTTTTTTTTTTTTTGGTAACTATGGGGTCTCACTATGTTGCCCAGGCTGATCTCAAACTCCTGGGTTCAAGTGATGCTTCTGCCTCTGCCTCTGCTCCTCAAAGTGCTGGGATTATAGATGTGAGCCACTGCTCCCGGCTGAAGTCTTTTATTGTAAAAATTGTTTATTTTATTTATTTCTGACACAGAATTTTGCTCTGTCACCCAGGCAGAAGGGCAGTGGTGTGATCTCGGCTCACTATAACCTCCTGATTTCAAGCAATTCTCTTGTCTCAGCCTCCTGAGTAGCTGAAATTACAGGCATGCACCACCATGCCCGGCTAATTTTTTGTATTTTCAGTGGAGATGGAGTTTCACCATGTTGGCCAGGCTGGTCTTGAACTCCTGACCTCAGGTGATCCGCCCACCTTGGCCTCCCAAAGTGCTGGTATTACAGGTGTCAGCCACTATGCCCAGCCTTTTATTTTATTTTTTACCAGGAATCAAAACGTGAGTAACTTCTAACCACAGCTGAAAGCTGTGCTTGCTACAGCATAGCGAGGAAGCCGCATGCATTAAGTATCACATTTGTAACTCAATGTTACTTTCACCACATGGAGACGTTTCCCCTAGTCTTGTGGTTCATGAAAATAGCTAGATATTTCAGGGGTAAATATCCTGCAGATGATATTTTATTAATAAGCTGACAGCGGAAGGAAAATGATAGGCATGGAAGGATACCACTCTGCTCTTTATACTGACTACATGTTTCGATTCATCCATACTTTGGAGAGCACATGTCTAGAATTTACAGACAACGGTCACCATGGAGAATGTTGGAATTGAGAGACTCACCCCTCTACCCTGAAGGGCAGTGGACAGAAAGTGGTTCTACATTTGGTGGATAATTTAGAACCCCAATTCCAGAAGACTAATTCGTGGTGTAGACTAGTGGTCTAAGTTTAGATGAATGACGCACCATATGCCATGTGATATGGTTTTCATTCTAGCACAAAACGTAACTCCCACTACCCATGACCCTGCTGATAACGGAGAACCTGATACTGGCTTCCTGATATACATTTTTTTGAGACGGAGTCTCTCTCTGTTGTCCAGGCTGTAGTGCAGTGGTGTGATCTTGCTCACTGCAACCTCGCCTCCCGCATTCAAGCAATTCTTGTGCCTCAGCCTCCTGAGTAGCTGGAATCACAGGTGTGTGGCACCACGCCTGGCTAATTTTTGTACTTTTATTAGAGATGGGTTTTCACCATGTTGGCCAGGCTGGTGTCAAACTCCTTGGCCTCCCAAAGTGCTGGGATCACAGGCGTGAGCTGCCACGCCCAGCTGCTTCCTGATATTTCTGAAAACTCTGTTTTTACATTTTCTTTCTTTTCTTTTCTTTTTTTTTTTTTTTGAGACAGAGTTTCACTCTTAATTCTCAGGCTGGAGTGCAATGGTGTGATCTTGGCTCACCCCAACCTCCACCTTCTGGGTTCAAGTGAGTCACCTGCCTCAGCCTCCTGAGTAGCTGGGACTACAGGCATGTGCCACGATGCCTGGCTAATTTTTGTATTTTTAATAGAGATGGGGTTTCACCATTCGGCCAGGCTGGTTTCAAAATCCTGACCTCAAGTGATCCGCCAGCTTCAGGCTCCCAAAGTGCTGAGATTATAGGCATGAGCCACCACGCCTGGCCTGTTTTTACATTCTCTGCTCTGGAACACTTCAATCATGTTCTCAGTATTTTTTCCTAAGTGAGAGATGAGTGGAGATGCTTTCCAGAGGGGATTTCCCCTAGCTAACTGTAAATTCTTTCTGTTCCCTGTTTTGTAGTACTTTTCCTAATTGTTTTTTTTTTTTTTGAGACATAGTTTCACTCATGTTACCCAGGCTGGAGTGCAATGGCGTGATCTTGGCTCACCGCAACCTCCGCCTCCTAGGTTCAGGCAATTCTCCTGCCTCAGCCTCCTGAGTAGCTGGGATTACAGGCACGCACCACCATGCCCAGCTAATTGTTTGTATTTTTAGTAGAGACGGGGTTTCACCACGTTGACCAGGATGGTCTCGATCTCTTGACCTCGTGATCCACCTGCCTCGGCCTCCCAAAGTGCTGGGATTACAGGCTTGAGCCACCGCGCCCAGCCACTTTTCCTAATTGTTAATTTTCACTGTTCATAAGCATTTCTTCAAATATTGTTAAATATTAATATTAAATATTTCTGTTATTTAAAATAGAATCTACATTTAAAAATCTTAATATTATTTATTAAGTCATATTTCTATTATTTAAATATTTATCATTAATATTAAATAATAGGCTGGGCGCCGTGGCTCACGCCTATAATCCCAGCACTTTGGGAGGCTGAGGCGGGTGGATCACGAGGTCAAGAGACCGAGACCATCCTGCCCAACGTGGTGAAATCCTGTCTGTACTAAAAATACAAAAATTAGCTGGGCATGGTGGCGTGCGCCTGTAGTCCCAGCTACTCAGGAGGCTGAGGCAGGAGAATTGCCTGAACCCAGGAGGCAGAGGTAGCGGTGAGCTGAGATTGCGCCTTGCACTCCAGCCTGGGTAACAAGAGTGAAACTCTCAAAAAAAAAAAAAAAAATTAAATAATATGTCTATTGTTTAAATATTTATCATAAATAATATTTCTATTATTTAAAATAGAATCAGTATATTTTTACCCCCTTTAAGTTAAAAAAAAGAGAGAAGCAAGAGAATGAATCCTTTCTCAGACTTAGTTTATGCTTTTGGCAAACTTTTCATCTTTTCAGTTGAATTAGTGACAATGACTTGTTGCATTAGAAGACTACGGGGCCAGGGTGGTGGCTCACGCCTGTAATCCCAGCACTTTGGGAGGTTGAGGTGGGTGGGTCACGAGGTCAGGTGTTTGAGACCAGCCTGGCCAAGATGATGAAACTCCATCTCTACTAAAAATACAAAAATTAGCCGGGCTAATTGGTGGTGGGCACCTGTAATCCCAGCTACTCCGGAGGCTGAGGCACGAGAATTGCTTGAACCCAGGAGGTGGAGGTTCCAGTAAGCCAAGATTGTGTCACTGCACTCTAGCCTGGGAAACAAAACGAGACTCTGACTAAAAAAAAAAAAAAAAAAAGAAAAAAAAAAAGCTGTAACATCTTAAAAAGCTTTAGCAATTCAAATTACTTTAATGATACAAGTCAGCCACTTTCGCTTATTAATTTTAGAAAAAAACTTCATTTTAATTACTTTTCTGTGGAGAAACAATTATAATCTGTGCTATGTAACCATTTCTATAAGTTATAACAAAGGCATACCTAGTCTTTGGAAGAGAGCTACTTGTGCTAGTTGCTTTAAGTATGTTTATGTGTGAGGTGCTCTGGGAAGTTTATATTTTGGCGACAAAATTTTTTTTTTGTCTGAAAACTGGCAGAATGGATTTTTTTTTTAATTAAAGAAAAATTTGTTTAAAAAGAAAGCGTTTGGCTGGGTGTGGTGACTCACGCCTGTAATCCCAGCACTTTGGGAGGCCAGGGTCGGGAGGGATCATGAGGTCAGGAGTTCGAGAACAGTACGACCAACATGTTAAATCCCCATCTCTACTAAAAATACAAAGATTAGCCGGGCATGGTGGGGATCACCTGTAATCCCAGCTACCTGGGGAGCTGAGGCAGGAGAATCACTTGAACCCGGGAGGCGGAGGTTGCAGTGAGCTGAGATCGCGCCACTGTACTCCAGCCTAGGCGACAGAGCAAGACTTTTTTTCAAAAAAAAAAAAAAAAGAAAAAAGAAAAGAAAAGAAAGCATTTTTTCCCAAATTAGGTCTGCCAGTTGAGGCAATTATGATCTTGTGTTCCTTGCATTCTTTTGCACCCTTTGGTCAAGGTGGCTTGTTGCTGAGAGATCATTTTGTTCAATGCACATTGGATTTCAGTTCTAGATGACTAAGCTCTATTTATTAAGCAGGGTGAGTTTATGCAAAATAGCAACACAGAAGTGGAAATATCCACACAGTTTAGCAACTGCCATGAATATTTCACACATCAGACTCAACACACCATGAAGACATACCCAATAGTTTCTCATCATTTACATGTTTTTTCTTTAACAGTGTTTGCATTATAATCACTTTATTCATAAATCCAATGGTCCATATAAAAGAAATTATATAGAGGAAAAATTGTTGTGAGACTTGTGTACCAGTGTTTTTACTTAAGCTAGTTCCCAAAGCCTATAAATACAAAGGTTTATTTTCAGGTGAACTGTTTAACTCATCAGGGTATACAATGCATCTTATGCAGAAGTTAGACCCCTTCTGAAAGAAATTTCCAGAAATGTATTTTTATTTAGGTACAAAAGCTTAAGTTGTAAGACACTCTAGCAAAGTGTGTATGTGTGTGCTTGTATGTGTTTTTCTAACCATAGAAAACATCATTTTAGTGAATATTCAAATATACAACGGTACTGTCTGCTTCTCCAGAAGTTTCTGTGACAATAGGGATACAGGCTAAATGTACCATGTGTTATATTGAATCAGGTTCCAGGGAGAACGGCTGTATATCATTAAGGAGAAAACAGGCCTTTGCTTTCAGAAAGGTGATCTGGAAATCTAAAATACAATAATCCCACCACATATTGTCATACCTTTATAATGATGAATTACTAACACACTATTTTAATTTTATCCCTAAACTCACCTACAGAGTCTAAACATACAATCTCCCTTTCTTGTCCCTCCCTCCCTCTTTGCTTTTTTCTTTTTTTCTCTTGCTTTCTCTTTTTCTTTCTCTTTCTTTTGTTCTTTCTTTCCTTCTTTCTTTACTTTCTTTTCTTTTCTTTCTTTCCTTCTTCTCTCTCTCTTTTTTTTTTTTTTTGGAGACTGAGTCTCGCCATGTCACCATGGAGTACAATGGTTCGATCTCAGCTCACTGCAACCTCTGCCTCCCTGGTTCAAGCGATTCTTCTGCCTCAGCCTTCCGAGTAGCTGGGATTTACAGGCACATGCCACCATACCAGGCTGATTTTTGTATTTTTAATAGAGATGGGTTTTCACCATGTTGGCCAAGCTGGTCTCAAACTCCTGACCTCAGGTGATCCACCCACCTCAGCCTCCCAAAGTGTTGGGATTACAGGTATGAGCCGCCACACCTGGCTCCTTTTTTTAAAAGACAAAGTCTCACTCAGTTGCCCAGGCTGGAGTGCAGTCATGCAATCGTGGCTCTCCGGGGCTCAAGCCATTCTTCCTCCTCAGCCTCCCAAGTAGCTGGGACTACAGGCAGCACCATCATACCTAGCAAATTTTTGTATTTTTTTGTAGAGATGGAGTTTTGCCATGTTGCCCAGGCTGGTCTTAAACTTCTGGGCTCAATTGATCTGCCCACCTCGGACTCCCAAAGTGCTGGGATTACAGGCATGAGCCACTGCGCCTGACCTACAATCTCCATTTCTTATAGTAAATCTATTCAATCTATGTATTAAGGGAAGGAAGATGAGTAATCACAGTTCTTGCCCAAAAGGAGTAACAACAAGAGGAAGAACAAAATGCTATGGACTCAGTACATAAGGATAAAGGCCATTTGCTCCATAACAGTTTTAAGGTGAGGCGGGAGATTCATTCGATTCTACAGATTTGAGCCTTTTTATGTTTCAGTGTAAGATGTTTATTTTGGCTGGGTACGGTGGCTCACGCCTATAATCCTGGCACTTTGGGAGGCCAAGGCAGGTGGATCACAAGGTCAAGAGATAGAGACCATCCTGGCCAACCTGGTGAAACCTCATCTCTACTAAAAATGCAAAAATTAGCTTGGATGGCGGCATGAGCCTGTAGTCCCAGCTACTCAGGAGGCTGAGGCAGGAGATCACTTGAACCCAGGAGGTGGAGGTTGCAGTGAGCCGAGATCGCACCACTGCACTCCAGCCTGGGTGACACAGCGAGACACCATCCCCCCCCAAAAAATTGTTTATTTTATTTTATGTAAGTCAGTGTGTGATAAAGTTAAATCCACGCAATGTGTGATAAAGTTAAATCCACCCAGTGGTTGGCTCCGGGGAGCAAAGGGTGAAGGTAAAGCTTCTGTACAGGCTGGAAGGGAGAGGACAGTGGCTTTCTCTTCTTAGGAATCTTGGGAATTTTCTCAAGCTTCCTGGCTGCCCCGAGGAAGTAGTTTGACCTTTGCCTCGCTGCTCAGTATTGGAATGAGATCCCATCCTGGTGACTCCTCTCTTGCAAAAGGCTTGGAATATTTTGTTTCCAGTTTTCGTATCTATATTCTTTCCATTGAAAAAGTATTATCTGGCAGAGTGTGGTGACTCACACCTGTAATCCCAGCAATGTCGGAGGCTGAGGCGGGAGGATTGCTTGAGCCCAGGAGTTTCGGAGCAGCCTAGGCAACATGGCGAGACCCTGTCTCTACAGAAAGTTAAAAAATAAGCTGGGCTTGGTGGCCTGCCCCTGTGGTCCTAGCGTTTTGAGAGGCTGATGTGGAAGAATCGCTTGAGCCCAGGATTTCAAGGCTGAAGTGATCTGTGATTGCTGCCACTGCACACCAGCCTGGGGGACAGAGAAAGACCTTATCTCAAAAAAAAAAAAAAAAAAAAAAGCAATTAAGAATTCAGAAAAAAAAAAGAATTCAGAAAACATTTTAACATTAACATTGTACATTTAGTTTAAACATTACATTTAGGCTGGGCACAGTGGCTCACACCTGTAATTCTAACATTTTGGGAGGCTGAGGCAGGTGGACTGCTTGAGACTAGGCGTTCAAAACCAGCCTGGCCAACATGGTGAAACCCCATCTCTATTAAAAATACAAAAAAATTAGATGAGCGTAGTGGCAGGTGCCTGTAATCCCAGCTACTTGGGAGGCTGAGGCAGGAGAATTGCTTGAACCCGGGAGTTGGAGGTTGCAGTGAGCCGAGATCGTGCTACTGCACTCCAGCCTGGGCGACAAGAACGAAACTCTGTCTCAAAAAACAAACAAACAAACAAAACCCATTACATTTAATATTTAACATTAACATCATATATTAATATTATCAGTCTAGCTAACATTACAATGGACAAATCTTGCCACGTCAGTACTAACACACTCACTTGCACAGACATAGAAGACAATTTGTATGAAGCAACTTATGGAATTCAGCCTCCTGCAGCCACCAGACATTTCAAGGCTCTGTGAGGACAAGGACTTGTTTTGGGTTCAAGGCAAGGTAAACCACAAGACATTGAACAGGGACCAGTCACCACTTGGAGGAGATGATACATACCTTTTTCTAGAATTTTGTTTTCTTCAATTATATGATTTAAAGAAAAGGCAGCCCCAGTGCCTAAGGTGTTGGAGAATCTTGGAAAAACAAATTCACATTCTTTTCTCTCCACTTGATCAACTACTGTGCAATTCTAAATTCCCAGGATGCGCTGGGTTTGACTTCCTTGGACTCAGTCTGAAATGAGGTGGTTTCTTTATTTGATAAGGTTCCTCGGCTAAAGTTTCAGCAACTGTTCTCAGGGAAATGCTATCTCCTTATCGTAAGAAAAGCTTTTCGTACCAAATTTTCGGTGTTCTGGTTGTTCCAAAATACTAGGAATGGAAATGTTGGCTGTCAGAAAGTCTCTTCCTCTATTGGTGGAAAAAAAAAATAACAGTCTGTTTGCATGATGTGAGGGATCGTAGAAATTTCCCATTCCAAGTCCCTTCCTTTTTCAGATGAGGAAACTGAGGCCCAGGGGAGTTAACTGAAATAATACCGATAATACCGAGGGCTTGCCCTGCGCTTGGGGTGGGAATGAGATCCCTGGGTTTTTAGTGAATGGAATGCAATTCTTCAAACATCCTCGCCTGCTTATAAATCGCACGTTAACTCCCTGAGGCTGTGAGCTTGGCTGAGCGTTACTGTTCACAAGTGTATCTTTTTACTTAAGGATTAGGAACTGTGTGCTGACTTAGCCCAGGTGAGCTTTGATTTTGCCCCAGGTCAACATCGGAAACCTCGTCTATTATAGGAAAGGAACAGGAAAATCCAGTATGAGATTTCACACAGAGATTTAGTCTCCTGATAAGACTCCGGGTTCCTGGTGCTGTTGCTTTCGCTTCCCTGTTAATGATTTGATCCTGTTACCTCTCCTTTGTGATTTTGGTTCTTCTGAAATGATGTAAGCAATGGTCTAAGCCAGTCTGCCTGACTCAGTCAATAAATATTTGCCTCTGGTCTGCATTATTTTCTTTTCGCTGTTTAACACATAACTCTTTGTTGGTTATTATTATTTTTTTCTGAGTGAATTTCACACCACCCCTAAATGAAAGCTACATAAAGGCATCAGCCTTATATTTGCCTCTGGTCTGTATTATTCTCTTTTCCCTGTTTAACATGTAACTCTTTGTTGGCCTTTTTTCTGAGTGAATTTCACACCACCCGTAAAAGAAGCTACATGAAGGCGTCAGGCCTAGCTTAGTGTTTTTCGTATCATTAATTCTAAGTAACATTTCTGAAGCTACTTGAAAACTAAAATTGTATAAGGTGAGCTACTGAAAGTCATTACGACAAGGCATGAATGTATTGTCTTGGTAATGATAAATTTCCATGTGTCAGAATTGCACAGTAGAATTCCTAGTCACACAAGTTCCTCTTTCCCAGGGATTTCTGTGTACAGGTGAAACCTCTATAAAATAAAGATGTCAAAAGACAAAATTACAACCATTTTAGTGTAAAGATCGAACTGCCTTTTACGTGTGATGTTAGAATGGGCAGCACTTCCTTCTGTACGACAGAGTGAGGGTTCTGGTGGGCCGAGCAGAGGAGGTTCGCTTTATAGGCAGAAAAAGGCTGAAGAGAGCGGAAAGAGGGGACAAAGTGTGGATTGATCATTTCAAATTTACTTTCCCTACAGACGGCTAAAACAGAGGGGAACTTCCTTGTCACTCAGGCTCTGGTACTCTAGGATCCTTTTGACTGGTTGTTGTATATCCAGCCAAATATACTGGGAAAACTGGTCTGTTTTAGAGCTCATTCAGATCTCGTGGCAATTAGCCTGAGTGACTCCATACTGGTCACTCAGGCTAATTGCTGGTGCCCAGTGTCGGAGCAGTCCAAATAACAGCCTTTTATAGCTGTTTAGCAGAGGTTGCCATTTCTTTCATGGTCCCTTTTGTCTTAGAATCCATTGTTTGAATTACCAGGTATTGTCATCTCCAAGGGAGGATCTATCTTGGAAATTTCTAGCTAGGCCCCTTTTTTTTTCTTTTTTCTTTTTTTTTTTTGAGATGGAGTCTTACTCTGTTGCCAGGCTGGAGTGCAGTGGCACAGTCTTGGCTCACTGCAACCTACGCCTCCCAGGTTCAAGTGATTCTCCTGCCTCAGCCTCCTGAGTTGCTGGGATTACAGGTGCCTGCCACCACACTTGGCTAATTTTTTGTATTTTTAGTAGAGATGGGGTTTCACCATGTTGACCAGGATGGTCTCAATCTCTTGACTTCACAATCCGCCTGCCTCAGCCTCCCAAAGTGCTGGGTTTACAGGTGTGAGCCACCGCACCTGGCCCCAGTCTCCTTTCCTTAATAGTGGACATTTGTGTTCCCAAAAGGAATGACAATGAATGGACCAGTGTTTCATGGACCATGTCCTGCAAAACTTCTGTGTATTTACTTACAGACGATGGGCAGGAGCAAGAGGGAAAACACTGCCTTTGGCCTGATTCAGTCCCTAGAATGACATTGCATGGCCACCAGTCTTACGCCCAGAGAATGTTTTCCCTCTGTGGCTATGTCTTTGAGACAGAAAAGGAAAAGGCTTAAAACCACTAGATAATTCCAGGAGGAGGCTACTTTTCTTTGTTGTGCTTCTGTTGTTGACACTTCTGTTCTCAAGGTTAATTACATATTTGGTTAATTGATTTAATTAGTTAATTGGTTTGCTGGGTCTGCCTCTCTGGTAAGAATTCAAATGCAAATTTACACTGGGATATGCCCTTTCATTGCTAGTGGCGTATAACCAAGACACACACTACTTAATTATAAGTGCTTGTTTTGGGAAATTTGCTCCTTGTTCTCTGAAGCAGGTTTTCTTTGACTCTACTACACTAGCAGAGCGAATGCCAATTTACTGCCAATTCAGAAGTCTGTTCTAATGGAGCAAAGAAGGAGATGGGAATGGCCAGGTCTGGAAGCATGAGGTGTGGCTGTAGAAAACAGAGTTGCGGGTTGATGTCTCTGACATCTGCTCTAATCCTCCCAGTGCCTGCTGGGTTCTGGGGCCAGAACTGGACCCAGTGACTTGAAATATGAAGACAGCCTCCTTCCGGAGTGTGTCGTGTGTCCTTTCCACCTCAGCAGAGAAAACAAGAAAATGTAACTGGATTCATGGTGTCAATTCAGAATGTCAACGCTTTCTGAATAATCAATAAAAAATGAATTCTGGCCAAGTATGCTGGCTCATATCTGTAATCCTAGCACTTTGGGAGGCTGAGGCGGGCGCATTGCCTGAGCTCAGGAGTTCAAGACCAGCCTGGGTAACATGGCAAAACTCTGTCTCTACTAAAAAAAAAAAATTAGCCAAGCATGGTGGCACACGCCTGTAATCCCAGCTACTTGGGAGGCTGAGGCAGGAGAATCACTTGAACCTGAGACATGCAGGTTGCTGTGAGCCAAGATCGCACCATTGCATTCCAACCTGCGTGAGGTGACAGTGCGAGACTTCATCTAAAAAAAAAAAAAAAATTCTTTGTAGGTTTCTGGTGGAATAAGAAAAAGCTTAAAAAGTGTCTCACTTAGATGGGTTTTACAGTTCTAGATTAACTCTCTAATCATCTCTAGTCCTTCCTATTTGCAATTTGCCAGATTGAAAATAGAAAAATCAGGCTGGGTGTGGTGGCTCACACCTGTAATCCCAGCACTTTGGGAGACAGAGGCTGGTGGATCACTTGAGCTCAGGCATTCGAGACCAGACTGGCCAACATGGCAAAACCCTGTCTCTACTAAAAATACAAAAAAATTAGCCGGGCATGACGGCTGTCATCTGTAATCCCAGCTACATGGGAGGCTGAGGCAGGAGAATGGCTTGAACCTGGGAGCCGGAGGTTGCAGGGAGGCGGAGGTTGCAGGGAGGCGGAGGTTGCAGTGAGCCGAGATCTCACTATTGCACTCCAGCCTGGGCAACAGAGCAGGCTCCGTCTCAAAAAAAAAAAAAAAAAAAAAAAGAGAAAAATTATATTTTTCACAGATGACTTTATTGATGTCGAGCAAATTATTAGCTTCTCTTTCTTTCTTTTTTTAAGGCTAGTCAAGTGCGGTAGTGAGAAGGAGGAAAAGAGTAGAACAAGGAGTTCAATCTGTAACTGACTGAATAATCAATCGAGATAGCTCACTACCTTCAGACCAGCCTATTGGACTATCTTGTTTGGCATCTTGAAGATCCAAGTTTAGAAAAGAAGTGTTCCTCTGTCCTTGATAAGTTGTACTCATAATGGAGTGAGTTGAGGGTTGGTCTTGCCACATATGTTTGCTCACGTGGTTCTGAGAAATCTGGAAATAATGTGGCTGATGACTTTAAAGCTGGTGGTAGATTCTTTTAACTGGAGAATGGAGCCTGTCCATTGTTGGAATTGCTTTGTTTTGTTTTGTCTTTAATTGTGGGTTTCTCATTTCCGCTGCAGGGCTAACAAATTTGTAACCTCCTTGGCAGTCTTTGCCTGAGATTCTTCTTTCCTCTCCTCTGTAATTAGAGAGCTTTCTGTAATCTTTCATCAGACTTTCCTTTGAACTAGCTTAATTATGTCTCATTCCGCTTTATTGATTGGTGTCGCTAATTGATCATTTTTCTTCCATAATATTGCTTTATGCACTTTAAAAACAATTACAGCTCTTTTCATGTCCATCTTCTCCATTGCCAAAATATTCTTTAAGAAAGGTAGAATTATTTTTTAAATTGCAGAAGTCATATCACAGTGGTAGCATTTGACCTTTGTTTTTCCTTCTGAATCAGTCTTTATACCGCTCCCTACAAATCATACTTCAAGTGACGCTTTCTTTGGATTTGAGGTTGCAAACCCAAACATGAGACCAGCATCCTATAATCAGTGCGGAAGTCCATGGCAGAGGTTCTCAGGCTCTGTGCTGTGTGTGGAACTCTTGTTCATACATCCCAGTGTCAGAGGCCATTTCCTCTTTTTTTAGGGAGCTTAGGGAGAAAGGCGGTGGCAACACTGTCTCATTGATGACTCATGTTCCTGTGTCTGTGAGCGTTAGGGAGAATGACAGAGCTCTCCGGAACAGCGTCCTGAGGGCCCGCAGCCCTGCTCAGTAGGGTCTGATTCCTTCTGTTTTACATGGTGAGGTGGTCCTAGAGTGTCACAGCCTTCGTGAGGAAACGAGATGGGGGCCCAAACAGACCAGACTTGGGGGGAAGCAAAGAAAAGAAAAAAAGGAAAAAATTAGAGAGGGGAAAGAGGGTGATTAAAGGCAGAGAAAGAAAAGAGATCCATAGAAACAACGAGGAAAATGTGACGCGTTGGAATGGCATTTAAAAAGTCACTGTTAGGCCAGACGCGGCTGCTCACGCCTGTAATCCCAGCACTTTGGGAGGCTGAGGCAGGGGAGGCCGCGGTGGGTGGATCACGACGTCAGAATTTCGAGACCAGCCTGGCCAATACAGTGAAACCCTGTCTCTACTAAAAATCCCAAAATTAGCAGACATGGTGGCACACACCTGTAATCCCAGCTACTTGGGAGGCTGAGGCAAGAGAATTGCTTGAACCCCAGAGGTGGAGGTTGTGGTAAGCCAAGATCATGCCACTGCATTCCAGCAGTGCAAGACTCTGTCTCAAAAAAAAAAAAAAAAAAAAAAAAAAAGTAACTCTTATGGTCATTCCTGCCTTTGCATTGATGGAAAGGAAATGGTTTAGTGTCCAACTCTAAAACACTCTAGCTGTGAACTTATGGGTCCAAACTTGTCCTGTGTGAAAGACGTGTTGATTATCTGGTGTCTGTTGCTTGCATCTTAGCAAAGGTTATCTGCTAGGCACTGTGCAGTGGGATCAGCTATGCGGAAGAGGAGGTGGAGGGAAGAGAGGAGGGTAGAGGGGCCCAAGGCAGGAAGAGGGGGGTCTGCTGGAGGCCTCCCCTCCAGAGGAGCCAGCAGCCTGGTAAAGCACAGCCCAGTGTCAGGTGTTCCAGGTGCTGAGGAATAGGGTTGGCTGGACCAGGATGCAGGATGGATGAGACCCCCGGGGTCACTGGAGAGATGCGATTATATGGCTTAAGCTCCTGTAGGCTGCCCTTTAGTTAACTAAACAACCAGAGGAGCACGGATTTCATGCCAATTAGCAAATATTCCCATGCTGGTGTTTCACTTGTGAAATTATTAACATCAGGTGTAACTCCTGTGGCTCACTGGAAGCCAGTCCCCTCTTCTGATGAGAGGATGTTTTGTTTTCTTGCCCTTATCTAACATTCACAAACTCAGTTAGTGTCAACCATCAACTAACATTCATATTGACCTTGGAGGCCAGTGAAGTCAGAGATGAAGACCGAAACTGGGATCACACATGCTCTTGGTTTCGCCATCTGCAGAAATATCAGGAGAAATAATAGGGATATTCATCCCCACGGACAGCCTGGCCCCTTCTAGCACCTTCTGTTTGCCTTGCCTTATGCTCCCAGTACTGTGCTTGGTACTGCAGCTCTGCCTGCGGTGGCCACTAGCAACAGAGATGATCAGAGCAGCCCTCGGAGTGCTCACTGTGCGTCAGACACCGCGCTAAGTGCTGAATGCATGTCAGGTCATGGAATACTCCAAACTGTAAGGTACCTTGTTTGTATTTTACAAATGAGCAAACTGAGTCTCACACCACAGCCAAATATGAGCAACTCCCTTCCTGCTGAGGGGAGGGCAAAGACAGAATCTGTCTTGTTAACTGTTGTTTCTCCAACCTCGGGTCTCTTTTGCACTATGTAACAGAGCGTGTGCCTGGGCCATTTTAACTTATCTGTCATCAGTCAGATGGGGTTTAGAGTAGAGGCAGAGACATCCGAGAAGAAACCCTTTAGTAATAGGAGTGAGGAAAGATGGATCCCTGGACTAAGGTGATTGCAATGAGAATAGGGAGAAGATGGATTTGAAAGTGAGTAAACACTTTGGGAGGCCAAGACGGGTGGATCACCTGAGGTCAGGAGTTGGAGACCAGCCTGGCTAACATGATGAAACCCCATCTCTACTAAAAATATAAAAATTTGGCCAGGTGCAGTGACTCACGCCTATAATCTCAACTCTTTGGCAGGCCAAGTCAGGTGGATTGCTTGAGGTCAGGAGTTCGAGACCAGCCTGGCCAAGATGGTGAAACTCTGTCTCTACTAAGAATACAAAAATTAGCTGGGCATGGTGGCCCACATCTGTAATTCCAGCTACTCAGGAGGCTGAGGCAGGAGAATGGCTTGAACCCGGGAGGCGGAGGTTCCAGTGAGCCAAGATCATGCCACTGCACTCCAGCCTGGGGTGACAGAATAAGATTCCATCTCAAAAAAATAAATAAATAAAAATAAATTAGCTGGTTGTGGTGGTGGGTGTCCCAGCTACTCAGGAATCTGAGGCAGGAGAATCACTTGAACCTGGGAGGCAGAGGCTGCAGTGAGCCGAGATCACACCATTGCACTCCAGCCTGGGCGACAAGAGCAAAACTCTGTCTCAAAAAAAAAGTGAGTAAAGAAACGAGGCTCATAGATGTAGTGACTGACCAGAAGTCAGGGATTCAGACCTGGATCCCTGGGCTGGGAGTGAGCGGTGTCTGACCTGTTCCTTCCCTCAGCACACGCCACCACCCTTTCCTGCAGCCCTCTGTGTCTTGTGTTTATATCTGGAAGTGTGGCTTTAGCCAATGCAGCCAGAAGTCTGGGAAACGTCTGTGAAACCCAGAAGAACCGAGGAAGCCCTGTGTCATGGATGACCTTGGTGCCTCACCCATACTCTCTTTGCAGGGGGCCCCTGCCCCAGCTGCTGGGTCTCTTGGGAAACATACACCTGTGAGACCCTTTCTGGAAAAAGTCTCTTGACTCATAGGAGCCCCCCTGCCTGGAGATGTCTGGGTAGGTACCTCAGGATGTTTTTCCCACCACATACACACTGGGGGCTGGCCACCCAACCAGCAGACACGGAGCCGGAAAGACGGGGACCTGTTACTTCAAGGCCAGGCAGCTCTGTGGTTTGATGGATTGCTCTGTCACCTCCTCCCTGTCCATGGACCAGGCTGAGACTGGGCTTCCCCGGAGATCATATCCTGCTTCCTGGCTTCATCCTCCTGGTCCCCCCTTCTCTCACTCACTCTTAGGGGCTGAATGATGTCTCCTGCTTCCAATTCATATGCTGAAGGCCTAACCCCCAGTACCTCAAAACGTGACAGTATTAGTAGATAGGGCCTTTTTTTTTTTTTTTTTTTGAGACAGAGTTTAGCTCTTGTTGCCCAGGCTGGAGTGCAATGGCATGATCTTGGCTTACCATAACCTCCGCCTCCCAGGTTCAAGTGATTCTCCTGTCTCAGCCTCCTGAGTAGCTGGGGTTACAGGCATGTACCACACACCCGGCTAATTTTGTATTTTTAATAGAGATGGGTTTTATTCATGTTGGTCAGGCTGGTCTCAAACTCCCGACCTCAGCCAATCCAACCACCTCGGCCTCCCAAAGTGCTGGGATTACAGGTATGAACCACCGCGCCCGGTCTGATAGGGCCTTTAAGAGGTTAGTAAATTAAAATGAGACTGTTAGAATGGGCCCTAACTCATTCCGACTCGTGTCCCTATAAGAAGAGGAAATGTGGACACACAGGCCCGAGATGCTCATGCAGAGGAAAGACCGTGCAAGGAAGCCGTGAGAAGGTGGCCGTCTGCAAGCCAAGGAGAGAGGCCTCAGGAGAAACCTAACCTACACACACGCTGATCTTGAACATCTAGTCTCTAGAACTGTGAGAAAACTAACTTCTGTAGTAGAAGCCTCCTGGTCTGTGGCAAGCCTCGCAAATGAGTAGACTCCCTTACATGTTTTTCCTGAAGCGCATTCCTTCAATAAGCTAAAAGCCCAGGATCCTGGTCCCACGCGCTGCTTCTGGGGAACTTGACCAAAGACACAAAGGGACTAAGGAAACAATGTTCAGACTGTATTCCAAGTGCGCCAGCCCCTTGCTGATTATTTCATTAGCTTGTTAGTGGAGAGTGAAGACCCAGGCAACAGAGAGGCTCCCAAGGGCTTCCTAGGACAGCGTGTTCTGTGGCCAGTCCAGGATTTAGAAGGCGGGGGATCCCCAAGTTTCATCCGGAAATAGAGCCTCTCTCTTTTCCCCAGTTGTTTGACCTTCCACATCTTAAAGAAATCTATGTTAAAGTAAGTTCTAATGTACACATACATTAATTCGTTTCTGGTTAAAATCAGAAAGACCTTCAATCTTGATAAAAACTAATTTCAGTCTGTCAGAACATGAACTTCTTTTTTTTTCCCCTGATGCCAAATGCTTTTGATTTGGTTGTACCCTGCAGCTACGGACATAGCAGATAAATGAAGGAGCAAAGTGGATTAAAAAACACTCAGGACTGGGAATTGAGAGGCCCAGATCAAGTTCTGCTGTAGAAGTCTGTTTTCACACTGCTGTAAAGATACTATCTGAGACTGGGTAATTTTTTTTTTTTTTTTTTTTTGAGATGAAGATTCACTCTTGTTGCCCATGCTGGAGTGCAATGGTGTGATCTCGGCTCACCACAAACTCCGCGTCCTGGGTTCAAGTGAGTCTCCTGCCTCAGCCTCCCTAGTGGCTGGGATTACAGGCATTTGCCATCATGCCTAGCTAATTTTGTATTTTTAGTAGAGAGGGGTTTTCTCCATGTCAGTCAGGCTGGTCTCGAACTCCTGACTTCAGGTGATCTGCCCGCCTCAGCTTCCCAAAGTGTTGGGATTACAAATGTGAGCCACAGCACCTGGCAGAGATGGGTAATTTATAAAGAAAAGTGGTTTAGCTGACTCACAGTTCCACATGGCTGAGGAGGCCTCAGGAAACTTACCATCGTGGCAGAAGGCGAAGGGGAAGCAAGGCGTGTCTTACCATGGCAGCAGGACAGTGAGAGCGTGAAGGGGGAAGTGCCACACTTTTAAACCATCAGATCTCATTACAACTCACATTCACCAGAACAGCAAGGGAGATGTCCGCCCCTGGGATTCAATCACCTCCCACAGGTCCCTCCCCTGACACATGGGGATTACAATTCGACACGAGATTTGGGTGGGGACACAGAGCCAAACCGTGTCATCTGGTTCAACCAGTTGTCTGATTTTAGACCTTCTATTATTCCTGGCTTTAGGTTTGCTAAAACAACTCTCCCTTCCAAAAAAGCAAAAACACAAAAACAAACAAAAAACCACAGAGAAAAAAGGAATCCAAAAAACTCTCCAAATCTTATTTCCTTCTAAGATTCAAATTTTTCCTACAATCCTGGATATTTCAGTCAAAGGCGTCCCAGCTTCTCAGGTTGCTCCAATCAGAACCGCCTCCCCTCTCTGCTGTTTGCAGATGGAGCTCAACCCACGCTTTGTGCCAGTTTTCACTTGTGAACTTCTACTCCCTTTACCTCTCTGTCCCCAGTTCCCCTGGTAGACTCTGCATGTCAAATAAACCTCTCCAAACAGACTGGGAGTCTGGCTCCACAGCGTTTATTGAAAACCCATTATGTCCTGTTTACTTACTCTGCAATCGGAGCCTGCCCATTGCTGATACACTAATGGGAAAGTTTTGGCCAAAGAGGATGCAATTGTTCTGGCTTTGTCCTGTCCCGTGATATCAAACATTAATCTGTGGAACACATCTGAAACTTTTTACTCTAGTGGCTACAATGGTTAACTGAGAGAGAGAGAGAGCGAGAGAGATTGAGAGAGAGAGAAAGAGAGAGAAAGAGAGAGAAAGTCTGTGTTGGGGAGGGTTTTCGGAGGGGAAGGCATTGATTTTATTAGCTTAGGACAACTTACACTGTGTGTTCAAGGAACTGTCAAAATCTCAAAAGTATACTGTCTAGTGTGTAGTTGATTTTCTTAAGACTCTGCTGACAGCAAACTGACCGAGAGACCTTGATATTCCTGAAATATTGCAAGAAAGAAGTCTTTTCATCTTCTTCTTTTCACCTTTCTAAATGCTGCCCAGGGACTCCCATTCAAAGTCTCTTGAGATGGAAAAGATGCACTGATTTTTATTTTTATTTTTTGAGATGGAGTCTTGCTCTGTTGCCCAGGCTGGAGTGCAGTGGCGCAATCTGGGCTTACTGCAACCTCTGACTCCCGGGTTCAAGCGATTCTCCTGTCTCAGCCTCCTGAGTAGCTGCGATTACAGGCGCCCACTACCACACCTGGCTAATTTTTGTATTTTTAGTAGAAACAGAGTTTCACCATGTTGGCCAGGCTGGTCTTGAACTCCTGACCTCAAGTGATCCACCTGCCTCGACCTCCCAAAGTGCTGGGATTACAGGTGTAAGCCACTGCATAGGACAATTTTTTTTAAATGCACATGACACTGGAGAAATCAGAGAGAGTTTTCCAGAAGTTGGGACTTCTTGCCAGAGATCAATAACCCCCAAAAGATAAACTCTTTGAGGATACATCCATGCCTCATTTATTTTTGTATTACTGCAATATTGAACCATGCCTGATACATAGTAGGTCTTGAAGAAATAACAGGATGAGTAAGGAAAGGTGGCCCTAAGGCTCGAACTCTGGTTTTTGTCCAGCTAACAGAGCAGTATTAACCTGGCATCTCACAACAGGCAGTAGGTTCATTGTTTGTTTCCCCGGAAGACACAAACTTGGTGCATCTTATTTGTAACCAGCACTTAGACAGCCCCAAGCACAGATTTTGACAATAATAAATTGTGTCAAATGGATAAATGCTTCAATGAATTCACGAATGCATAAGATGTAAAAGTATCACCTAATTAAGTGAATATTAACTAATTGAAAAGTAATATGTGCACCTATATTGTTAGGCCCTACAAAATAACCAGATTCCGTTTTTTTGTTTTGTTTTCTTCTTTTTGAGACAGAGCCTTACCCTGCTGCCAGGCCCGAGTGCAGTGGCGCAATGTCCTCTCACGGCAACTGGCACCCCCCAGGCTCAAGCCATTTTCCTGCTTCAGCCTCCCGAGTAGCTGGGACTATAGGCACAAGCCACCAGACCCTGCTAATTTTTTTGTATTTTTGGTACAGATGGGTTTCACCATGTTGGACAGGATGGTCTCGATCTCTTGACCTTGTGTGATCCACCTGCCTCGGCCTCCCACAGTGCTGGGATTACAGGCGTGAGCCGGCGCGCCCGGCCTTTGTTCTGTTTTGTTTTAAGATGGAGTCTCCCCTGCTCTGTCGCCCAGGCTGGAGGGCAGCGGCGTGATCTCGGCTCACTGCAACCTCCACCACTCTTGTTCAAGTGATTCTCCTGCCTCAGCCTCCTAGGTAGCTGGGATTACAATTGTGTACCACCACGCCCGGCTAATTTTTGTATTTTTAGTAGCAATGGGGTTTCCCCATGTTGGCCAGGCTGGTCTTGAACTCCTGACCCTGTGATCCGCCCACCTCGGCCTCCCAAAGTGCTGGATTGTTAGCCACCACGCCTGGCCCCAGATTCTGTTTTTAAGGAATTTATAAATTTCCTGATAAAGAAGTGAATACCAACATTTCATCTGGTTTTCATTCTGCCACTGAATGCACCTCACAACCCTGACTCTGCAGTCAATAGGAAGATAATTTGCCATCCTCCTCCTGAAACCATAGCTCTAGCAATGAAAATGGATTTACAGATAGGATTACACATAGGTGAAGTTCTGGAATAGGTAAAACCAATCAATGGTGACAGAAATCGAAACAGTGGTTTCCTTCTTGGTAGAACTCTTTGGAAAGGGGCATGAGGGGACTTTCTGGGGTGTTGAAAAGTTGTTTATTTGGGTGGTGGTTTACATATGTGTATACAATTGTCAAACCCCATTGAATCATAAAGATCTGTACATTTCATGATATTTAAATTGTACTTCAATTAAATACTTAGTGGACAGTGCTTGAGATGAGCACGATAAAGCCTGTTTCTCTCCAAACACACTTGTTCTCTGTTATATCTTAATTTATCTCTGACCCAATGCCCAGCGGACTCTCTCCATGACAGCACCAACACAGATGGAAGGCAAATTCTCAAATTGGTTTAGATTACAACAGTGGGAAGAATAAATGTTATTTCTCCAAAAAAGTGGCGGACTTATACCTTGCCTCAAGTTACGGACCTCAATCTCTCAGGAATCCAAAGCCCAAATGAATCAAGTCCATTTTCCTAAGGCCACACAGTCAATCAGTAGTAGAGCTGGGTCTAAAACTCAGACCAGCTGCCTTCCCTCTTCCCTACGTTTAGTTCAGTTTCTCTTCTTTCTCTCTCTCTTTCTTTTTTCTTTTCTTTTTCTTTATTTCTTTCTCTTTCTTTTTCTTCCTTTCCTTCTTCTTTCCTTCCATCCATCCATCCTTCCTTCCTTCCTTCCCTCCTTCCTTTCTTTCTCATTCTTGCTTTTCTTCCCTCCCTCCCTCTCTCCCTCCCTCCCTCCTTCCTTCCTTCTCTCTCTTTCTCTCTGTCTCTGTCTCTCTCTTTCATATTATTAGATGCAGTCATGCTCTGTTGCCCAGGCTGGAGTGCAGTGGTGTGATCTTGGCTCACTGCAACCTCTGCCCTCCGGGTTCAAGTGCTTCGCCTGCCCCAATCTCCGGAGTAGCTGGGATTACAGGTGTGCACCATCCTGCCTGGCTAATTTTTGTATATTTAGTAGAGATGGGGTCTCACCATGTTGGCCAGGCTGGCCTTGAACTCCTGATCTCAAGTGATTCGCCCACCTCGGCCTCCCAAAGTACTGGGATTACAGGCGTCAGTGACTGCACCCGGCCAAGTCCAGTTTTCTTTCCACCGTAGTGTGTGAAGTAGAAAAGAGACTTTCCTCAGACCAACCTTGGTTCTCAGCCTTGATCTATCAGGTATCACCTGTCTGAACTCAAAATAATGTACTTACTGCCCCTGTGCCTCAGTTTCCACATCTATAAAACAGAGATCCCATGTTTACCTATGACTGAGAATAAATGAAATAAAGTCTGTCAATACTGGGGCTTACTGCCTGGCAGCCCCTTCTCCTTCCAGCTGGTTCATTGCTCATTCTCCTGTCCAGCCTCTTCCTTTGAATGCTTTTCATGACTAATTCTCCGTATTTCCTCCCGACTCAGCCCTTCAGCATGTTTTTTCACAAGGTTATAATATGATGAATCAGCTCTTTAAATAAATATTTTTCTTCATGAGAATTAATAACACTAAGTGTTTAAGGGGAGTTTAAAAAATTTCCTTAAGCCTCTTTTTTCCTATCCTTAGCAAACTCTTGATCCAATAAGAAAACAAATCTCATAAACAGGACAAACTGCAGCATACTGCAAAGAAACAGGATACTTTTTAAAAAAAAATTATGTGAAAAGGTAAAAAGACTTCAACTTCTCGCAGACTTTCTGTCATCTTTGGCAAATTATGTTACTTTCCTGTGCCTATTTAAGAGCTCCTCAAAATAAAAATGGCTGTTTCTCTTGCAAAGTTGTGACCCCAAGTAGATATAATTATTACTTTCTCTATCTGAATACATTTTAGGACAATGTTTGAGGTCCTGGCTTCAGACTCTCATCTGGTTCCTCAGATCACCTTGAGGACATTTCAATACTGAGGGTCTGAAATTGGAAGGGGACAGATGAGTGCTTTGCTGCTTGAATCAGTGACACATTAATTTTGTTGTCTTGTCTCATGAGAAGCCCCTTCTCTTCTGCTCTACGCCGCTATGTTTTTGCTTCTTTCCTGGTCAATTCCAACCCTGGCAACAGCTCCTGAGAGGGTTGACAAGGAAACCCCTCTTTTTTTTTTTTTGAGACAGAATCTCAATCTGTTGCCAGACTGGAGTGCAGTGGCACAATCTTGGCTTACTACAACCTCCGATTCCTTCATTCAAGTGATTCTTTTGCCTCAGCCTCCCGAGTAGCTGGGGTTATAGGCACTCACCACCACGCTCAGCCAATCTTTGTATTTCTAGTAGAGATGTGTTTTCAGCATGTTGGCCAGGATGGTCTGGACCTCCTGACCTTGTGATTCGCCCACCTTGGCCTCCCAAAGTGCTGGGATTACAAGTGTGAGCCACCACGCCTGGCAGACCAGTTAACCATTGAGTACAGGTGGGTGAGATACAGTGGCTCATGCCTGTAATTCTAGTATGCTGGGAGGCTGAGGCAGGAGGATCACTTGACCCAAGGAGTTGGAGACCAGGCTGGGAAACACAGCAAGATCCTGCTCTACAAAAAATTTAAAAATTAGGCCAGGCACTGTGGCTCATACCTGTATTCCCAGCACTTTGGGAGGCTGAGGTGGGCAGATCACCTGAGGTCAGGAGTTTAAGATCAGCCTGTCCAACATGGAGAAACCCTGTCTCTACTAAAAATACAAAATTAGCCAGGCGTGGTGGCACGTGCCTGTAATTCTAGCTATTCAGGAGGCTGAGGCAGGAGAATCACTTGAACTTGGGAAGCGGAGGTTACAGTGGGCCGAGATCACACCACTGCACTCCAGCCTGGGCAACAAAAGTGAAACTCCATCTCAAAAAAATAAAAAAAAATTAAAAATTAGTTGTGCATGGTGGTGCACAACTTTAGTCTCAGCTACACCGGAGGCTGAGGTGGGAGGATCACTTGAGCCCAGAAGAGTTGGAGGCTGCAGTGAGTTGAGATTGTGCCACTGCACTCCAGCCTGCTTGACAAAGTAAGACCCTGTCTCCAACCAAAAAAAAAAAAAAAAAAAAAGAATAGAGTGATTGATACAGCCACTGCCTTCTCTTCTCACCATGCAAAGCCTAGACATTGCCAAGAAGTGCCTGGTCACGTGCAAGTCCAGCAAGCACTATACCTGGGAGAGAAAGCCATGCACAAGTGACCCCTTAGCATCCTTTGTGTTGGCTGCCATCCTGGATCTGACCACGATGATGTAATTTCCTGAATAAAGATGGGTCTTAGAGAACGTGTAGCATTCCCGCTGCAGGCACGTACGTAGATGGCTGCTGGTTTTTATTTCATGATAGAGCCAGTGGGCTCTTAGAAGGCAAACACTGCACACAGGAAGACACAAGACAAACATACTCATCAGATCCCTGCTAGTCAGGCTGAGGTGAAAAACAAACTTTGAATTTTTTCTCTTAAACGGCACTGAACTTGACTGGGGCACTTGAACGTTTCCTTGGAAATGTCAGACACCAAAACTCTGTTCTTTGTGGGCTCATCTTTTAAACTCCGTGCCTCCAGGGAAGACCTTGTAGATTTCCGGTACTCATACACTTAATACGCATACACTTAAATCACATCCTGTAGAATCTAGCTGAGGTTCTCAGTTCAGTCTGTAGCACATTTTTTTTTTTTTTTTAAATCACATGGAAAGAGAATTTGGCTTAGGGGCTCTGTTTTTCCAGGAAGACCCAATAATCACTGGGCTGTGCATAGCACAAACGGAGCCTTGGGTTGAAGTTGGTATTGAGATGAACTTTAGAAATTACATATCCAACATAATTGTATATATTTGCTTTAGTTCACATAGCAAGGAAATGGTATTTGGCAAGGAGTCAGTCCACAGAGCCACGTGATGGTACGCTAGGGGGTCAAAGCTGGAGCTCCACTTTCTCAATTTGATGTCCTTTGCACAGAGCACAGATTTTATGGTTTAAGCAATGGTGCCTTTTATTTTTATTAATTTTTTGAGATTAATTATTTTAATAATTTATTTTTGAGTCGCCCAGGCTGGAGTGCAGTGGCACAATCTCGGCTCACGGCAACCTCCGCCTCCCTCTCCTGCCTCAGCCTCCTGAGTAGCCGGGACTACAGACATGTGCCACCACGCCCGGCTAATTTTTGTATTTTTTAGTAGAAATGGGGTTTCACCATATTGGACAGGCTGGTCTTGAACTCCTGGCCTCGTGATCTACCTGCCTTGGCCTCCCAAAGTGCTGGGAATATAAGCGTGAGCCACTGCACCTGGCCTTATTTGTATTTTTTAGAGATAGGGTCTCTCACTCTGTCACTCAGGCTGGACTACAGTGCTTTGATCATAGTTCACTGTTGTCTCCAACTCTTAGGCTCAAGGGATCCTCCTACCTCAGCCTCCGGAGTAGCTGGGATTACTGGCACTTGCCACCATACTTGGCCAATTTTTATAATTTTTTTGTAGAGTCAGGATCTGACTATGTTGCCCAGGCTGGTCTCAAACTCCTGGCCTCAGGTGATCTTCCCGCCTGGGCCTCCTATCAGTGCTAGGATTAGGGGCGTGAGCCACCATGCCTGGCCAGCAATTGTGCCTTTTAATCTGCTTTGCTTCCCTAATGCAGATCTTGGTGGTGTTTCCTAGATGCCCATTTGACTGCCTTAACTCATGGCCAGTAAAGCGGGGGCAGTGTTGAAAGCAAACGAGCAACTCCAACTCTTGGTTTCAGCAGCTCCCTGCTCAGCCCCCTCCTCCATCTGACTGCTCCTTTGCCTTTCTCCATCTCAGACTCTGGAGGCAGGAAGGCAGGTTAAGGTCAGAGATGGAGAAGGCATAGTTGCTGCAAGGGTAAACATGGGGCAAGCACAGATCGTCCTAGTTCCCTTCTAACAAATATACCGGTTGAGCATATTTATTGATTTGGTTCTCAATTATATTCTCTAGATTAAAAAAAAAAAGATCTGATGAAAATCTCTTTCAGTTGGTTTTCTAGAAAACGTCTGGGGTTATGATGAGCAAAAAGTAGACACCTGGTTTCATTTGGTATGAAAACCAAATGAAACCAGAATTCAGAGAGTTCTACAAATTGGGAAATGAATAATAACAATAATGAAAAGGCAGCTTCTGGCTTATTCTGGCCTTTTTTTTTTTTTTTTAGATAGAATCTCACTCTGTCGCCTAGTCTGGAGTGCAGTGGTGTGATCTTGGCTCACTGCAACCCCCGCCTTCCGGGTTCAAGCAATTCTCCCGCCTCGGCCTCCCGAGTATCTGGCACGACAGGCGCACACCAACACAACCTGCTAATTTTTGTATTTTTAGTAGAGGTGGGGTTTCACCGTGTTAGCCAGGATAGTCTCGATCTCCTGACTTCGTGATCCGCCTGCCTTGGCCTCCCAAAGTGTTAGGATGAGAGGCGTGAGGCACCGCGCCCAGCCTCGTGTTTTAGCTCTGCTAGCTGTCATCAATAGTGAAAAAATAGAGGAATGGGACCAACATTATGGAGTGGCTTAGGCAGAGTTAGGGGAACCCTGGGCAGGGTGGAGGACAAAAGAGGAGAATCCTGAAAACAAGAGTGTGTTGCAAAGTCTACATTGCCCTTTAAGAGCTTCCTCTTCCACATTCTCGGAACCTGACTGCAAAACCTTCTTTTCCTAAGACTTGAGGCTGCATCTCAGGAGGAATATGAGTCTTTCTTCCCAAACCTTTGCTTTATAATGAAATAGACTGAAACCTACAAATAAAGGGTAGTGTGGGTGGAGAGGGCACACTTAGGGAAATTCGTTTTCTGGCATCACAGAATTATCTTAAATAATGCGTAAGGAGCCATTGACTATAGATCTGCTATTGAGCAATAACAGCATTATACTGAGAGCGCAATGCTGAGCTCTACGTTAATAACAAAGCTAACAAAAAGAAAGACAGCGCTTGGCCCTATTTCATTCACCAACTGGGAAATGAAATCATCAACATGCTTTATAAGCAGTTGGCTAGTTTCCGTCATTTATATGCCAAATTAAAAAAAAGAAAACTGAGTTTTGAAGTATAGAGATTCTTTGGTAAATTTCACTTGTTACAAACTGTGTAGTCGGCCAGGCATGGTGGCTTACACCTGTAATTCCAGCACTTTGAGAGGCTGACGCAGGAGGATCACTTGAGTCATGGAGTTCAAGGCCAGCCTGGACAACATAGTGAGACCCTTTCTCTAAAAAAAATAAAAATAAAAAAATAGCCAGACGTGGTGGTGCATGCCTGTAGTCCCAGCTACTCAGGAGGCTGAAGTGGGAGGATGGCTTGAGCCTGGGAGGCAGAGGTTACAGTGAACTGTGATCAGCCACTGCACTCTAGGCTGGGTGACAGAGCAAGACCTTGTCTCAAAACAGAACGGAACAAAACAAAACAAAAACTGTATAGTCAGTCAGTCAAATCTTGGTGTTTGCAGGGAGGGCTTGGTTGGTTTTCAACTCATTTTCCCTTGTAAGATATTTGCGTATTCTCAAAGATGATTCTGCTGCCTTTTTAGTACCAGGAAAAACAGAAGCCCTCTTGTGTTCAGATCAAAAAATGCAAGCTGCGTTCCTTTAATCAGTTTCAGGGCTTAGTTTCAACTAGACTAACATTTTAAGCCTCAAACTGGTTTCTACCAATGTTTTCCCATTAGGAAAAACATAACACAAATGAAAGAAGCAGTATTTTAACACATACTCTGAAAGAATTGAGAGTCTAAGGAGAAACAGACTAATTGTAAACTGTAGCTTTAGTGGAAGCTGAGTGACAATCACATCATACAGCTTTGGTAACTGTCCTCTTCTTGTCATGACATCATTGTGGGATTTTAAAATTAGGTGTTGCATCGTAATGTGATGATAATTATACAACTCTGCTCATTAAGGCCACAATACACTGCGGATCTGGAAAACAGTACCCTCCTATAGTTAGAATACAGCAGGGCCAGGATCAGAACTGGTCTGGTTTGCACAGAATGAATTATTTCTCCCCTTGTGTCCCCTGCATTTACTTCTGGAGTTAAAAAATGGGTGTTTGGCCAATGTTTCCTTCTTCACTAGGCTCTGAGAAGCCTGTTCTTGGGTTTCTACTCAAGCTGCTATCTGTAGGGCCTTGCTTTGCTAAGCAATTTTTTCTTTTCTTTTTTTCTTCTCTTTGAGACAGAGTGTCGTTCTGTGTCCCAAGCTGGAGTGCAGTGGCACGATCTCGGCTCACTGCAGTCTCTGCCTCCTGGGTTCAAGCGATTCTCCTGCGTCAGCCTCCTGAGTAGCTGGGATTACAGGTGCGCTACACCATGCCCGGCTAATTGTATTTTTAGTAGAGATGGGGCTTCACTGTGTTGGCCAGGCTGGTCTCGAACTCCTGACCTCGTGATCTGCCCACCTCGGCCTCCCAAAGTGCTGGGATTACAGACATGAGCCACCATGCCTGGCCAGCAACTCTTTCTTTTCCTGAAGATCTTTTCTTTTTGGGTATACTTTTCTTTTTTAATAACATAATTATAGATTTGCAGGAAGTTCCAAAATAAAATGTGCAGGGAGAGCCTACGTACCCTTCACCCAGCCTCTGATGGTCACACCCATATAAGCAGACACATTATAGAAATCAGGAAGCTGATGTTGGTACAATCCATAGAGCTTTAATTGCATTTACCAACTTTACAAACGTTCATTTGTGTGTGTGTGTATGTGTGTGTGTGTGTGTGTATAAAGTTCTGTGCAATTTTGTCACATGTATATATCATGTACCTGTAACTACAGTCAAGATACAGAGCCATGATCATGCGCTTGCACCACTGCACTGCAGCCTGGGTGACAGAGCTAGATCCTGTCTCGAAAAAAAGATACAGAATTTGGCTCACACTTGTAATCCCAGCACTTTGGGACGCCGAGGTGGCGGTCACAAGGTCAGGAGATCAAGACCATCCTGGCTAACACAGTGAAACCCCGTCTCTACTAAAAATACAAAAGATTAGCCAGGCATGGTGGCACATGCCTGTAGTCCCAGCTACTCAGGAGACTGAAGCAGGAGAATCACTTGAACCTGGGGCAGAGGTTGCAGTGAGCCGAGATCACACCTCTGAACTCCAGCCTGGGCGACAGAGGGAGACTCCGTCTCAAAAACAAAACAAAACAAAAGGTACAGAATTGTGCCATTCGCCCAAGCCACCTCTATATGTCTCCACCCAAGTTCCCTTCCTCCCACCCCTAACCTGTGGCAGTCTCGAACCTGTTTTCTATCTCTGTGGTTTGGTTGTTGTAAGATGTTATATAAGTGGAATAATAGCTTGTTGAGACGGGCTTTTTTCCACTCAGCATCATTTTCTTGAGATGAATCGCTGGAACCTGGGAAGCATAGGTTGCAGTGAGCCGAGATCGCGTCACTGGACTCCAGCCTGGGCAACAGAGCGAGACTCTGTCTCAAAAAAGAAAAATGTGTACATAATAAAAAAATGTATTAACTGGGCCATGGCAGTGTGCTCCTGTGGTCCCATCGACTTAGGAGGCTGAGACAGGAGGGTGGCTTGAGCCCAGGAGTCAGCTATGACCATGCCACTGCATTCTAGCCTGGATGACGGACAACAGCTTGTCTCTAAACAAAACAAGACCAAAAAAGGAAAAATGAAATTATATTACTCTGGCTATATTGGGTTAAATAAAATATATTATTAAAATTAATCTTATCCAGAAAGAAGGAAGAAAAGAAAACAGGAAAGAAATTAATTGCATCCACTTTTGTTTTACTTACTGTAATGTCACTAGTAGAAAATTTAAAGTTATGTATGTGGCTTGTATTATTTTTCTATGAGAAAGTGATGCCTAGTAAGGAAATGAAGGTATAGAGCAGTTAAGTGACTTGCCCAAAGTTGTGCTGTAAATATTTTATGTTAAGTGATCTGTTTATGCTTGCTTTTATTCCAATGACTACTAATCGGCCACATGTCAATGTCATCTTCTTAGTCCTTTTTGTGCTGCTGGAAGAGAAGTGTTGAGGCTGGGTAATTGATAAAGAACAGATATCGATTGTCTCACAGTTCTGGAGGCTGAGAAGTCCAGGGTTAAGGCACTGGTAGCTTAGAGCCATGCCTTTCTGTTGAGAAGATGGTGTCTTGAATGCTGCGTCCTTTCAGAACCTGAGAAACTGCAGGTTCTCACATGGCAGAAAATCGGAAGAGTGAACCCATGCCCACAGCACTATTTATAGAGGCATTAATTCATTCCTGAGGGCAGAGCCTCAGGACCTAAACAACTTCCCCCAGGCCCCACCTCCAATGCTGATGCATTGGGGATTCAGTTTCAATATGCATTTTGGAGGCCATGAGTGCCGTGATTTGGAGCCAAAAACATCCAAACCATTGCAGTCATGACTCTGTGTTCAACTTGGGAAGGCAGGAAGAGATCTTTGTGTTTCTCCTGAGGGAACAGTCATGGATGGTACATGTGATTTGGGATGATGGATTCCATTTCAGGGTGCCAGTGATGCTTTCCTTTATGTGTCTCCTGAAAGCCACTGACATAGGGCCAACTTGAGGTCTGCTTGCTTTAGTCCTTTGCTCTATACGGATGTCCCATCTGGTACAGATATGCTGACATTGCCTTCTGCCTTCCACTTTTCTCTCACATTGTTTGTAATCCTGAAAGCAGATACTGGAAGCTGTGCTTTTAGAAACATTTCAGAATTTGTATTATGTCCTAAACATGTCCAGCTAATAAGAGCTAAAATTTATTCAACATTATGCTAAATAGTGTATTGTGAATTATATAACTTAGCTTTCATGACAACCCGATAAGGTACATACTAGCATGGCTCCATTTCATAGATGAAGAAACTGAAACTTAGAGAGGTTGCGGAAATTACCCAGAGTGCACAGGCAGAAAGGGTGTAAGCCAGAATTCTAGTTCTTGCAGTTGAATTCCTGCACTGGTCATTAATATGTATTGCTCATCCAGAGGATGAATTGCTTAATGAGTCCTCTATTCACAATAGAAATTTTATGCAAAGATTAAGTACCTATTTTCTGAAACATCTCTGCAAAACCCATTAAACCTAACCATTCACAAACTGCACAGAAATCACACAACATACCATCTTGAAGGTGTAAGAACTGATGCTTGGGACTTACAGGCATTTCTTTCATTCATTTCAGGCTGTATTCTTTTTAGGGGAAGATGTCTGTGCTCACATTCTCCCAGAACAATAACAAAGGGTTTCGTTTCACGATTCCTAAGTTCTAAAGTTTCTTCAATTTTTTTTTTTTTTTTCATACGGAAAATGGAGTCTTGCTCTGTCACCAAGGCTGGAGTGCAGTGGCACAATCTCGGCTCACTGGAATCTCCGCCTCCTGGTTCAAGCAACCTCCACCTTCTGGGTTCAAACGATTCTTCTGCTTCAGCCTCCTGAGTAGGTGGGATTACAGGTGCCAACTACCATGGCTGGCTAATTTTTGTATTTTTAGTAGAGATGAGGTTTCACCATGTTACCCAGGCTGGACTCAAACTCCTGACCTCAAGCGATCTGCCCTCCTCAGCCTCCCAAAGTGCTGGGATTATATGCATGAACTACTGCACCTGGCCTAAAGTTTCTTTAATCTTATCTGTAATTTATATGCTTACATAAATGAACATATGTGTATGGATAACTGGTGTTCCCAGTCCACCATTGGTACAAAAGTCTCGCGTATCTTAGCTATATCCTCAGATGATCAAATGTCAGAGCCGAAGGAGACTGATTTTCTATTGCAGACGTTTTCTGCAAAGCTCTGTATAGTGAATATTTCAGACTTTACAGCCTGTGACATGGTCTTTGTTGCAACTGTTCAACCCTGCCACTGTAGGGTGAAAGCAGCCATAGAAAATATGTGAATGAATGGACATGGGTATGTACCAATAAAACTTTATTTACAAAACTAGGGAGACATAGTTTGCTTACCCTTGTTTTAGTACCACCCTTTTTTAATAGTTCAAGAAAGAGGACTGGATTAAACACTTTGCCCAATTTAAGTCAAGAGCTTGTTGTAGAAAAAGATCCAGAAACCAGACTTCCTGGATAAAATCAGCATTTTTTCCTACTATGTTATATAAATTCACATTGAAGTTCCTCCCCATATCACTGTAAAAATAATAAAAATTCCAAACATTCAAAATGATGTAGAAAATAATATAAAAATCAGCTGCATACAGCCACTAATAAGCTTAAGGAAAAAAAATTATAAATAAGATTGAAGCTTCTTGTGGCTGGGTGCAGTGGCTCACGCCTGTAATCCCAGCACTTTGGGAGGCCGAGGTGGGCAAATCACCGGAGATCGGGAGTTCGAGACCAGCCTGACCAACATGGAGAAACCCCGTCTCTACTAAAAAAAATACAAAATTAGCCCAGCATGGTGGTGCATGCCTGTAGTCCCAGCTACTTGGGAGGCTGAGGCAGGAGAATCACTTGAACTCAGAATGCGGAGGTTGAGGTGAGCTGAGATCGCGCCACTGCACTCTATCCTAGGCAATAAGAGCAAAATTCCGTCTAAAAAAAAAAAAAAGATTGGAGCTTCTTGTGTACCTCATCCTAATTCCTCCCCTCTCCCCATCCAAGGTAACCATTATCCTGACTTGGATGTTTATGACACCCTTACCAGGCTTCATCTTTTGCAACATATTTGCCTCCCGAAACAATGTGTAATGCTGTTTCATATATATTAAATGCAAATGGGATCAAACTACACGTATCCTCATCATCTTCTCACAATAAAATATAAACAATAATTTTAGAGGAATCTCTTTTATCCCAAAGCAAAAAGTTAGAGACCTAAATTACTATTTGCAGGAAAATGGATAAATAACATTATAAAAATGACCCAAGTTTTTCCCGAAAATTCTTGATTGGAATGGGATTATTTATTGAAAAGAGAATTGGCAACAAGATGCACATAGAATATTTTTTGAATCTAAAGCGACTTGTGAAGATGTGGGGGCCAGATTTCTAGCTGTGTGACCTTAGGCAAGTTATACACCCACTCTGTGCCTCTATCATCCACAACACTGGAAGGAACAAGTGTATCTACTTTTCAGGGCCATAGAGAGTAACAAAGGAGTTAAGGCCTCTACCATGCTTACAACAATGCCTGGAATACAATATTAGCACTTACTGCTTCTAATAGTCTGAATTTGAAGTTTAAACTTTTAATTTTTGTTGTTGTTGTCAGGGCTGTTGTAGAGACAAGGTCTCGATATATTGCCCAGCCTGGTCTCAAATTCCTGAGCTCAAGTGATCTTCCCTCCTCAGCCTCCCAAGGTGCTGGGATTAGCCTAGCCTGAAGTTTAAATTTTTTAAGCTTCCGTAGTAGGAATGAAGACAACGGAAATAATATTCACAGAAACTCCAGTGTTACTTAATTAGATGGAGTTGCTAATTCTCTAAACTGAGAGCCAGTATAAACTTGAAAATTATCAGCTGGGCACGGTAGCTCATATCTGTAATTCCAGCACTTTGGGAGGCTGAGGCGAGTAGATCATGAGGTCAGGAGTTCGAGACCAGCCTGGCCAAGATGGTGAAACCCCAGCTCTACTAAAAATACAAACATTAGCCGGGCGTGGTGGCAGATGCCTGTAATCCCAGCTACCTGGGAGGCTGAGGCAGGAGAATTGCTTGAACCTGGGAGGTGGAGGTTGCAGTGAGCCAAGATCGTGCCACTGCACTCCAGCCTGGGCGACAGAGTGAGACTCTGTCTCAAAAAAAAAAAATTGAAAATGATCTTGATAAATTGGGAAATTGTTGTTGAAGAAAATAAGTGGAGTAACACAAATTCAATAAGTATTAAAAGAGGCCAGGCGCGGTGGTGCATGCCTGTATTCCCAGCACTTGGGGAGGCGGAGGTAGGGGGATCACTTGAGCCCAGGAGTTTGAGACCAGCCTGGGCAAGATAGTGAAACCCTATCTCTATATTTAAAAAGATTAAAAAGTGTGAAACAAAAACCCACAATTTTTTTTAAGTATGAAAAGGGATAGTGTTACAGACTTCATGTCTGTATCCTCCCTTCTTGACTCCAATTCATGTGTTGAAACCCTAATCCCCACTGTGGTAGGACCTTTGGAAGGTGCTTAGGGTTACATGAGGTCATGAGGGTGGAGCGTTCATGACGGGACTAGTGCTCTTCTCAGCGGAAACATGAGTGCTGTCTACAAGCCAGAAGAGCGCTGTTGTCAGACTCTAGATCCACCAGAGCCTTGACTTCCAGCCTCCAGAACCATGAGAAAGAAATGTCTGTTGTTAAGCAACCCAGTCTATGGTATTTTTATTACAGCAGCCTGAGATGACTAATACAGATACTGTTAATTCCTCTTCCTTTCCTTTCCTTTTCCTTCTCTCTCTTTCTTTCTCCTTCCTTCCTTCCTTCCTTCCTTCCTTCCTTCCTTCCTTCCTTCCTTCCTTCCTTTCTTCCTTTCTTTCTTTCTTCCTTTCTCTCTTTTTCCCTCCCTCCCTCCCTCTGTCCCTTCCTCCCTTCCCTCCTTCCATTTTGAGATGGAGTCTCACACTGTCGCCTGGGCTGGTGTGCAATGGCACAATCTCAGCTCACTGCAACCTCCGTCTTCCGGGATCACATGATTCTCCTGCCTCAGCCTCCTGAGTAACTGGGATTACAGGCACATACCACCACCATACCCAGCTAATTTTTTGTATTTTTAGTAGAGACGGGGTTTCACTGTCTTGGACAGACTGGTCTTGAATGCCTGACCTCGTGATCTGCCCAGCTCGGCCTCCCAAAGTGCTGGGATTACAGGCGTGAGCCACCGTGCCCGGCTGATACAGTTCATTTTAATCCACAGATCGACGCTGAGAAGTATACAGTGTGGCATTCAAGAGTGAGAATCCAGGGATCCGGTCGTAGATTAGAACCTGGGCTTTACCAGTCACAGCTGGGATCATCTCAGGAGAGTTCCTGAACCTCTCCAAGCCTGGACCCGCCACTGTAAAATGCAGATGATGATAGACCAGCCGCAGAGGGCGGCTGTCAGCCATTAACACAGGCAACAAAGTTAGATGCTGCTATTACTGTTGTTGCTGAGATTATTACAAGGCACAAATTTAGTGGCAAAATGACCTGTGTGCAGAGAGCTCGGTTTCCTAAATGAATACTCCTCAGAAATGTAGCAATTTTGTGGGAAAGAGCCAGCACGGTACTGAGACAGCAGAAGTACAAAGGGCGCAGTTTAGGAAATCATTCTCCTTTGTGTATTCTTCCTCTAACCCACCTTAGTCCAGGCCTCACGAGAAAATTCATTTTGGGAGTTTGTTTGTTTCTGCTGCTAAAAAATGTTGTAAAGAAATAGGAGGTGCACACATGTTCTAAAGGATGACAGTTGGTTCTGTAAGAAAAGGTTCAAGGGTTTGGGGTGGTTTGGTCAGGAGAAAAGCAGACCGAGGGGGCTTGAATGACAATGTTTAGGTAAATGACAAGTTTTAATGTGGGGAATCTGCACTCGTTTTTCATCAGTTTTGTGGAGGACCAAATTAGTGGACATAGACTGAAATGAAAGAGGAGGGGTTTCACATCTGTCACAAGCTCCCGGAAGTCATAGCGAGAAGCTGCCGCAGGGAGCTGGCGATTGGGAAGGAGAGCTGGCATCCAGGGGGCTGAAGAAAAACACAAACAAAAGTACATTATGAAGATACTTTTTCTCGGCCAGGTGCAGTGGCTCACAACTGTAATTCTAGCACTTTGGGAGGCCGAGAAGGGACGATCACTTGAGCCCAGGAGTTCAAGACCAGGCTGGGCAATATAGTGAGATCTCTGTCTTTATTTTTTTAAATATATATATATTTTACAAAGTTATTTTTTTGGCCGGGCGGGGGTGGCTCACACCTGTAATCCCAGCACTTTAGGAGGCTGAGGTGGGCGGATCACAAGGTCAGGAGTTCGAGACCAACCTGGCCAATGTGATGAAACCCTTGTCTTTACTAAAAATACAAAAATTAGCCGGGCGTGGTAGCAGGCGCCTGTAGTCCCAGCTACTCAGGAGGCTGACACAGGAGGATCATTTGAACATGGGAGGTGGAGGTTGCAGCGAGCCGAGGTCACGCCATTGCACTCCAGCCTGGGCAACAAGAGTAAGACTCCATCTCAAAAAAAAAAAAATTAATAAAAAGTTATTTTTTCTAAAATCCCTTGTGGGTTAATAGGTCATTTATTCTTTGGATCTAATTCTAGGCAAAAAATGTAAAAGTGCTCTAAAAAGTCACGCAATTAAAAAAATTTTCAGTGTAAACAAAACAAAGGGATCTTTTTTGCTGACATCTAGGACATTTATCAAGTTTTGCTCTTCCTGGATCTGGTTCCTCCTAGCCTCTTGTTTCCATGACAAGGCTGAGGTTCCTAACTTTCTAACTCTGCCTGCCCCTGGATGTTTACAACTCACAGCTGCATTTCTAGGACGTGACTGTGTTCCGTCCTAGGATGCATCCTCATGTCCTCACGCAAGGCCACCTATCTCCTTCCTCCAGGGTCTGAATTCCAGGAGCTGCAGGTGTCTGCTCCCTCTTTTATTAGTACTATTTATAGCATCTAGAATAAAGTGACGTCCTGACAGCTTCTGTGATGATCGCTTCCTGCCACATGCATTTACAGTTCGTAACAGGGTTGAAGATTTTCACATTTTGTAATTCATATGCACACATTCCTGAGAAGTACATCCAAGGCAATATGCTTGCCTATGAAAATGTACATACTCAGGTTGGGTGCAGTGGCTCACACCTGTAATTCCAGCACTTTGGGAGGCCTAGGTGGGTGGATCATCTGAGGTCAGGCGTTCAAGACCAGCCTGGCCAGCATGGCAAAACCCCGTTGCTACTAAAAATGCAAAAATTAGCCAGGCATGGTGGCACGCACCTGTAATCCCAGCTACTCAGGAGGCTGAGGCAGGAAAATCACTTGAACCTGGGAGAAAGATGTTGCAGTGAGCCGAGATACGCCACTGCACTTCAGCCTGGGTAATAGAACAAAACTTTGTCTCAAAAAAAAAAAAAAGAAAGAAAGAAAGAAAGAAAAGAAAAAGGAAAAAAAGAAAATGTATATACTCAGTCTTCTGACAAAAATATAACTAAAATTTATTCTAAAATTATAACTTGTAAGTCTGGACTACTAGGGCATGGCATGGGATATACAAGGGTTTGGCCAACCACTGCCCATGGGTTACATCTGGCCCTCCATCTGTTTTTGTACAGCCTGTGGGCTAAGAATGGCTTTTACATGTTCAAATATTTGAAAAACACTGAGCCTGGGGAACACAGGGAGACTCCACCTCTACAAAAAAAAAAAAAAAAAAAAGCCAGGGATGGTGGTGCACACCTGTGGTCCCAACTACTCAGGAGGCTGAGGAAGGAGGATTGCATGAGCGCAGGAGGTCAAGGCTGCAGTGAGCTGTATGGCTGAGCTGCACTCCAGCCTGGGCGACAGAGTGAGACCCAGCTTGAAAAATAACATAAAATATAAGGGAACACCATAAGCAGGACGCAGCACTTTCGGTTGGTAACCTTCAGTTTTCCTGCTCTTTCAAGCCGTGAAAGAAATGAAACCACATGGCAAAAGTCGGAGAAAAGGCATATAAAGAAGTGCAAGGAGGCCGGGCGCGGTGGTTCAAGCCTGTAATCCCAGCACTTTGGGAGGCAAAGGCGGGTGGATCACGAGGTCAAGAGATCGAGACCATCCTGGTCAACATGGTGGAACCCCGTCTCTACTAAAACTACAAAAAATTAGCTGGGCATGGTGGTGCGTGCCTGTAATCCCAGCTACTCAGGAGGCTGAGGCAGGAGAATTGCCTGAACCCAGGAGGCGGAGGTTGCGGTGAGCCGAGATCGCGCCATTGCACTCCAGCCTGGGTAACATGTGTGAAACTCCGTCTCAAAAAAAAAAAAGAAGTGCAAGGGGGAACGCTCTGCCTTATTTCTGAGAAGAAGGTAGTATGTCCAGGAGTGGAAATTCACATTAGGAGAGTTTCACAATATTCACAGTAAGCTGTCATTAAATTTAGTAAAATGCTTCCCCAGAACCCCAGTTCTCTTGCCCTCTCTCGCTCTCTCTTTTGCTGTGTGTGTGAATAATGTACATATTAGAATAGAGAATTTATAAACATTTAATTTTTCAAAGTGTGGCTTCTAGAACTATACAGCGGACCAGGAGTCAAGACACCAAGGTTACAATTGCTTCTTTCATCCTCCTCATTAATATGTCAGCCAACAATCCATGTCTGGAGCAATAGTTCTGTTGAATTCAACACACATTCCTTCAGCCTCCAGTAGGTGCCAGGAGCTGTGCTGTGTGCGGAAGATGCAAAGAAGGGTGAAGGCGGGTCACTGGCGCTAGGAGATTGCAGTCAAATGAACTAGTAGAAAATCATATCCTCTAGAGCCTTATTTTCTGCGGTCAGAATGGTAGGCATTTGACCCAGCAATTTCGCTCCTGGTTCTGAGTACCCCAAAGAATCGAAAGCAGGGACTCAAACAAATATTTGTGCTTTTTTTTGTTTTGTTTTGTTTTTTTGAGACAGAGTCTCGCTCTGTTGCCAGGCTGGAATGCAGTGGCGCGATCTCAGCTCACTGCAACCTCCGCCTCCCGGGTTCAAGCGATTCTCCTGCCTCAGCCTCTCGAGTAGTTGGGATTGCAGGTGTCTGCCACCATGCCAAGCTAATTTTTGTATTTTTAGTAGAGACAGGGTTTCACCATGTTGGCCAGGATGGTCTCCATCTTTTGACCTTGTGATCTACCCTCCTCAGCCTCCCAAAGTGCTGGGATTACAGGCATGAGCCACTGCGCCGGGCTTGTTGTTGTTTTGAGAGAGAGTCTCACTCTGCTGTCCAGGTGAAGTGCAGTGGTGTAATCTTAGCTCATTGCAACCTCCACCTCCTGGGTTCAAGCAATTCTGAAGCCTCAGCCTTCTGAGGTAGCTGGAATTACAGGTGTGTGCCAGCACACCCAGTTATTTTTTGTAATTTTAGTAGAGACAAGGTTTTACCATGTTGATCAGGCTGGTCTCAAACTTCTGGACTTAAGGTATCTGCCCACCTCAGCCTCCAAAAGTGCTGGGATTATAGGTATGAGCCACCATGCCCTGACTCAAACAAATATTTGTACTAAATGTTTATAGAAGTACTATTCACAAGAGCCAAAAATCAGAAAGAACTTTGTTGGTCAGTGGATGAATGGTAAACAAAATGTGGCATGTACAAACAATGGGATATTACTCAATAATAAAATAAATGAAGTTCTGATACATGCTAGCTACAACATGGATGAACCTTGAAAATGTGTTAAATGAAAGAGAGTAGACAAAAATATCCAGATACATAAATCTATGAAAGACAGGAAGCTGGCCAGGCACAGTGGCTCACGCCTATAAACCCAGCATTTTGGGAGGCTGATCTCAGCACTTTGGGAGGCTGAGGTGGAGGATCACCTGAGGCCAGGAGTTCAAGACCAGCCTGACCAACGTAGATCTTGGCTCACTGCAATTTCTGCATCCTGGGTTCAGACAATTCTCCTGCCTCAGCCTCCTGAGTAGCTAGGATTACAGGCACGTGACCATGCCTGGCTAAGTTTTGCATTTTTAGTAGAGACGAGGTTTGGCTATGTTGGTCAGGCTGGCCTCCAACTCCTGACCTTGTGATCCTCCTGCCTTGGCCTCCCAAAGTGCTGGGATTACAGGTGTGAGGCACTGTGCCTGGACTGCAGCTTAATAATTTTAACCATAGCTTCTAAACCTTCTAGGCCCTGATGCTTCTTGTTTTCAAACAAGCAATTTTAAACAGCCACCAATTCTGTTTCTCCCTGCATTCATGTTCTCACAATGTGACAACGAAGATTCTTCCAACAAGAGATAAAGTCTATTTATTGGGCTGAGTGCAGTGGCTCACATCTATAATCCCAGCACTTTGGGAGGCCAAGGTGGTGGATCACTTGAGGTCAGGAGTTCGAGACCAGCCTGGCCAACATGGTGAAACCCCGTCTTTACTAAAAATACAAAAATTAGCCAGGCATGGTGGTGCGCTCCTGTAGTCCCAGCTACTTGTGAGGCTGAGGCATGAGATCACTTGAACCCACGAGGAAGAGGTTGCAGTGAGCCAAGATTGTGCCACTGCACTCCAGAAAAAAAAAAAAAAAAAGAGAAAGAGAGAGGGAAAATCTATTTCTCTATTACTCAAGTCTGGAATCTGTCAGCTGTGAGCCTAAGCCCCAAGACACTTTACAACTCTCTCTCTCTCTTCCTGTGCCAACATGCGTTAGCCACCTGAAAGATAAAATATCATGTAGATGATAACTAAGACATTCCAGGCAACAGCCTGCTTTCTGCCAGACATGCGAATGAGACTTACCAACTGACCACACAATCGGCAATGGATCATATACACTTGACTGGCTGAAGCAGAAAATAGCAGAAGAATCATCCAGCTGAGCCCAACCCAAATTACTGACCCACACAATTGTGAGCTAAATAAAGAACTATGATTTGATGCCTCTACATATTGAGATAATTTGCTATGCAGCAAATACCAAATGATGAGAAGTAACTCTTTTTGACTTACTTCTCTTTATTCTCAATGCACCTATGTGTATTATATGATCTTGTTTTATAATTTGACTTTGAAATTGGTTAACTTTTTAGATATTATAACTCCCAAACCTCAAAGATTGAGGTGGATTTTGTTGTTGTTTTGCTACATCACCCCTAGAAACTATAGGTAGTTGCAGAAAGGCTTGGAATTTCAAGTACCCAAAGCAAAGAAACACAATAGCAAGCCATTGAAATTTTCAAACCTTTGACTAGACATTGTGACAGCTAGCTTCTTGAAGTCTTTTAATCCAGATAGACTTCAAATACAGAGGAAAACTGAAAGCCATAAAAAAAAAAAAAAAAAGAAAAAGAAAAGAAATATACTTTAGCCCATAGGGCTTCACTTACTAAATGTCCAAACATGTTACCTCAGAAAATGGTTAAATAGTTTAAAATTAAAAGTGGTTCTCTCTCATTCATCTAAAAAGAACTTATTCTATGTATTCATTTTATTTTCATTGTCAGTGCTCTATGGGACAATAGAAAAAAGGGATATTTTTGGATATTACTTCCAATGCTGGCATGGGAAGATTAAAATGATCTTACTATCAGGTAACAATGATGGACATGAGTATCTTCTTTATTTTTTTCTTAAACAACATGGGTTTGAATAGTGTGTTACTTATTTTATGAAATTTGTTTATTGTATTTTATTTTGCTTTAAGTTCTGGGATACATGTGCAGAATGTGCAGGTTTATTACATAGGTATACATGTGCCATCGTGGTTTGCTGCACCTATCAACCCACCATCTAGGCATCTAGGTTTTAAGCCCAGCATGCATTAAGCATTTGTCCTAATGGTCTCTCTCCCCTTTCCCCCCACCCTCCCAGTGTGTGATATTCCTCTCCCTGAATCCATGTGTTCGCATTGTTCAACTCCCACTTATGAGTGAGAACATGTGTATGTGGTATTTAGTTGTTTTGTTTGTTTTTTTGTTTTTTACGTGGGTAGGAGGGAATGGAGTCTTGCTCTTGTCGCCCAAAACTCCCACTTATGAGTGAGAACATGTGTATGTGGTATTTAGTTGTTTTTTTTGTTTGTTTGTTTTTTTGTTTTTTACGTGGGTAGGAGGGAATGGAGTCTTGCTCTTGTCGCCCAGGGTGGAGTGTAATGGCTCAATCTTGGCTCACTGCAACCTCTACTTCCCTGGTTCAAGTGGTTCTCTTGCCTCAGCCTCCCAAGTAGCTGGGATTATAGGCGCCTGCCACCATGCCAGGCTAATTTTTATATTTTTGGTAGAGACAGGGTCTCGCCATATTGGCCAGGCTGGTCTGGAACTCCTGACCTCGGGTGATCCACCCGCCTCAGCCTCCCAAAGTGCTGGGATTACATGCCTGAACCACTGTACCTGGCCGGTGTTTGGCTTTCTGTTCCTGTGTAAGTTTGCTGAGAATGATGGCTTCCAGCTTCACTCATGTCCCTGCAAAGGGCATGAACTCATTCTTTTTATGGCTGCATAGTATTCCATGTGCCACATTTTCTTTATCCAATGTATCACTGATGGGCATTTGGGCTGCTTCCAAATCTTTGCTATTGTAAATAGTGCTGCAATGAACATATATGTGCATGTGTCTTTATAGTAGAATGGTTTATAACCCTTTGGGTATATACTCAGGATTGCTAGGCCAAATGGTATTTCTGGTTCTAGATCCTTGAGGACTCACCACACTGTCTTCCACAATGGATGAAATAATTGATGAATAAACTACTTGATGAACTAATAAATGAATGAACTGGGAAACAGAAGTGCATTTTCCAAATAGCATGAGCAAAAGCCATTTTGAATATCAGGAGCATATTGTGGGGAAAAAGTTTCTTTCAGGAGAACAACAACAACAGCAATAACAAAAACTTGCTGTTTTAAACATCTCATGTGCAGAAAAACGAATTCTGTCATTACCATAGTTTCACAAGCTGCCAACAGCTTCCCACAGGTTCTTTTTCATGTAAAAGCTGCCCCTCTTCATTATAAAATCACAGCGTCTTCTTATAAGATCTGCATTTTATTTTCATTAAACCTGAAAGATTTAAAAAAAAAGAAAAAAAAGTCATCCTTTCCTTTTGAATTTTACAATATTTTGGTCAGTGTAGAAAATATTTCTAAGTAGATAGCATTAATCTCTTCATCGAAAAAACAACATGAAATGAAATGCATCTTGAAATGTCAACCAAAACCCAGTTTCGCAAGAAACAAATGAAATACTCATGCTAATCTATTTCATGTTAATTTTGGGGGTGACAATATCTGGGGGTATGTGGTGTATGTGCATGTGTGTGTGAGAGAGACCTTTTAATAAATATACTAAAGCTTTTCAGTGGAAAATCACATTTCATGCTGGAGTACAATGACATGATCTTGGCTCACTGCAACCTCTGCCTCCCGGGTTCAAGTGATTCTCCTACCTCAGCCTCCCGAGTAGCTAGGATTACAGGAGCCTGCCACCACCCCCGGCTAATTTTTGTATTTTTAGTAGAGAGGATTTCACCACATTGGCCAGGTTGGTCTCGAACTTCTGACCTCAAGTGATCACCCCCTTCGGTCTCCTAAAGTGCTGGGATTATAGGCGTGAGCCACTGCGTCCGCCATGCTGCTGTTTTAAAGAGAACTAAGTAAAATCTTCCAACAAATTAGGGATAGAATTCATAAAACCACCCATTTAGTGTAAACTGTCAGATTAGCAAACTGATTTTTGAGACGCTTGGTTTTCCTTATTTTTGTTATTTAGGTAAATGTTCTTCAAATCTGTGTTTGAAGTTGTCTTTCTCTTTTGATTGTATGTGTGGAGACTAATGACTCATGACTGCACCTGACACCCAGGGAATTCAATGGCTTTGTAAGTACCTCCTGGGTGTAAGATTACTTGAATGAACAGCAATGAAAACAGTTTGACTTACACATCTGAATGAAAATAAAATGAGAATTATTTTCCTTCTAGGTGTATTTGTGTCCTTTTGGTGAATGGCTGCTTGCCCAGTGCTCCTGGTAAATGTAAAGCACCTCTCATTCAGAGCAGTGAGCTCATTCAGGGTAGTGAGCACCCATTGTTGGCCTTGATGTTAATTTCTTGCAGCCTGGAGAAGTCATAATAAGCAGATGATGGAATGCTTATGACAGGGCCTGTGTTGTTATTATTGACCTTGTTGTAGATGTTCTCTAATGTACATTTCCCTCTAATTCATCATCAATGGGATGATACCTTCTCTTCTTAGGGAAAGAGCCCCATGAGGACAAAGTTGAAGGTCTGCCCTCACTAGGACCAATGGAGACTGCAGATCTGAGAGAGAATCTGCTGTAGTCACAGCGTCTTGTATATGTGAACCCTTTGAGAAACAAAGAAGGTGACTTGAGGAAGCTGACTTTTGAAAAAGTGAATTGCAGGGGACCAGTGCTGCTGATCGAATTCCCCTCCCCTCCCCTCTCCTTCCCTCCCCTTCTCTCCTCTCCCCTCCCCTCCCCTCTTCTCTTCTGTCTTCGTCTTTCCTTTCCCTCCTACCCTTCCTTCCTGCCTGCCTGCCTGCCTGCCTGCCTGCCTTTTCTTTCATCTCGCTCTTTCTCCCAGGTTGGAATGCAGTGGCACAATCTCTGCTCAACTGCAACTTCCACTTCCTGGGTGCAAGTGATTCTCTTGCCTCAGCCTCCGTTACAGGTGCCCGCCACCCAGCTAATTTTTGTATTTTAGTAGAGATGGGGTTTCACCATGTTGGCCAGGCTGGTGGGCCCTAAGACCTAATTACTCATTTTGGGAGGTTTTTCCGTTTCCTCTGGGCTGCTGTGACTCTGGCAGCCACTAGAGGACTTCCGTTTCATTGGACAGAGAGTGCAGGATGGACTGGTCTGTCACTCCTTTTTAAGCTGTCTACATTTCCCCAGGTTTTAGTGGAGTCTTTGTAACCAGCCACAAGGTCATCCATCCATCCGTGAGGTCATTCGTTACTGCGAGCCCAGGAAGAAGTATGCAGTTACATTCATTTCAGGAAGCACTTGTCAATCACTGACTGTGCGAAAGGCTTTGTCCTGGGTTCTGAGTGTAAATGCTGGAGTTTGTGCTCCCTGCAGTCCCTCAGAGACCACGTGTTGCTCATACCCACAAATGCAGGTGGCAGAGGCCTCTCCACTCTCAACTTGGCTCCGAGTGAAAGCACTTTTGACCTCTGATTCACGGCATCGCCACGCTGAGTTAGAAAGTGCCAATTTGAGGAGGCAACTTTTCGTTGAAGGGCATCTTGCTGCATATGTGCTCAAACTTGATATTCCAGACATGACAACACGAAATGGACCTGGGCGTGGGTGCTGTGCGCTTCCTGCATGCTGTCACCGCCAGGCTCAGCCTGTCCAGTGGCTCCTTGACAGTGGAACACTTGCTAACGTTCAGCAGGGGTGGAGGGGTCATCTTGGAGCCGGTTGAGACAGAGTTATTGCTCAATTCGCTCTTTTGCTTTCTTCTAGCTATTCAAATAGTCATAGTAGATATAAGTGAACTAGGGAAATTGGCGGATTGCACTGGGATTCTTGTGATTTAACATTAATTTTTGATTCTAGCAGTCTTCTTTCAGAACTTCGGGTGGGTCAACAGATTTCTTAAGCCTCGGTTTATCTGGAGGAAAAGCACGGATTTCCTTCTGGGGCAGACTCATTGGTATTACAAAACAGGTTAATCACAGATCCCCATAAGCAACTCTGACTTACAGATGCCTTGCTAAAGACCAGCCCATACATCTAAGTGGGTGGTGGAGATCGGGGTGGCGAGGATGGGTGTAGTGGATTCCAGCCTTTATCTGCCCTCAGTGGAGGCAGAGGGCCACAACTCTTCTTCCTCCCCCCTCCCCTTTTTTAGACTCTGTCTCATTCTGTTACACTGGCTGGAGAGCGGTGGCTCAATCATAGCTCACTGCAGCCTCAAACTCCTGGGCTCAAGTGATCCTCTTCCTTGACCTCCTGAGCAGCTGGGACTACAGGCATGTGCTACCTTGCCCAGTTTTTTCTTTTTTTTTTCCATTTATTTTATTGCATTTTAGGTTTTGGGGTACATGTGAAGAACGGGCAAAATTGTTGCATAGGTACACACGTGGCAGTGTGATCTGCTGCCTTCCTCCCCATCACCTACATCTGACATTTCTCCCCTTGCTATCTCTCCCCAACTCCCCACCCCCCACCGTCCCTTCCCTATTTCCCCCCCAACAGACCCCAGTGTGTAGTGCTCCCCTCCCTGTGTCCATGTGTTCTCATTGTTAAACACCCACCTATGAGTGAGAACATGCAGTGTTTGATCTTCTGCTCTTCTGTCAGTTTGCTGAGAATGATGGTTTCTAGGTTCATCCATGTCCCTACAAAGGACCCAAACTCACCGTTTTTGATGGCTGCATAATATTCAATGGTGTATATGTGCCACATTTTCCCTATCCAGTCTATCGTCGATGGGCATTTGGGTTGGTTCCAGGTCTTTGCTATTGTAAACAGTGCTGCAATGAACATTCGTGTGCACGTGTCCTTATAGTAGAACGATTTGTAATCCTTTGGATATATACCCAGTAATGGGATTGCTGGGTCAAATGGAATTTCTCTTTCTAGGTCCTTGAGGAATCGCCACACTGTCTTCCACAATGGTTGAACTATTTTACACTCCCACCAACAGTGCAAAAGTGTTCCTATTTCTCCACATCCTCTCCAGCATCTGTTGTCTCCAGATTTTTTAATGATCGCCATTCTAACTGGCGTGAAATTGTATCTCAGTGTTGTTTTGATTTGCATTTCTCTGATGACCAGTGATGATGAGCATTTTTTCATATGTTTGTTCGCCTCATGTATGTCTTCTTTTGTAAAGTGTCTGTTCATATCCTTTGCCCACTTTTGAATGGGCTTGTTAGTTTTTTTTCTCGTAAATCTGTTTTAGTTCTTTGTAAATTCTGGATATCAGCCCTTTGTCAGATGGGTAGACTGCAAAAATTTTTTCCCATTCTGTTGGTTGCCGATTCACTCTAATGACTGTTTCTTTTGCTGTGCAGAAACTGTGGAGTTTGATTAGGTCCCATTTGTCTATTTTGGCTTTTGTTGTCAATGATTTTGGTGTTTTGGTCATAAAGTCCTTGCCTACACCTATGTCCTGAATGGTTTTGCCTAGATTTTCTTCTAGGGTTTTTATGGTGTTATGTCTTATGTTTAAGTCTTTAATCCATCTGGAGTTAATTTTAGTGTAAGGTGTCAGGAAGGGGTCCAGTTTCTGCTTTCTGCACATGGCTAGCCAGCTTTCCCAACACCATTTATTGAACAGGGAATCCTTTCCCCATTGCTTGTTTTTGTCTGGTTTCTCAAAGATGAGATGGTTGTAGATATGTTGTGTTGCCTCCGAGGCCTCTGTTATGTTCCATTGGTCTATATCTCTGTTTTGGTACCAGTACCATGCTGTTTTGATTACTGTAGCCTTGTAGTATAGTTTGAAGTCTGGTAGTGTGATGCCTCCTGCTTTGTTCTTTTTGCTTAGAATTGACTTGGCTATGCGGGTTCTCTTTTGGTTCCATATGAAGTTTAAGGTGATTTTTTCCAGTTCTGCAAAGAAGGTCATTGGTAGCTTGATGGGGATAGCCCAAAGTAATTGCAAATTACTTTGGGCAGTATGGCCATTTTCATGATATCGATTCTTCCTAACCATGAACGTGGAATGTTTCTCCATCTGTTTGTGTCCTCTCTCATTTCGTTGAGCAGTGGCTTGTAGTTCTCCTTGAAGAGGTCCTTTACGTTCCTTGTTAGTTGTATTCCTAGGTATTTTATTCTCTTTGTGGCAATTGTGAATGGAAGTTTGTTCTTGATTTGGCTCTCTTTAAGTCTGTTATTGGCGTATAGGAATGCATGTGATTTTTGCACATTGATTTTACATCCTGAGACTTTGCTGAACTTGCTTATCAGTTTCAGGAGATTTGGGGCTGAGACAATGCGGTCTTCTAGATATACAATCATGTCGTCTGCAAATAGAGACCATTTGACTTCCTCCTTTCCTATTTGAATGCCCTTTATTTCTTTTTCTTGCCTGATTGCTCTGGCTAGAACTTCTAATACTATATTGAATAGCAGTGGTGAGAGAGGGCATCCTTGTCTGGTGCCACATTTCAAGGGGAGTGCTTCCAGTTTTTGCCCATTCCATATGATATTGGCTGTTGGTTTGTCATAAATAGCTTTTATTATTTTGAGATACGTTCCATCAATACCTAGCTTATTGAGGGTTTTTGGCATAAAGTGCTGTTGAATTTTGTCAAAGGCCTTCTCTGCATCAATTGAGATAATCATGTGGTTTTTGTCTTTGCTTCTGTTTATGTGGTGAATTACGTTTATAGACTTGCGTCTGTTGAACCAGCCTTGCATCCCTGGGATGAAGCCTACTTGATCATGGTGGATAAGCTTTTTGATGTGCTGTTGCAGTCAGCTTGTCAGTATTTTATTGAAGATTTTTGCATCTATGTTCATCATGGATATTGGCCTGAAGTTTTCTTTTCTTGTTGAGTCCCTGCCGGGTTTTGGAATCAGGATGATGTTGGTCTCCTAAAATGATTTGGGAAGAATTCCCTTTTTTTGTATTATTTGGAATAGTTTCAGAAGGAATGGTACCAGCTCCTCTTTGTATGTCTGGTAGAATTCGGCTGTGAACCCGTCTGGACCTGGGCTTTTTTTGGGTGGTAAGATCTTAATTGCTGCCTCAACTTCAGACCTTGTTATGGGTCTGTTCAGGGTTTTGGCTTCTTCCTGGTTTAGGCTTGGGAGGAGGCAAGTGTCCAGGAATTTATCCATTTCTTTCAGGTTTATTAGTTTGTGTGCATAGAGTTGTTTGTAATAATGTCTGATGATGGTTTGAATTTCTGTGGAATCTGTGGTGATATCCCCTTTATCGTTTTTTATTGCATCAATTTGGTTATTCTCTCTTTTCTTTTTTATTAATCTGGCTAGTGGTCTGTGTATTTTGTTGATCTTTTCAAAAAACCAGCTCCTGGATTTATTGATTTTTTGAAGGGTTTTTTGTGTCTCTATCTCCTTCAGTTCTGCTCTGATCTTAGTTATTTCTTGTCTTCTGCTAGACTTTGAGGTTTTTTGATCTTGCTCCTCTAGCTCTTTCAGTTTTGACGATAGGGTGTCAATTTTTGATCTCTCCTTGCTTCTCATGTGGGCACTTATTGCTATATATTTTCCTCTAGAGACTGCTTTACATGTGTCCCAGAGATTCTGGTATGTTGTGTCTTCATTCTCGCTGGTTTTGAAGAACAGCTTTATTTCTGTCTTCATTTCATTGTTTATCCAGTCAACATTCAAGAGCAAGTTGTTCAGTTTCCATGAAGTTGTGCGGTTCTGGGTTAGTTTTTGAATTCTGAGTTCTAACTTGATTGCACTGTGGTCTGAGAGACTGTTTGTTACGACTTCCGTTCTTTTGCATTTGCTGAGGAGTGATTTACTCCCAATTATGTGGTCAGTTTTAGAGTAGGTGTGATGTGGTGCTGAGAAGAATGTATATTCTGTGGATTTTGGGTGGAGAGTTCTGTAAATGTCTATTAGGTTTGCTTGGTCCAGGTCTGAGTTCAAGTCCTGGATATCCTTGTTAATTTTCTGTCTGGTTGATCTGTCTAATATTGACAATGGGGTGTTAAAGTTTCCCACTATTATTGTGTGGGAGTCTAAGTCTCTTTGTAAGTCATTAAGAACTTGCCTTATGTATCTGGGTACTCCTGTATTGGGTGCATATATATTTAGGATCTTTAGCTCTTCTTGTTGCATTGATCCTTTTACCATTATGTAATGTCCTTCTTTGTCTCTTTTGATCTTTGTTGCTTTAAAGTCTATTTTATCAGAGATGAGAATTGCAACTCCTGCTTTTTTTTGCCCTCCATTTGCTTGGTAAATCTTCCTCCATCCCTTTATTTTGAGCCTTTGTGTATCCTTGCACGTGAGATGGGTTTCCTGGATACAGCACACCGATGGGTTTTGGCTTTTTATCCAATTTGCCAGTCTGTGTCTTTTGATTGGGGCATTTAGTCCATTTACATTTAGGGTTAATATTGTTATGTGCGAATTTGATACTGCCATTTTGGTGCTAGCTGGGTGTTTTGCCCTTTAGTTGAGCTGGTACTTGTTGTTCCTTTATATGTGTAGAGCCTCTTTCAGGAGCTCTTGTAGAGCTGGCCTGGTGGTGATGAAATCTCTGAGTACTTGCATGTTCACAAAGGATTTTATTTTTCCTTCACTTATGAAGCTTAGTTTGGCTGGTTAGGAGATTCTGGGTTGAAAGTTCTTTTCTTTAAGGATGTTGAATATTGGCCCCCACTCTCTTCTGGCTTGTAGGGTTTCTGCTGAGAGATCTGCTGTGAGTCTGATGGGCTTCCCTTTGTGGGTAACCCGACCTTTCTCTCTGGCTGCCCTTAGTATTTTCTCCTTCATTTCAACCCTAGTGAATCTGATGATTATGTGCCTTGGGGTTGCTCTTCTTGACGAATATCTTTGTGGTGTTCTCTGTATTTCCTGGACTTGAATGTTTGCCTGCCTTGCTAGTTTGGGGAAGTTTTCCTGGATAATATCCTGAAGAGTATTTTCCAGCTTGGATTCATTCTCTTCGTCACATTCAGGTACGCCTATCAAACGTAGATTAGGTCTTTTCACATAGTCCCACATTTCTTGGAGATTTTGTTCATTCCTTTTTACCCTTTTTTCTCCAGTCTTGCCTTCCTGTTTTATTTCATTGAGTTGATCTTCGACCTCTGGTATCCTTTCTTCTGCTTGGTCAATTCAGCTGTTGATACTTGTGCATGCTTGGCTAAGTTCTCGTGTTGCGTTTTTCAGTTCCATCAATTCACTTATATTCCTCTCTATTTTGTCCATTCTCGTTAGCATTTTGTCAAATCTTTTCTCAAGGTTCTTAGTTTCTTTGCATTTGGCTAGAACATGTTCTTTAAGTTCACAGAAGTTTCTTACTACCCACCTTCTGAAGTCTGATTCTGTCATTTCATCACACTCGTTCTCCCTCCAACCTTGTTCCCTTGCTAGTGAGGAGTTGTATTCCCTTGTAGGAGGAGAGGTGTTCTGGTTTCGGGTGTTTTCATCCTTTTTGCGCTGGTTTCTTCCCATCTTTAAGGATTTATCCAGCTGTCGACTTTGTAGTTGCTGGCTTTCAGATTGGGTCTCAAATCTTTCAGATTGACGTTCTGTTTGCTGATGATGAGGTTATTTCTATTTCTTGGTTTTCCTTCTGACAGTCTGGCCCCTCTGCTGTAGGTCTGCTGAGGTTCACTCCGGGCCCTGCTTGCCTGGGGTTCACCTGCAGCAGCTGCTGAACAGTAAGGGTTGTTACCCGTTTTCTTCTTCTGCTATCTTTGTCCCAGAAAGATACCCACCTAGTGTCAATCTGATCTCTCCTTTATGAGGTGGCTCTTTGGATATATAGGGGTCAGGGAGCTGCTTGAGGAGACGGTCTCTTCTTTATAGGAGCTCAAATGGTGAGCTGTGAGCTCTGTTGTTCATTCAGAGCTGCTGGGCAGGTACGTTTAGGTCTGCTGCAGCAGAACTCATAAACTGCTTTTTGTTCCCAGGTGCTCTGTCCCAGGGATTTAGGGATTTATGAGTTTCGGTTATGCTGCTGCCTTCTCTCTTTTTTTTTTTTTCCTTCAGACCTGCCCTGCTCAGCAAGGAGGCAGCCTAGTCACTGTCTGCCTGTAGAGGCTTTGCTGAGCTGCTGTGGGCTCCGCCCCGCTGCCGAGTGAACTTCCCTGCAGTCCTGTTTATTTGCGTGTAGTTAGAACTGCTTTGGCGATGGTGGCCCGCCTCTATTGAGGCGGAGTCTCTCTGCTGTGGTGGGTTGCCTTGGCAACGGCATGCTGCCTCAGCAATGGCGGGTTGCCTTGGCAACGGTGGGCTGCCTCAGCATTGGCCGACTACCTCCTTCGTGGCAGCTGCCTCGGTAATGGCGGACGCCCCTCCCCTACAGAGCTGGACCGTCCCGGGTTCAGCTGCGTTTGCTGTGAACCTCTCAATCCAGAGTTTCTGGTTGCTGTTCTTTTGTGGGGGTGGGACCAGCCGAGCCTGATCACCTGGCTCCCTGCCTCAGAGCCTTTTTTAAGTTCGTGTTCCAGTCACCTGTTGAAGAGGCACCGGCGTCTGTTTTCGCCTGTGGCCACTCACTGCGCTGGCTTAAACAGCAGCACTGAGGTTTGTGGTGCTTTTTTTTTTTTTTGCCCTGGAATCTACTGTCCTGGTTCTCTGCTCAGTCCCCTTTTTAAACAGACGAATGGGCGACTTCCCGTGGCTCCTATCACCAGCCAAAAGGGCACCCGGACCGGTGTATTTTGTATGGAGAACCGCTGCTCCGGGGCGTCGACAAAGCAGCCGCGTGGGGCAAAGCAGTGGCGCCGGCCGGCACAGCCACGCTGGCTGAAACAGCCGAGCTGGTGACCTGTGGAGTTCCTTCGCCTGGGAATTGCCTAGTCTATGGGCAATAAAAACGCGGCATCCAGTCACCCTCTGCGCTTTCACTGGGAGCTGCAATCCTGAGCTGTTCCTAAACGGCCATCTTCGGATCCTTCTACCTCGAGCCGGATCCGGTTCGCAGCCAAGTCGCCTCTGCACCGCGCGGGATCCAGTTTTAACATTTTTGTAGAGATGGCATCTCTCTATGTTGCCCAGGCTGGTCTCAAACTCCGGGCTTCAAGCAGTCTTCTCACCTCAGCCTCCCAAAGTGGTGGGATTACAGGGATGAGCCACCATGCTCTGTCTAACAGTCTTTGTTTTTCTATTCTAAATACCCCCAAATTTATTGACACACAGGAACATTTCCAAGTTGTGCTCAGGGCTCCTTTAGATAGGGTAGCCAATTGTCTATATTTGCCCAGAATGTCCTGGTTTTATCGCTAAAAGCCCTACATCCCAGGAATGCCCCTCGCCCTGAGAAAATCAAGATGGTCAGTCATTGTACTGTCATTCCTAACAGAAACACTGAGCACAAAAGGGTTCTGCAGTCTGCAGTCAAAGAATCTTAGAAACTGCTTCCTCTTGTTTTCATTTAAAATAAATTATGGTAAGAAAACACGTAACTTAGAATTTACCATCTGGATTATAGTCACGTGCCGAATCATGTCATGCTGGTCAATAGTGGGCCTCATATATGATGGTGTTCCTGTAAGATTGTAATATCATATATTTACATTTTCTTTTCTTTTTTTTTTTTGAGATTGAGTCTCACGCCGTCTCCCAGGCTGTAGCACAGTGGCACGATCTCGGCTCACTGCAATCTTCACCTCTTGGGTTCAAGCAATTCTCCTGCCTCAGCCTCCCGAGTGGCTGGGACTACAGGTGTGCACCACCATGTCCAGCTAATTTTTGTGTTTTTAGTAGAGTCGGGGTTTCACCATGTTGGCCAGGATAGTCTCAATCTCCTGACCTTGTGATCCACCCACCTCGACTTCCCAAAGTGCTGTGATTACGGGCGTGAGCCACCACGCCTGGCTGGTGACCCTTTTTTGTCTTGCTCAGTAAGTAATAAAAATATTGAATGGTATTTTCCATTAAGCAAGTTTCTGCTTTCTGGAAGTATCTACAGACCTTCCCCAATTCACCACACGGGTTGAGAAAGAGACGTGTATCTGATACCCAGAGGCTTAACTATGAATATGTTTTCCCCTTAGTAAAAATGTACTACAAGTGTTGGTTAGAGGTACAAGAATTGTATATGTGTTGAGTAGATTTTTGTGCTTTGGCCTGGGAAACTTCTCTATGCAAAACTATCAGCTGCTTATGAAGAACAGCTGATACCTCTGGGGTTCTGCATAGTGATTTTGGATGCAGTAGGCATTTGAAATTTTTTCACTAAACGGAACTAACTTTTATTTATACCATTGCTTCCATTGAGGTAGTGAATTTTTTGTTCATTTGTTTTTATTTGATTAATTTTTTTTTTTTTTGAGATGGAGTTTCGCTCTTGTTGCCCAGGCTGGAGTGCAATGGCACGATCTTGTCTCACTGCAACCTCCGCCTCTCTGGTTCAAGTGATTCTTCTGGTTTAGCCTCCCGAGTAGCTGGAATTACAGGCATATGTCACCACATCTGGCTAATTTTGTATTTTTAGTAGAGATGGGGTTTCTCCATGTTGGTCAGGTTGGTCTCGAACTCCCGACCTAAGATGATCCACCCACCTCAGCCTCCCAAAGTGCTGGGATTACAGGAGTGACCCACCGCACCTGGCTATTTTAATTTTTTGAGACAGTGTCTTGCTCTGTTGCTTAGGCTGGAATGCAAACTGCAGCTTCGATCTCCCAGCCTTAAGCAACCTTCTCATCTCAGCCTCCTGATTAGCTGGGACTACAAGTACACACCCTCACATCTGGCTAATTTTTTATTTTTAGTAGAGACAAGCTCTTGTTATGTGACTCGGGCCGGTCTCGAACTCCTGAGCTCAAGTGATCCTTCTACCTCAGTCTCCCACGGTGCTGGGATTACAGGTGTGAGCTATTGCGCATGGCCGGTAATGATTTTGAATTATATGATACATTTAGTTTAAAAATTGAAGACTACTTGTATTTATATTTGAAAGTTGCCTGTGATTAAAAAAATTTTAGGGTGGAATTTATAGTTTAAACTGTCTTTTAAAATTTCCCCAAAATAGCTTTCTTTGCGATGATAGTTCTATCTTCTGAGAAACAGTAGGCACAACCGCTGAATTCCAGATGTCAGAACATGGCGTGGGCTCCAAAAACGGCAACCAGGGCCACCTTATGAGTTCACAGTTCTCTCAGAGAAGTTACCCTGGAGAAGTTAAGAGCGGATGTAGATGAAGTTAACGCTGTTTATTTCAGTTAGCATCAGAATGGAAGCCAGAGTATATGCTACCCAAATCCTGTGCCAGTGAGCTCTTACCATACTTTATCTTGGTATTCTTCAGAATATTTCTTCCCTGAGAAAACATAAGGTGAGGATTCAATTCCAAGGTCAAAGAAGCAAGGACAAGCTCTTTTCCCTTCCTCTTTCAATACCTAGTACATTGGTATTTTCTTTTCTTTTTTTTTTTTTTTTTTGAGAGGAAGTCTCAGTCTTACTCTGTTGCCCAGGCTGGAATGCAGTGGCTTGATCTTGGCTCACTGCAACCTCCACCTCTGGTTCAAGCAGTTCTCCTGCCTCAGCCTCCCAAGTAGCTTAGATTGCAGTGTGCACTACCATGCCCAGATAATTTTTGTATTTTTAGTAGAGACATGGTTTCTCCAAGTGGTCCAGGCTGGTCTCCAACTCCTGGCCTCAAGTAATCCACCCACCTCAGCTTCTCAAAGTGCCGGGATTACAGGCAAGAGCCACCACACCCGGCATATATATATATATATATATATGTGTGTGTGTGTGTGTGTGTGTGTATGAGCCAGGGTTTTACTCTGTTGCCGAGACCAGAGTGTGGTGGTGTGATCATAGTTCACTGCAGCCTTAACTTCCTGGGCTCAGGTAATCCTCCCAGCTCAGCCTCGGGAACTACACACAATTGCCACCACATCTATCTAACTTTTTGTAAAGACTGGGTTTTGCCATGTTGCTCAGGCTGGTCTCAAACTCCTGGGCTCAAGCAATGCTCCCGCCTCGGCCTCCCAAAATGTTGGGATTACAGGCGTGAGCCACCGCGCCCGGTCGGCATGATATTTTTTATAAACCAATGTTGCCGTGTTCGATCAGGTTTCCTTAAATTATCATTGTTCAGCAGTGACACCATGTGTACCTCCTCAGAACTCTGTGATGGATGAAATAAAGCATGTTTCTTGGGGAGTGCTCTGGGGTTTTGCATGATAAAGAAGGGAAGGAGCAGGATGAAGCAGGGAAGAGAAGTCAAGCTGTGGTGCTGTCCTGCGAACCAACGGCCCCAGCCAGGACTGCAGGATTTCTGAAGGTCTGGTTGCAAAGCTGACTCACTGTGGCCTCGGACCCCCACGGAGGTCAGCCGTGGAATGCAGGCATCTGGAGATGGGGCTGTGACTTTGAGTGAAGAGGCTCCTTTCAGTCCTGGTAGGGGAGGGCCACTGCAGCTCTGCTAGCAGGAAGCTTTCGTTCCTGAGGGAGAGTCTGTGCAGAGCAGCGCAGGGTCATCTTTCCAGGACTCTTGGTTCTTTCTGGGCAGGAGAGTATTAGTTCAAACTGTTCTACACTGACTTCTGTGACGCCTCAAAGAGCACGAAGTGGACCCAGATCAGAAGTTGCTGAATAGCAGATTCCTTTTTGAAATGAACACTGCACAGATAATTACAATCCTGCCAGGCGCAGTGGCTCACGCCTGCCAGCACTTTGGGAGGCCAAGGTGGGCAGATCACGAGGTCAGGAGATTGAGATCATCCTGGCCAACATGGTGAAACCCCGTCTCTACTGAAAATACAAGCATTAGCTGGGCGTGGTGTGTGTGCCTGTAATCCCAGCTGCTCGGGAGGCTGAGGCAGGAGAATCGCTTCAACTCAGGAGACTGAGGTTGCAGTGAGCTGAGATTGCACCACTGCACTCCAGCCTGGCAACAGAGCTAGACTCGGTCTCAAAAAAAGAACAAAAACAAAACAACAACAACAACAACAACAACAAAAAACCAGTCCTTTCCACGTCCACCTGCTTTAGGCTCATTCAGTTTACTTTGATAAGAGGAGAGGGGAAGAGAGGGAGGAAGAGGACGAGGAGAATGAGACAGAGAGATTCTGATAGAACCAGAGGCCTGGATTAAAAAAAAAGGCAGTGCTGCCAGGCTTGATGATTACTTTGTACGTTTTCACACAACTGTATGCTGTGCATCAAATGTTTTAAGTATTGCCCCTGTTTTGGGAAAGTCATTGGCGCCCTTAACCCAGAGACAGCATAGAATAGTGAGCCATGGCCACCGGGCCTCCAGAGCAACTGTCCCCATCAGTTTCTCCAAGTCTACTACACCTGGGCTGCGTGACTGTGGGTGGTGGGTTCCCAGTGTCATGCCAGAAGCTGTGTCAGAAGCAGGTTGGAGCTTTTCACTCTGAGGCACTGCCCAAGATGCACAATCTCTGGTTGCTGTTTCTCCCCCAGCCCGTCCCCTTTACCACGTTGCCCTGTTTGGTTTATCTAGAACCTCCTGTCTTTTTCATTGTTAGGTCTTTCCCTATATTCCAACCCACTGTAGACTGATCAGTTGTCCTCTCAGAGGGACAGTTTAAAAAAAAAAATTAGGACCATTCCAATGGGTGAGCGCTTTCTCCTGCATATCCTGACTCTGGGAGGAGGCGTCAACATTGCCCTTAGACCCCCTTTTGGTGGCTAGACATGACTTCACTTCCCTTGTGTCCCCTTGTGTAACATCCTCTTTGTTTTGGGTCATGTCATCTGCCTAATCTACCCAGCGCCCCTGTGGAACCACCTCGCTGGTAAATGGTCTCTTTCTCTAGGTCACCACCTATGACATCTAGTGTCAATTTGATGTCCATGTAGACAATCCCAAACACAGCCTGTAAGCCTGCTTTATTTTAGGACCAATAACATTTTACCTCCGCTGCACTAGGAATCCTACACTCTTTTTAGCCCCAAACAGATTCACCTCTGAAAACTTCAGCAGTATCTGAAAACTTCACCTACTGTCTTGGCTGGAGCATCCCAAAAAACAGACTCTGAAGAAGGACTCCGATACAAGTAGTTTCTGTGGGAGCTAATCCCAGCGTTGGGGTGGAGGACTGAGACAAGGAAGGGGAAGGAGCTAATAAAGAGTCCAATGCCAAGCAGGTGCCCAGAATGGGCAACTGTAACCATTCCCACTGGGGAACTCTGGGAGGCAGCAAGAACATCCCACCAGGTGGAAGGCCAAGGAGCTGCGTTAGACAGTCACTGATTCCTGATAGGTCCTGGCTGGGGGTTGCTGCTGGGGGCATCTGGTGCCCAGCGCTTCTGACCTGGAAGGGAGTTGAGGCAAAAGCAGGTGACAGTCTGGCCAGAGTAGAGGGCACAGAAGTAGAGGTTGCCATGTGCAGATATCAGGGCACACTGACAGCATCCACTTCACCTGTCAATTCGGCCTTCTTTTTTTTTCTTCTTTCTTTTGAGACAGAGTCTCACTCCAACGCCAGGCGCGAGGCTGGAGTGCAGTGGCGTGATCTCGGCTCACTGCAACCTCCACCTCCCGAGTTCAAGCAATTCTCCTGCCTCAGCCTCCCGAGTAGCTGGGACTACAGGCGAAAGCCACCATGCCCAGCTAATTTTTGTATTTTTAGTAGAGACGGGGTTTCACTATGTTGGCCAGGACGTTCTCGATCTCTTGACCTCATGATCCACCACCTCGACCTCCCAAAGTGCTGGGATTACAGGCGTGAGCCACTGTGCCCGGCCCAATTCAGCCTTCTTAACTTGCCTTCCCCTAAACATGCCTTTTGTCCTTATAGTGGTCATCAATCCTTTGACTCAATAATTTGCAGCTAATTATTGGCCTCCTGGGGACAATTCCTTCCATATGGAGCCTGGATTCCAGGGACAGTTAGAACCTCTTCCTCTCAGACTGCTCCACTTCATTGTCTCCTTGTGCTTTTTATTTTTTCCTTTTTTCTTTTTTAACCACAATTTGGTGTTTCCCAATTAAGTTCAGACTATGATAACTAGAAAGAATTGCCCACCCGGGCACACTGGTGCCGCTGAAAATTAATGCAAGTCTCTCTTCTTGGTGTATTTATTTATTTTGCATTCTTGTTGGTCAGGTCTTCCTTCAGTAACTCTCAGCTACATGTCTGAACTTTTGCCCCCTCCTGAAATCCAAAAAGCAAAGTTTACTGCTTTTATTCATAGTCGATGACTCAGTCAATCTGGATGTGGATAGAATCGTCTACACTCGCCTTCTCATTGCTCAGCTTGACTCAGTGTGACTTCTGGCTCCACTACGCTTCCCTTTCAACCCAATGGACTCTTCGACTCTCATCTTTCTTCTTAGCAACACTCTTGGACATGTCCTCTTTCTGGAAGTTTCTTGCTCCTTATTTTCTGATGATAAAGCGATCTTAGCTTTCTTCTTACCTTTCTGGCCATTGCTTCTTTCCTTTTGCAGTTTCTTCATCTTCTGTCTAACCACTGTATCTTCGAGCTACTGAGGAGCGAGTCCTGGGACCTCTCCTTTCCTCCATGTTTTGTCCATAAGGAACCTTATCCTACCTATGCCTCCTCTTTATACTGATAATTTGAACCTCTCCTTTGAGATCCAGTCTTACCTGGCCAACAGTCTACTTGATATCTACTCTTGAATGTCTCAAAGACACATAAAAATCAATATATCTAGAACTAAAGGCATGATCTTCCTTCCAAATGCAGCCTACTTCCAGTGGACTTCATCCTGGTAATCTACCCAATGCAGGGCGGATCCTAAATGTTGGGGGTCAGCCTCAACATTCCTTCACCTTACCCTTACTGAGTTTCAATAGTAGCTTTCTAAATATCTTTTGAAGTTATCTTCTCTTTCAATTCTCACCACTGTCACCTTTTCCAAGCTATAGTCATCTCTCTCCAGGGTTACAGAAGTAGCCTCATTAGCCTTGTCCTCTCTGGATGCCTCTGGTCCATTCTCCAGGCTGTGGCTAAAGTCAACTTTCTGCAAATGTTGCCGGGCATGGTGGCTCACGTCTGCCTCGGCCTCCCAAAGTGCTGGGATTCACATCCAGCTCAACTGTGCCCTTAGCCATATCTCCTCACTGATGAGTCCATCTTTCTCATATTTCAGTCTCCCCCTCTTGCCTCACGGATAACAAGGTCAAGAGATCGAGACCATCCTGGCCAACATGGTGGAACCTTGTCTGTACTAAAGATAGAAAAAATTAGCCAGGTGTGGTGGTGCACACCTGTAAGTTCCAGCTACTCAGGAGGCTGAGGCAGGAGAATTGCTTGAACCTGGGAGGCGGAGGTTGAGGTGAGCCAAAATCATGCCCTTGCACTCTAGCTTGGCAACAGAGCAAGACTCCGTCTCAAAAATAAATTAAATGAATAAATAAAAATAAAAGGTAAAAACTTTCTAAAAATGTATAAAATACAGATGTGATCAGGTGAGCTCAGTCCCCTACCCTTGTAAAAACTCATCAATGACTTTCTAGCGCTTTCCTATGAAGATGGACCTCTATGGGATGTCCTGTAAGACCCTACCCCGCCTGGTCCTACTAACGTCTCCAGGTTCATCTTTCGCCACTTTCCATCTACTCTTTTGCTCCGGCCACACTGGCTGCCTTTTGATCCAGGGACCTCCAGTACTCCCCGCTTCCACAGGGCCTTTGCAGAGGCCCAGCCTTCTTCTTGTCTTTCCCTTCTCATTGACTCCAACTCGTGAACTGAAATTATGCCAGTTTATCAACAACAAGTTCTCCTTGGGCCAAAAACGTTTGACTTGTGCTGAAAAAGAGTTTCTAGTGAGAGGAATTGACCTACACAGAGAGGAAGGCTTTGCCGACACCTGAGTAGGTCAATTTCCTCTTACTATAGACTCTTATTGAACCATGTGATTCGACATAGCATCTATCACAGTTGCAATTTGGCATTTACTTGTGTGGGCATTTGAACTACGCCTGCCACATTCAGCTTTTAAGCTCCAGGAGGACAAGGATGATACCTGTCATGCCAGGGTGTTTTGTAGGAGCTCAGAAAATAGTGACCAAAAGAATGACTTAATGAATCAATGATTTATTTTCTATTTCTTAGGGAAAAAAGAGTTCCTAGGTGTGAATGCCTTCTTTTCCCAACCTAGACTTGCAGTTTCAGGAATTTGAATGAAGACTCTTAACTACAGTCTCCTTTTTTTCCCCAGGCTGGAGTGCAATGGCGCGATCTCAGCTCACCACAACTTCCGCCTCCTGGGTTCAAGCGACTCCCCTGTGTCAGCCTCCTGAATAGCTGGGATTACAGGCATGTGCCACCATGCCCAGCTAATGTTGTATTTTTAGTAGAGACAGGGTTTCTCCATGTTGGTCAGGCTGGTCCCGATCTCAGGTGATCTGCCCGCCTCTGCCTCCCAAAGTGCTGGGATTATAGCTGTGAACCAAGCCCGGCCTGTCTTGCATCCGTTACTATTTCAAGGTTTTTTTTTTTTTTTTTCTGACAGGGTCTCACTCTGTCACCCAGGCTGGAGTGGAGTGGCATAACGGGGGCTCACTGCAGTCTCCATGCATTGGACCCAAGCAATGCTCTCCTCTCAGCTCCCCGAGTAGCTGGGACTATAGGCGCATGCCACCACACCTGGCTAATTTTTGTATATTTGTAGAGACAGGCTTTGCCACATTACCTAAGTTGGTCTTGAACTCCTGGGCTCAAACAAACAGTTGACCTGCCTCAGCCTCCCAAAGTACTGGGATTACAGGTGTGAGTCACTGCATCTAGCCCAACTATGCTCTCACCCATATCCCCTCCCTGACCTCATTCTGATGATTCCACCTTCCTCCTATTTCAGTCTCTTCCTCTTGCCTTATTCCTTTCTTGCATCCATTATTATTTCAGGTTTCATTAGAAAAATATCTTCCTCAACTTTGCATCTTGTCATTTTTCCTTTACAAATGCCCCAGAATAAATAACTCATAGTGACTACCTCCATTTTTCATTTTCATTGTGCTCTTAGCTACTCTGTGACTCTGACTTTAAGAACAGATCTTGCTCTTGAACTCCAGACTCTAAATAACCAACTAGTGCTTCAATATATTTACTTGTGGCTGGGTGCAGTGGCTCACACCTATAATCCCAGCACTTTAGGAGGCTGAGGTGGGTGGATCACCTGAGGTCGGGAGTTCGAGACCAGCCTGACCAACAAGGAGAAACCCCATCTCCACTAAAAATACAAAATTAGCCAGGCATGGTGGCACATGCCTGTAATCTCATCTAGTTGGGAGGCTGAGGCAGGAGAATCGCTTGAACCAGGGAGGCAGAGGTTGTGGTGAGCTGAGGTCACGCCATTGTACTCACACTCCAGCTGGGGCAACGAGAGTGAAACTCCATCTCAAAATATGTATATATATATTTATTTGCATGTTTTAAGGACTCCTGTAATTCAACCTATTATTTCTCTCATCCAAGTACTAACCAGGCCAGACCCTGCTTGACTTCCAAGATCAGACGTGTTCAAGGTGGTCTGGCTATAGACAACCTATTATTTCTCCTCCAAACCTACTTTTCCTCCTGCGCTCCTTTAGAACAGGTAAAAGTAGGCCGGGTGCGGTGGCTGACACCTGTAATCCCAGCACTTTGGGAGGCTGAGGTGGGCAGATCACTAGGTCAAGAGATGGAGACCATCCTGTCCAATATGGTGAAATCTCATCTCTACTAAAAATACAAAAATTAGCTGAGCGTGGTGGCATGCGCCTGTAGTCCCAGCTACTTGGGAGGCTGAGGCAGAAGAATGGCTTGAACCTGGGAGGCGGAGGTTGCAGCGAGCCAAGATGGCACCACTGCATTCCAGCCTGGCCGCAGAGTGAGACTCTGCCTCAAAAAAAAAAAAAGAAAAGGTAAAAGTAATATCCTCTACTCACTTACCAAAGCTAGGGCCCTGATGGTTACCCTAGTCTGTTTCAGTGACTTCCCATCCCAGTAAGCCACCTTGCCTCATCTCTTGTGTTTTTAAAATGTTTCTGGAATTTCTGCAGAAATCAGTATAGATACTCGTCTTTAGCTCCTGGACTACCATGAGAGCTTCTGAGTGGTCTCCCAGGTCAGCCTGGTTCCACTTTCCCCCAGTATTTACACTGCTAGAAGGATCTTTCTAAAGCACAGATCTGTTCCCATGCAACCAATCCCCACCCAAGCATCAGCCCTTGCATAGGCGCCGCAAACTCTCTGATTCATTGGCATAGCGTGTGTGTCCCCACATGGTTTTATGTCTTCAGCTTCACCTCCAGCTGCTCCTTCCTTATCCCCTTTGATCTGGATGCTTCCCAGTTCTTGATCATCTCATAATGTCAGAAGCTTGCACTGTTTCATGTTTCTGTGCCTTTTCCCACGCAGCTGCTTCTCCATTCGACATCCTCCCTAGACCTTTGGAAGAATGGAGGACCTCTACCTGGGCCTCATGATCTTCGGTCAATGACTGCTTGTTTTGTACAGCCAGCCCTGGCCCCCCCACACTGGCTGCGCTATCTACTGTGCCTCCTGTGTACCTAGTACACATTCTGTTAGAGCTCATGCTGGCAGAGCTGCTGTGTAGGGTTGTTCAGGTTGTGGACTGCACACCTCTAAGGGCCTTGTTCATGAAATGATGCATAGTGAAGACAATCATACACCGTGGCCCTGCTGTTTGGACTGTTTTTCCTTTCTTTGTTTTTAAGAATCATGGGAATGGGGATGAAGGCATGACAAGGTTAAGAATGTCATGTGGAATCTATGTGTGAGGAAACGCTACGTAACTCAAGAAGAAGAGGGACAAAGACAGGGATCCATGCTGAGTCAGGATGGCTCTGTGTGTGAGGCAGGGGGCTCAGAGAGAAGCCTAGGTGCTGTGCTTACGTGGCAAATTGTGCAACAGGAATGGGAAGAAAAGGCTGGCTCAGTGTAGCAGGCAGCACTAGAGGAGGAAGAATGGGAGGGATGTAAACCGACTGAATGAAAATGATCAAAACACAACTGGCCACCGAGAAGGGAGTGGGGGCTCCTTCATATCGTCCTGGGGTTGGGACTGGTGTTGGCAGTGAGGATCCCTCAAGTAAATCTCCTCCCAGAGACTGTTTCCTGCCACTAGTGGATGGCGGCAATCACTGCTGGAGCTTGGGTGGGTCACTTGCTTATATGCTTGTCCCCACTAGGCTGAGAGCATCATTGGGGCCAGGGACTGAGACTTTCGATCTTAAATCACCAGCATCTTACACGGTGCCTGGTTCATGATGGGCCCTCCACAGCCTTCCTAGCCAGAGGAGATGATGGAAAGAAAAGGGGGTTTGCGGACTTCAACAAAATCACAATAATAAGAGCAGTCAACACGAATATAGTCACATGAATAGAGTCTACCGTGTGCCTGGCACCTTTCTAAGCGCTTTATCTCCATCAGCTAATTTTAGCCTTGTAGGTAGGAATTATAATAATTCTCATTTCACAGTTGAAGAAACTGATGCTGGAGACATTCAGGCACCTCGCAAGACGACGCAGCTAAGTAGTGGGGGCAGGCTTCGAGCACACGGAGTCTGTTTCTGGAGCCTGTCCTTTACAAAGCTGTTCCATGCCCCACCTATCATGATGGCTGTTTTAATCTGAAGAGAGGTTGAACATTTTAAATGAGGCTTCTGTACACTTCATGCCTTGGATTCAAGTGAGTTTTTTTCTTATTTTCTCTTTTGAGAAAATGTGTTTATTTTTGTGCCTTGGAAACCTCTATGTTTTTTTTTGTTGTTTCGTTGTTATTGTTTTCTTGTTTTTGAGACAGAGTCTCACTCTGTCGCCCAGGCCGGAATGCATTGGCACTACCAAGGCTCACTGCAGCCTTGACTTCCCAGGTTCTGGTGATCCTCATAGGCATGCGCCACCACTCCCTGCTAACTTTTGTATCTTTTGTAGAGATGAGGTCTCACGATGTTGCTTAGGCTGGTCTCGAACTCCCAGGTTCCAGCAATCCTCCTACTTCAACCTCCCAGAGTGTTCGGATTACAAGCATGAACTGCTGTGCTTGACTTCCACTCTTTTAAAAATTTTTTTTGAGACAGATTCTGGCTCTGTCGCCAGGCTGGAGTGCAGTGGCGCCATCTCGGCTCACTGCAACTTCTGCCTCCAGGGTTCAAGCAATTCTCCTGCCTAAGCCTCCCGAGTAGCTGGGACTACAGGTGCGCACCACTACACCCAGCTAATTTTTGTATTTTTAGTAGAGATGGGGTCTCACCATGTTGGTCAGGATGGTCTTGAACTCCTGAACTTGTGATCTGCCTCCCAAAGTGCTGAGATTACAGGCGTAAGCCATCACAATGGCCTGTTTTGTTTATTTATTTATTTATTTGAGACAGAGTCTCGCTCTGTCATCCAGGCTGAAGTAAAGTGGTGTGATCTTGGCTCACTCCAACCTCTGCCTCCCAGGTTCAAGTGATTCTCCTGCCTCAGCCTCCTGAGTAGCTGGGATTACAGACATGTGCCACATGCCAGGCTAATTTTTGTATTTTTAGTAGAGACAGGGTTTTACCATGTTGGTCAGGCTGGTCTTGAACTCCTGACCTCGTGATCTGCCCACCTCGGCTTCCCAAAGTGTTAGGATTACAGGCTTGAGACACTGCACCTGATCTGTTTTTTTGTTTTCGTAATGCTGCTGGGGACACGAGGCTAGGAGCTAGCCATGTTCCCATCTTGGAGAACACCTGGGTTTTCTGAGTAACATGTTTCGAAGATTTAGTATGAGATTTTTTCTTTTCATGTGTTGTAGGGACAATTGAGGAAGTTTGTTTTTCTCTAGCTATGCTTTTAAGATGCTTCTTCGTTGTCTTTTGTGAATTCAGCCATTTTTTAAATTAGGTTCTTCCTTTTTTTTTTTCTTTGAGACAGAGTTTGGCTCTTGTTACCCAGGCTGGAGTGCAATGGTGCAATCTCGGCTCACTGCAACCTCCATCTCCCGGGTTCAAGCAATTCTCCTGCCTCAGCCTCCCAAGTAGCTGGAACTACAGGCGAAAGCCACCATGCCCAGCTAATTTTTGTATTTTTAGTAGAGACGGGGTTTCATCATGTTGGCCAGGCTGGTCTCAAACTCCTGATCTCAGGTGATCCGCCCACCTCAGGCTCCCAAAGCACTAGGATTACAGGTGTGAGCCATCATACCCGACCTCATTTTTTGATTTAGATCTTAAAGAATAGTTAGGGTTTTGTGTGTGTGTTGGACAGGGTCATTCTCTGCTGACCAGGCTAGAGTGCAATGGCACACTCATAGCTCACTGTAACCTTGAATTCCTGCACTCAGTGGAGCCTCTTGCTTCAGACTTCTGAGTAGCTGGGGCTACAGGCATGTGCCACCATGCCCGGATAACTTTTTAATTTTATTTTTATAGAGATAGGGTCTCACTATGTTGCCTAGGCTGGCCTTGAGCTTCTGGGCTCAAGCAATCTTCCAGCTTTGGCCTCTCAGAATGCCGGAATTACAGGCATGAGCCACTGTGCCCTGACAACATATTTAGTTTAAAATAATTCCTCTCCGTCTCCACACCTAAGTGTTTTCTAATTGTGTAGGTGGTTGGCCTGAGTGTGTGAATGCTGGCCTGTGCTACTCTTCTTACAGGTGTTGTCTTCCTGAAGGCATGCTAGATTTTCAGATTTCTTCTCTTCTAAAAAATAGAATAGTATGCTCTTACAGCAATTTAACCTACATTTATATGTTAAAAATGAAAAGAGCAGGCCAGGTGCAGTAGCTCACATCTGTAATTCCAGCACTTCGGGAGGCTGAGGTGGGTGGATCACCTGAGGTCAGGAGTTCGAGACCAGCCTGGCCAACACAGCAAAATCCCATCTCTACTAAAAATACAAAAATTAGTTGGGTGTCATAGCACGTGCCTGTAGTCCCAGCTACTTGGGAGGCCGAGGCAGGAGAGAGAATCACTTTAACCTGGGAGACAGAGGTTGCAGTGAGCTGAGATTGCGCCACTGCACTCTAGCCTGGGTGACAGAGTGAGACTCTGTCTCAAAAAAAGAAAGAAAGAAAGAAAAGTCCATGAAATCTATGGATATCTACCCTTAGTTCTCTCTAAATTGTATTTAGTTTGATTTTAAAATGCTCGAAAAATGATGCATGGTGTTAAAACTTCAGTTTCAGAACTCGGATTTGGTATATTTTCAGGGGTGGGAATAGAACCCCCTTTCCTAAGATTTTATAAAGAGTTGAGTAAAAGCATTTTTCTAGGATTAAGTAAAGTCCTGTTTGGAAGTGAGCTTATGAATTAACTATGAATTAGGTATGGCTGGGTTTCAAGTATACGGTATTCCAGTCAACTGAGTCTATAAATCACTTGTACTTGTCAAGCCACATGTCTCAATTTTTAGTTTGGAAAATATGGTTCCTATATTAGTTTACTAGGGTTGCTGTAACCAAAAACCACAAACTGTGTGGCTTAAACAATAAAAACCTATTTTCTCACAGTTCTGGAGGCTGAAAGACCAAGATTAAGGTGTTGGCAGGTTTGGTTTCTTCTGAAGCTGCTTTTTGACTTACACGTCACTACGTTTCCTCTATATCCTCACGTGGTCTTTCTTCTGTGTGTCTGTCCTGATATTCCCTCCTTATAAGAACACCAGGCATGTTGGATTAGAGCCCAATCTAAGACTTCATTTTACTTTAATTACTTCTTTAAAAGCCTACGCTAGTCTGTTCTCACATTGCCGTAAAGAACTACCTGAGGGCCGGGCACGGTGGCTCATGCCTGTAATCCCAGCACTTTGGGAGGCCGAGGCGGGTGGATCACGAGGTCAAGAGATCGAGACCATCCTGGTCAACATGGTGAAATCCTGTCTCTACTAAAAATACAAAAAATTAGCTGGGCATGGTGGTGCGTGCCTGTAATCCCAGCTACTCAGGAGGCTGAGGCAGGAGAATTGCCTGAACCCAGGAGGCAGAGGTTGCAGTGAGCCAAGATCGCGTCTTTGCACTCCAGCCTGGGTAACAAGGGCAAAACTCCGTCTCAAAAAAAAAAAAAAAAAAAAAAGTACTACCTGAGACTGGGTAACTTATAAAAAAAAGAAGTTTAATTGACTCACTGTTCTGCAGGCTATAGAGCAGGCGTGGCTGGGGAGGCCTCAGGGAACTTATAATTATGGTGGACGGTGACAGGGAAACAGTCACATCTTCACATGGCAGCAGGAGAGAGGGAGCATGAAGGGAGAGGTGCTACACGCTTTCAAACAACTATATTTTGGGTTGGATGTGGTGCTCACGCCTGTAATCCCAGCACTTTGGGAGGCCAAGGCAGGCGGATCACCTGAGGTCAGGAGTTCAAGACCAGCCTGACCAACATGGAGAAACCCCATCTCTACTAAAAATACAAAAATTAGCTGGATGTAGTGGTGCATGCCTGTAATCCCAGCTACTCGGGAGGCTGAGGCAGGACAATGGCTTGAACCCAGGAGGCGGAGGTTGTGATGAGCCGAGATCGCACTGTGGCACTCCACCTTAGGCAACAAGAGCGAAACTCCATCTCAAAAAGAAGAAAAACAAAAAACCAGCAATATCTCTTGTGAACTCTGTCATGAGACAGCACTTGGAGGATGGTGCTAAACCATTAGAAACTACGCCGTAATCCAATCACCTCCCATTAGGCCCACCTCTAACACTGAGGCTCACAATTCAACGTGAGATTTGGGTGGAGACACATGACTTGTGATGAGCAAGACATAATTCAGCCCATAACAGTCCCTATGGGACTGGTCATATTCTAGCCTCTAGTGAACTTGAACTTTTTTGGGTCATGATGGCCCTACTCCATGTGACTCAAGAACACTTAAGAACAATGGCAGCCTCAAGGGGTTGACACATTACTTGATACCATGAAGAAATAATGAGTATTTTAATCCCAGAAAAAAATAAAATTAACTATAATAATATAAATAGAATATTATTATATAATAAATACAAGAAGCCCAAGTGCCTCCGGATAATAAATAGCTTAGGCTAAAAACAAGAATGTTAAGCTACTCACTAGAATGAATGACATTTAAGTACTTATTAATTAATAAAATTTGTTAGGTGATCCATTAACATTCTTTCATCACTCGTTATAAGCAAGCACTTTGGTTTGCTAGGAGAGATGAGTATGTTTTGCCTTTTGTTTTTGAGGAGTTCCTAGTTCAGGATCTCAACGAGCTGAGATCCGGATACAGCGGGATCACATATCTCAGGCAACCAGGTGTCCGCTGGGGCTATCCGCCACTTTCTTCTCAGATCTAAATCACATCTGCTCAAACTCCTTGTCCATCAGACAGTGGAAGTTCAGTGAGTTTGCCAAACTTTCTGGATATTCCCATCACACTCCAGTCACTCTGTTTTCTGCTTTCAGCTTATGCTGGAGTCCACACAAATGTGGGACACAACCCTTGATTGTTTGCTCTTTCCTGGAAAACATAATGCATGTGAGGCAGCTCACTGTGGTAAAGTTTTGTTGGCAATTTGATGACAAGAAAGGCATATTGCAGGACAATAGAGCAATTCATCTAAACTTGAATAACACACTCCCCTATTCTTCAAACTGTTACTTGGGTGTTTCCAACCACTCTAATTTCATTCCACCACTATTTTGTTTGTTTGTTTTGAGACAGAGTCTTGCTCTGTCACCCAGGCTCCAGTGCCGGAGTGTAATCTCGGCTCACTGCAACCTCTGTCTCCTGGGTTCAAGCGATTCTCATGCCTTAAACTCCCAAGTAGCTGGGACTCCAGGAGAACGCCACTGTGCCTGGCTAATTGTTGTATTTTTAGTAGAGGTGGGGTTTCAATATGTTGCTCAAGGCTGGTCTTGAACTCCTGACCTCAAGCGATGCACCTGCCTTGGCTCCCCAAAGTGCTGGGATTACAGTCATGAGCCACTGTGCCTGCCCCCACCACTACTGTGATGTGGGCTCTTTCTGCCCTCCCTCTTCCTGTTCCTTTTCTTTTCACCTCTTCTTCCTCCATTCTCTGACCCTTACCTCCCTCATTCCATCAATCAAATTCTCTTTTATTAATTAAGCAAAGCTGTGGAACTATATTTCGGGAATTTGCTTCCAAATTCCATCCTCAGGGCCTCACCTTCTACCCGTTTTACATAGTTTCATCCCCAAAGTGAAACACAAGACCTAGCTAGGAAAAATGAGCTTTCTGAACTGGATACTCATGCAAACCCATGAAATGGTCGCATCCAAGTGGAGAAGATTTGTACAAATTCTGCGGAAATTTAAGAGAAGGTGCGAATGTCCCGTAGCCATTTCTGCAAATGTTTGAGCTTTGTCACACGAGGAGGTGACTCTTCCACAGGATCTTGAAGAATGAGAAGGAGGGGGGGCCCCCACCCTCACCTATTCTATGTGGAGGGACTACCCTAAATAAGGTGAAGAGGCTGGAGTGCAGGGTCCTCGTGGCAGAGACCGGGAAGTGAAGGGAAGAAAAAGCTTGTGGCTAAATTGCGTAGCCAGTATAGGTTTGAATGTCAAAGCTTCAATTAGAGTTTTTATTTGCTTCACCTTTAACAGAATTTTCTGCAAAGGCGGAGGCAGCTGACATCTTAAAAAGAAGTTTAAGCTCTTCTATGGCAAAACTGCAGTACCTCTATTACATCAAAACAGAAAGATGATGGGACGGAAATTTCTTTGGGTTCTTTGCTTGCCTATCATGAGGACGGGTAAGTCTCGCAGGTTTTCCTGGCTTCTTGGTGCTAAAGAATACGTTTTTATTAAGAAGGCAAAATCATGACTCTCATGAAAATGAACACGTGTAAAAGCTTTTATTTAACTCACCAATTAATTGAGATAACTAGTAAGATGTTACAACTGATTCAAAGGAAAATCCAAATGACACATACTTAGGCAATCGGGAATGCTGAAGTGAATCTCAAACATGGACGGAAACGTGGTCAGTGTCCATAGGGCAATATTATGGACCACGTTCTAGTGAAAAAAATTCATTAGCATTTCTGTGGACAGGAATCATTTGCATTATTTTTAATTTCTTACAACTTACCGAGTTGTAAAATAGCTCAAAGACAGTGGAAAATGCAGGCCCTTGTAGAAGCAGATAATCTTGAAGGGCATGCTACCCAGGAGACACTCATACGTTTATTTATAACTTGCCCATCCAACATCTTTCACAAGTTACACTTGCCTTGGTAAATAGGCAGATCATGTGGGCCTGGCTTGATGAAATTAGAAGAATAAAGTTTTCTGGTTTTGCTCCACTCTGGGGTAAAGTAGCTTGCTTAAAGTTTTCCAACACTAAGTGGTTGACATAGAATGATACTTTATCTGGGAGAGGATCCATCCCATTCTCGCCTCCTGAACCCCTTTTGTGAAGCTTCTCCTCTTCTATATTCTTAGTGTTCTGGGTCCTTTGCTTTGACAAGTGACTTTTACTTAGCATTACAGATATTTCTTCCTTGAATCTTTTTTTTTTTTTTTTGAGTTGGAGTCTTGCTCTCTACAGGCTGGAGTGCAGTGGTATGATCTTGGCTCACTGCAACTTCCACCTCCCAGGCTCAAGCAATTCTCCTGCCTCAGCCTTCCAAGTAGCTGGGACTACAGGTGCGTGCCACCATGACCGGCTGTTTTTTGTATTTTTAGTATACAGGGTTTCACTGTGTTAGCCAGAATGGTCTCTCTCTCCTGACCTTGTGATTCGTCTACCTCAGCCTCCCAAAGTGCTGGGATTACAGGCATGAGCCACTGCACCTGGCCCTCTTCCCTGAATCTTATCACTGTCAGTCCATGCCTTTCTCTGTCATTAGGTTTGGCAGGTCACAAAAGCAAATTTAGATCAATTACACGCTCTAGAAGAGTAACACAAACAACCTTCTTCTATTTTCTAAGTTTCACACACGATGGTTTATACTCACCGTCAGTATTTCCATAACACCATGTAACTAGAAGTAGAGTCATGGCAAAATAGGTCAAAAAGCCTTTAATGATTTGAGGAATTACTGCTATTTCTTTTACAACAGCAGTCAAAAATGCCAGTCTAAGGAGTTTGAATTTAATCCTGTGATCCAGTGATCCCCAAATGGGCTGTGTCTTCTCAAAAGATGCAAAAGGTAATCCAGTTGACAGTGGGCAACTATATTACAATGATTTGTAGTTTATCTCATACTTTCATTAAAGTTTAGTTTTTAAATGTATCTGCAGTAAAATTGAGGTTTTTTAAATTGGTGTATAGTTTTCTGGATTTTAACACATACATATAGGTTATTGGAACATATTATATTAACATCACTATAATCAGGACATACGACAGTTTCATCACTCCCTGCAATGACACGAGATCATGTTACACTTTTAAATTTATGTTTATATATATATAATTTTACAATATGCAAAATATATTAGCAAAGTAATGCATGTTTATAATTTTTAAATAACCCCATTTTAGAGGTGTGTGCTCAAATGTTTTTATTGGCTGGGTGTGGTGGCTCACGCCTGTAATCCCAGCACTTTGGGAGGCCGAGGCGGGTGGATTACCTGCGGTCAGGAGTTTGAGACCAGCCTGCCAACATGGTGAAACCCTGTCTCTACTAAAAAATATAAAAATTTGCTGGGTATGGTGACAAGTTCCTGGAATCCCAGCTACTGGGGAGGCTGAGGCAGGAGAATTGCTTCAATCTGGGAGGTAGAGGTTGCAGTGACCCAAGACTGCACCATTTCACTCCAGCCTGGGAGACAGAGCAAGACTCCAACTCAAAAAAAAAAAAATAAATAAAAATAATAATAAAAAAAAGTTTTACTAAGAGGCATATGGGTATCAGCTGAAATTTTGTTTAGGAAGATAATTAGGCAGCTGAGCCAAAACAGAGTGCCTGGAGGCTGGTGGACAAAGATGGAGATGATTGTAATTCCTTAAGCAAGACATGCCGCAGGCCTGGATGAATGAGTGGCAGAGGAGGAGAGATGGATTTCGGAGACTTCTCTGAGGCGGAGTTGGGGAGGTGTTGGTAAATAGATGTGGGCACGAAGGAGAGGGGGAAATTGAGCTTAAATGTCAGATTTTCTATGTGGAAGGCAGTGTTGGTGGCGATAGCATTCATGGGGAACTTGACTATAGAAGGCAGAGTCGGTTTATGAAGCTGGGGAGAAACCGTGATTTACATGAGTTCATGTAAACCATGTGGAATGGTTTAGGTGATGGGATGCGTATTGGAATCACATTTTGGATTTATGGTAGATTATTCTAGCCAGTTGGAGCCAGGTAAAAGATGCCTGGGCTCATTTCCTATCTGTCATATAATCACCTCACACTCCTGGAAATGGGATTTTAAAAGGGACACTTTGTACTCTGCCTGAAAAATTACAGTTCAGAATTTTGGCCAATTAAACCTCAGGGGCGCTTTCAACTGGAAAACAACTTGGCACAGGGCAGTCAAGAACTGCTGCTGGTAGGCAGTGCCTGCTCTGTCTTAGCTCCTTCCCTGCTGAAAGGTCAGTGGGACTCCAGCAAAGGTCTGGATACACAGGAAAGAGGATGAGGGTGAGGATGGGAGGTGCATCTGTTCATCTGATCCAGGCCCTGTTTAGTTTTATAGCCGGGTCTGAGGCTATGGTTAAAAAAGGAAACTCAGATGGGCCTCGGGCTTATTTGAAAGTCAAAGCCGAAGACCATAATGGCAAGACTTTAGAGAGGGTCTCAATTATGACCTGATGTCATTTCAGAAACTTTTCTCTTGTAGCTGTTTTGAGCAGTGGTCTCTCATGTTGTAGGGGAGGCCTGTACCGCTAAATGTATGCAAGAAAAAGGGATACAGATGTATTCCTTAATCTGAAAAAAAATAAGGGAGATGCTAAGCTTTACTGATACTTACACGTGAGTGAGAGCAAGAAGTGCATGTGTAGAGTTTATAAATAAGTGTCATACTGGGGATGCCTGCCCAGAAATCTTCTACTGATAGGGGCACATGATCCAAAAAGTTGGGACTTTAATGGTGTATCAGAGAGACGAGAAGCAGGCAGGTTAAATGGAAGCACATAGGTTTTTGGAGATGGGAGAAGAGGAGGCAGTCTGGACAGTGAGATAAAGAGGAAGAGGCAGAGGGGATGGTATTTAAGAGGAAGGTTCTTCAGGAGTTGGTGACTGATGATTGATGGATTTTTAGTGAATCTTTGACAAAACTCTTACCCTCCATAAACAATTATTTTTGTCTTCTTAGTCCTTCTAGAGACCTGCCATCATTTCTGTGATGGCAACATTATCTACCTAGTTATTTATCAGTCTTTTTCCTCTCTCCAAACGCCTTTGCGTTGTATCTCCAGTAATTTAGTGGATACTAAATACATGTTGCAATGTGAATATTACATGAAATGTTTAACCCCTCAAAAAATGGAAGAGAAACTTTTTTTTTTTTTTTGACAGTCTTGATCCGTTGCCCAGGCTGGAGTGCAGCGGAGCGATCTCAGCTCATAGCTCACTGCAACTTCCATCTCCCTTGTTCAAGCAATTCTGCTGCCTCAGCCTTCCAAGTAGCTGGGACTACAAGTATGTATCATCATGCCCAACTAATTTTTGTCATTTTAATAGAGACGGGGTTTTCCCCATGTTGTCCAGGCTGGTCTCGAACTCCTGACCTCAGGTGATCCATCCGCCTCTGTCTCCCAAAGTGCTGGGATTACAAGTGTGAGCCACGGCACCTGGCCTAAGAAACATTTTTGAATAAGAGAGTGTTCTTGGTTAGACGCTGTGGCCCATGCCCATAATCCCAGCACTTTGGGAGGCCAAGGCAGGAGGACTGCTTGAGCCCAGGAATTCAAGACTAGCCTGGGCAACATGGCAAGACCCTGTCAGTATAAAAAAATTTAAAAATTAGTCTAGTGTGGTGGTGTGTGTCTATGGTTCCAGTTACTGGGGAAGCTGAGGCAGAAGGGCCACTTGAGCAGGGGAAGTGGAGGCTGCAGGGAGCTGTGTTTGTACCACTGCACTCCAGCCTGGGTGACGGAGCAAGACTCTGTCTCCAAAAAAAAAAAAAAAAAAAGAGTGTAGGTTTTTATTTCAAGAATAATATAACCATGCATTATGATATGCTGTGGAATCAGGGATCTTAACAGCAGCCTTAGGATTCTGCATTATAATTTGGAAATTACTAGAGATTTGTAAATGACTATTGTTTGAAATTTACATGGTGATAAATTTACATGGTGATTTACTACCTGCAAGTATGTAGTCAAAATCAACCATGAAAGTTGTTTTCTCCTTACGAAAATATAAAAGTTAAAATTAGCCATAAAAGTTATTTTCAAAGCATTTCCTTTTGGACACGCAAGGAATGCTGACTATTCAACAAACAGTAGTTGTTGCATAAAGAAGATTTTTGGTCCCATGATCTGGCTGAAGCTTTGCACGAACAGCTGCTTATCTCATGAATGGAATTTCCTGTTAATATTCTTGTAGGCTAATTGTTCATCAAAAGTACAACAAATGTCAACAAACATCACAAACGTGTTACATCTTAATATTTTAGAGACAGCAGAAATAGTTCAGATGTTTAACTTGGTTGAGCTTAAAAGGCAACAGTGCAATCTTTACCTTTTGTCACAAATGACTCTTGAAGGGATTCATGCTATTCATATAAACCATTTGTTTTAAATGCCCTCTTTCCTGTTAATGTACAGCAACGTATGGCTTAACATAGCACAGAAGAAGGGAAGAAGCAAAACTGTAACTTCAAACAGTGTAGTTGAAAGCACCTTTGTTTTGAATGGATTTCATAGACTTTTCATCCCAATTACAAATGGTAATAAATTTTCTTAGAATAAAAATGCTTCAAATGGACTCAGCCTGGACGCGGTGGCTCACTCCTGTCCTCCCAGCACTTTGGAAGGCCAAGGCGGGAGGATCACTTGAGGTCAGGAGTTTGAGACTAGCCTAGGAAACATGGGCAAACCTCTTATCTACTGAGAATACAAAAAATTAGCTGGGTATGGTGGCGCGCGCCTGTAATCCCAGGTACTCCGGAGGCTGAGGCAGGAAAATCACTTGAACCCAGGAGGTGGGGGTTGCAGAGAGCCGAGATCGCACCACTGGACTCCAGCCTGGGAGACAGAGGCAGACTCCATGTAAAAAAATAAAGGACTCTTAAATTCTGTGGCAGCAACCACAAAGACATCTGTTTGTCTAAGTGAGAGGTGGGCTTCCTAGGATGGAGGTCCAGGAGAAAACGGTATTACCAGGCCATCAGGGTTCGGATCAGAGGTGAAAATTTAGAATCAGTAGACACTTCCTGAAACACAGACAACAGATTTTGTTTTTAAAGCATTTCCAGATTTTTGTCTTTTTTCCTTCAGTGAAAGTAGCATTTTGCACTGAGGTGTCAGTTTAGGAGCTGTTTCAGAAAGGTGCTCAGGGAAAATACTTTGGTACAACACCCCAGCCTCCTTCGTGATACCCATCATGCCCTTTCCTTAGTCAGGACTTTCCTAACAGACTCAGAGTGCTGAAACACCGGAAGCCAGCTACAGGTCTTTTTTCTTTTCTCTTCCAGATGGTAGTCCTCTTGTTCCTCTTTCAGACATAGGTGAAAATGGAAGCTTCTAGAAACTAGAGCTTCCTTCCCATCTTCTTGGCATCTTCTCCTGGGGAGAGGGGTAATACTTTTACAGGTACTGGGAAGCACTTTTTAGGTTATAAGGAGAGAAGTTTAGTTACCCCCACCTCTGCTATCTTCTCTATTCCTGTACATTTTAGGCAGGAAATGTCTCCATCAGATATTTGTGTTTAGTATTTTTTTTTTTTTTTGAAACAGAGTCTCACTCTGTTACCCAGGTTGGAGTGCAGTGGTGCGATCTCAGCTCACTGCAGCCTCCGCCTCCCAGGTTTAAGCAATTCTCCTGCCTCTGCCTCTCGAGTAGCTGGAACTACAAGCGTGTGCCACTATATCTGATTAATGTTTGTGTTTTTTAAGTAGAGATGGGGTTTTGCCATGTTGGCCAGGCTGGTCTTGAACTCCTGGCCTCAACTGATTTTCCAGCCTTGGCCTCCCAAAGTGCTGAGACTATAGGCATGAACCACTGTGCCCAGCCCCTGCTAATTTTTTTAAAAAGTTTTTTGTAGGTTGGATACAGTGGGTCAATCCTGTAATCCCAGTACTTTGGGAGGTGGAGGCAGGAGGATCACTTGACACCAGAGGTTCGAGACCAGCCTGGGCAACATGAGGAAACCCTGTCTCTACTAAAAGTACAAAACATCTTGGATCACTTGAACCTGGGATGTCGAGGGTGCAGTGAGCTGTTGTTGTGTCACTGCACTCTGGCCTGGGTGGCAGAATGAGACCCTCTCTCAAAAAAATATATAGATACGTGTGTAGAGACGGTTTTGCCATGTTACCCAGGCTGGTCTCGAACTCCTGGGGCTCAAGCACTCTGCTCACCTCAACTTCCCAAAGTACTGGGATTACAAGCATAAGCCACCATGCCTGGCCTATTTAGTTTTAAGAACCCCCAACTCTAGCATGATAAGTACCCATAAACCACCACTACCCTCTTCCCACCCCTGGACAAAAGTAAGACAAATGATTGGACATGGAGTATGGCTTATCTACAGGATCCTCTCTAAGTCACGCTCTGGGTTTACACAGACTCTTTTTATTGTTCAGTATAGCTGTGTTTTCTGGAGTGATAGCAAAGTCTTGTTAGTCTGCGGGACAGTCGTCATATATGTCCATGAGTTTTACAAACATTTCGTGAGCGTCCTTCCTCATGTGCTCTGCTATAAGTGAGGCACAGGGTGAGTAAGAGATTTTTGCTGCCCGCAAAGTACCTGAAATAGAAAGATGACATAAGGAAGGTGTTGGCAAACTATGGTGCGAGGGCTAGATCTCAGGACAGCACCTGCTTCTGTAGGCCCTGCTAGCTGAGGATGTAAAGGGCTACAAACCAGAAGAGAGTATGCAACAGAGATTCATGTGGTCTGCAAAGCCTAAAGTATTCACCGTCTGGCTCCTGACAGCCAAAGCTTGCCAACCCTTGACACGAGGACTGTAAAGCAAGGTAGAATATTTCAGGATCCCTGTCAGGAGTGGCTAAAAGGCACTGCAGTGCAGAGGAGAGAAACACGACTCTTAACTCGTGGGATCAAAGAAAGGTCTGGGATGGAGGAAGCGGGTTTTAAAGAAAAGATGTTTCAACGAAAGGATATGGAACAGAAGCCGTTCCTGGGCCAGGGAAAGAGGAAAAAGAGCAAATGACCAAGTGAGTGCTTCTCGCTCCTTCACCGCACACTGAGATGCTTTGGAAATCTTTTCAAATGTATTCATGTTGGTGGGGCATGGTGGCTCACACCTGTAATCTCAGAACTTTGGGAAGCCAAGGCAGGAGAATCACTTGAGGTCAGGAGTTCCAGACCAACCTGGGCAGCATAGTGAGACCCCATCTCTACATAAAATTAAAAAAAAAAATTAGCCCAGTGTGGTGGCGTGTGTCTGTGGTCCTAGCTACTCAGGGGCCTGAGGTGAGAGGGCGGACCGTGCCCAGGACTGTCAGGCTGCAGTGAGACTATTCCTCGGCGACAAAACAAGACCTTATCTCTAAAAAGTAAAATAAAGTAGCTGGGCGCGGTGGCTCACGCCTGTAATCCCAGCACTTTGGGAGGCTGAGGCGGGTGGATCACGAGGTCAAGAGATCGAGACCATCCTGGTCAACATGGTGAAACCCCGTCTCTACTAAAAATACAAAAAATTAGCTGGGCATGGTGGCACATGCCTGTAATCCCAGCTACTCAGGAGGCTGAGGCAGGAGAATTGCCT
>NW_022436951.1:24742313-24783335 GCF_009761245.1 Sapajus apella | reverse complement strand
CACTGCACTCCAGCCTGGGTGACAGAGGGACACTCTGTCTCAAAAAAAAAAAAAAAAAAGAAAGAAAGAAAGGAGAATGACAAAAAAGAGGAAGTCTGGAAGTGTCTACTGTAAAACTCTTTCCTCTAGAAATGGGTAATTAGGTGGAAAAATCAGCATTTACTTTGCCTTGATAAACCAATCAGTGGTTCATCTCAAGTTGATGAGGAAATCCTTTTCATCATGGGAGAATGCCAGCTAAGAAATAGAAAGGATGACGAACTTAAAAATAATTATTCAACTCTCATACACTGTGGGGAGAAACACAAGATGGTCCAGTCACTGTGGAAAAGAATTTAGCAGGTTCTTCTGAAGTCAAACACACATTTACGAAACAACTCAGCCATTCTATTTCTAAGTATTTACCCAAGTGAAATGAAAACTTTTGTTCACACAAAGGCCTGGAAGAGAATGTTTCTATGGCTTTATTTGGAATTGCTCCAAACTGAACACAACCCATCTGTCCTTGAATGTGGGGCTGAATAAACAAGGTGGAATACAATGGAACACAATGGAATAGTGCTCAGTGATAAAAAGGAAAAAACCGCTGATGCGTAGAACAACACGGAGGGATCAAGAATGCATTGTGTTAAATGAAAAAAAACAGACTCAAAAGGCTGTACAATGTATAATTCCAGGTGTGTGACATTCTGGAAAAAGCAAACCTAAAGGGACAGAACAAAAATCAGTAGCTGCCAGGGGCTGGGGCTGGGTGAGGGGCTGACACAGAGGTATTTGGAGGGGATGGTGGAACTACTCTATATCTTAATGGTTGTGGTGGTTCCATGAATGTATACATTGGTCAAGGTCTAAAAGCAGAGGGTGAATTTTTACTGCCACGTAAGTTATTTCTTTCTTTCTTTTTTTTTTTTTTGAGATGGAGTTTTCGCTCTTGTTACCCAGGCTGGAGTGCGATGGCATGATCTCGGCTCACCGCAACCTCCGCCTCCTGGGTTCAGGCAATTCTCCTGCCTCAGCCTCCTGAGTAGCTGGGACTACAGGCACGCGCCACCATGCCCAGCTAATTTTTTGTAGTTTTAGTAGAGATGGGGTTTCACCATGTTGACCAGGATGGTCTCGATCTCTTGACCTCGTGATCCACCCGCCTCAGCCTCCCAAAGTGCTGGGATTACAGGTGTGAGCCACCGCGCCCGGCCCGTAAGTTATTTCTTAATTAAAAAGTTAAAAAAAAAAAAAAAAAGACAATTTTTTCAATTTCCAACTAAACAATTCTTTCAAAGTCACCAATGGATGGCAAAACTACCAGGTGAAATTTCATGGGGAAAACAGTATATTCATGTGCCAGACGATCACAGATTCCTGGCTAATTGCAAAATAGATAAACATATTGCAATGGAAAGATACAATGGCCATTCCTTTCATCAAGGGATGAAATTCAGCATCACCAAGAGTATGACAAATGGACAGCCCGTACTGGCTGCGATGGGAAGTTCCCATCTCCTATGAATTGTACTTGCCCCAAATGCTTAATCTGAATATAAATTTAGACGTAAATTTCAGTTGACAGGACCAAGTGCAAAAACACACACAAGTTAAAAGACACCAGGAAAAGACAATCAGACCAATATAGATTGTCAACTATTCTATAAGAGAGCTGGCCTGATTGCTTTAAAAAGTCAAAATAAAAAGTAAATAAGAATGTCGGGTGAGGTGGCTCATGCCTGTAATCCTAGCACTTTGGGAGGCTGAGGTGGGCAGATCACCTGAGGTCAGGAGTTTGAGACCAGCCAGCCTGGCCAACATGGTGAAATCCTGTCTCTACTAAAAATACAAAAAGTAGCCACGTGTGGTAATGCACTCCTGTAGTCCCACCTACTTGAGAGTCTGAGGCAGGAGAATTGCTTGAACCCGGGAGGTGGAGGTTGCAGTGAGCAGAGATGATGCCACTGCACTCCAGCCTGGGCAACAGAGCATGACTCTGTCACACACACACACACACACACACACACACACACACACACACAAGTAAATAAGATAAATAAGTAAAGAAAGCAATAGACTAAAGAACCTTAACTATCAAATGCAATGTATAAAATTTGATTGGATTCAGTTTTTAGAAAAACAGCTGAAAAGGAGATTTGGGGGACAATTGAGGAGATCTGAATATGCTTTGTACATTAGGGAATAATTGGTTTTTTCTTAGACATGATAATGGTATTGTGGTTTGTAGGGCCATTCTCTTCTTGCTAGATAGTTCCATGCTTAAACTTAGGGGTCAAATGTCATGTCTGCAAATTATTTTCAAATAGTTCAGTTGTATCTATCTATCTGTCTATCTATCCATCATCTATCTATCTATCGGCTCTCTAGTTATCCATCTAGTGTATTGCAAAATAGTCACAATTATAATGGATCTATAGATTTTCATGCATTATTTGTCCAATTCTTTATATTAAAAATTATTATAACAAAAACTAGGGAAAAAAATTAATACCAGATCCCACTCCAGACTAAATAAATCCGGATGTATTGGGAAGGGGACCTAAGCTACGGCACTTTTAAAAAGATCTCCAGATGCTTTTTTTTTTTTTGACATAAAATGACCATTTTATTGGGCTCCTGGATTCTGTTGGTCAGAAATTCAGACAGTGCAAACAGGTGATGATTTGTCTTCGTTTCACGATGCCTGGGGCCTCAGTTGAGGTGTGGTGGTGCCTGGGGCCTGGGGTCATCTTGGATGTATCTTACACACACACGTCTGGCAGTGCAGCCTGGCTGAACCTTAGCTGGACTGCTGGCCAGACGCCTCCATGTGGCCTCTCCATGAGTCTCTCTGCAGAGCCTCCAGGTGATTTTAATGTGAAGTCAGAATTTCCCCAAACGTGAACAGTCATTAGGATTACCTAAGTATTTATTCAAATTCATATTTCCCGGCTGAGTGTCGTGGCTTATGCCTGTAATGCCAGCACTTTGGGAGGCTGAGGTGAGCAGATCACCTAAGGTTAGGAGGTTGAGACCAGCCTGGCTAACATGGTGAAATGCCGTTTCTACTAAAACTACAAAAATCAGCCAAGCATAGTGGTGCACGCCTGTAATCCCAGCTACTTGGGAGGCTGAGGCAGGAGAATCGCTTGAATTCGGGAGGCAGAGGTTGCAGTGAGCTGAGATTCCACCATTCCACTCCAGCCTGGGTGACACAGCACGACTGTAACTCAAAAGAAAAAAAAATGTCAGATTTCCTGACCCCTCTTCTGGGTCTGGGGTGAGGCCTATTAATATTAAAGTTAAAACTCACCAAAGTGATGGTAAGGGAAAAGGAAGTCTGGAAAGCATGGACCTAGGGCGTTAGCCCCGTAGTTCTTTTAAAGCCCCAGATCTGTCCAGACATCAAGTACCAACTACCACAGAAAATGGGAAATGTCACATACTGCTGTTTTATTTCTGAAACTGTTCTAGACTATTCCTTTGATTCCTAGTTTATCTTGCTCCCTACGGCTTTGTCTTTTCCTTGGCTATGAATATGATTCTCCCAAGGCTATTTATGTGGGTCTTGCTGCTCTAGTTAAAACACTTGTCTCGGCCGGGCGCGGTGGCTCAAGCCTGTAATCCCAGCACTTTGGGAGGCCGAGGCGGGTGGATCACAAGGTCAAGAGATCAAGACCATCCTGGTCAACATGGTGAAACCCCATCTCTACTAAAAGTACAAAAAATCAGCTAGGCATGGTGGCGCGTGCCTGTAATCCCAGCTACTCAGGAGGCTGAGGCAGGAGAATTGCCTGAACCCAGGAGGCGGAGGTTGCGGTGAGCCGAGATCGCGCCATTGCACTCCAGCCTGGGTAACAAGAGCGAAACTCCGTCTCAAAAAAAAAAAACAAAAAAAAAACACTTGTCTCACTTGACTATGCCCTTGGAAATTCCTTAGGCAAGACATAATTTTCTTTCTTTTTTTTTTTTTTAAAATTTGAGATGGAGTCTTGCCTTTTCGCTCAGACTAGAATATAGTGGCACCATCTCAGCTCACTGCAACCTCCACCTCCCAGGTTCAAGTGATTCTCATGCCCCCGCCTCCTGAGTAGCTGGGTTTACCGGTGTCTGCTATCACACCTGGCAAATTTTTTGTATTTTTAGTAAAAATGGGGTTTCACCATGTTGGCCAGGCTGGTCTTGAGCTCCTGACCTCAGGTGATCCACCCGCCTTGCCTCCCAAACTGCTGGGATTGCAAGCATGAGCCACCAAGCCCGGTCAAGATATGATTTTCTAGGTATAGAAATTAGATAAGTTTTGAGGTAAAATGGGAGAGAAAAAAAGAAGCTAGGTCATATCAATTCTTGAGGGGAGTTACACTTATTTTTTTGTCTTTTTTTCCCCCTTTTTGTGGAGAACAGGGTCTCACCATATTGCCCAAGCAGGTCTCGAACTCCTGGGTTTAAGCTATCATCCCGCCTCTGTCTCCCTAAGAGCTGGGATTACAGGCGTGAGCCACAGTGCCCAGCCAGGTCATATCAATTCTTGAATGCCAGGCTGGGGAGTCTGACCTTAAGTCAATATGCAATGGTAATCCAGAGAGGATCCATCATGAATTCAAAAGGATCAGGGATGTGCATTCAGAAACATGATCAGGAGCCGTGAAAGCCTAGAGGCAGGGAGAATAGACCAGGCCTAGGGGAAAAGTTATGGGGCATTTACCAAGATGACGACAATCTCCATATTAAGGAGAAGATGGATTTGAGACGTGTTGTTTAAACATCCCTTACAGACCATTGTCACATTCCTTGGCATCATGTTGGTTTATTAAATAAAATAAACATTTTAAGAAGAAAGATGACACTGATAGTTTCTAAGCTCCACTCGACTGGGCTCTAGGCTTGCCAGTGTGTATTTGAGGTGATCAAATGGGATCGGACTCTCCTGCTTGCATTGTTTCCTTTTTGGTCAACAGGACTCAAGCTGAGCTAAGCTTTGGATCTGTGGACATTTTCCTCGGGAGTGTGATTTCCCAAAAACCGAGCCGCCTATCATAACCTAACGCCAAGAAAGACCTTCTGTCCCCAGATTAGAACCAGAGACATGGACTGTCTTCTGGAAGGTTTCCACTAGTGTCTGCTAAGTGATTACCTAGGCATGTGGGTGTGATTTTTGTTTTGTTTTGTTGTTGTTTTTTGAGACGAAGTCTCACTCTGTCTCCCAGACGGGAGTGCAGTGGTGCGACCTTAGCTCACTGCAGCCTCCACCTTCTGGGTGCCAGTGATTCGTCTGCCTCAGCCTCCAGGGTAGCTGGGATTACAGGCAAACACCACCACACCTGGCTAATTTTTGTATTTTTAGTAGAGATTAGGTTTCACTGTGTTGGCCAGGCTGATCTCGAACTCCTGACCTTAGGTGATCCGCCCACCTCGGCCTCCCAAAGTGCTGGGATTACAGGCGTGAGCCACCTCGCCCTGCCGGGTGTCTTCTTTTCTTTTTTAAAAAATTTATTTTTTGTAAAGTTCTACCAAAAGTTAATGAAGGTATAGTTTTTGCTAGTTATTTAGAAATAAAGAGTAACTTCTAGATGAATCCAGGACAGGTCATCAAATTATAGCCCACAGCTGAATAGGGCCAGTGCCTGCTTTTGTAAACAAAGCTTTACTGGATATAGCCGTGCACATTCTGATTCTCACGCATGGGCTATGGCTGCTTTCAAACTACAAAGGCAGAGTGGAGCGGTTGCAATGAGGGCTGCACGGCCTGCAAAGCCCGAAATGTTTGCTATCTTGCTCTTTATGCACAACGTTTGCTGACCCCTGATTGAGGAGACTGGCTTTCTCATCAACGGATGATGTGGTCTTCTGTACGTTGATGATGTTGAAGAACAATGAGAAGATTGAAAACTTCTTTATCCATTTTCTTTTTCGTCTTGAAAGTCCGGCTGAGAGAGACTGGGAAATTTAAATTCTCCTTTTTGTGTGTTTTCTTTGAAGTTCTTACTCTTCTTTTAAGGGAACTGTTACTAGATTTATATTTGGCAGAACTACAGTCAGGCCTCATCTGTGATTTGTGGAGCGGTAGTTAAATCCGTGGGCCCTGGAGCCTGTCTGCTCATATTCACATCCTCACAACTCCACTTACTCCGCATGTAATCTGGGGCAAGTTATCTGACTCCTCTGTGCTTCAGCCCCAGCTGTATTAGTAGAACCTGCTGTCTGTGGTTTTTGGTAGGATTAAATGAGTTAATGCATGAAATGAGCAGGACAGTAAGTAGCTGGCGTACAGTCAATATTCTGTAAATATTAGCTCTTATTACTATTGATTTGCTATAGGGTCATCTATAGCCAACATTCTTGAGCGCTAGCATTCCTCTTGTCAATGATGACTTATGCTTTAGGCGGGAGGGAAGAATCTGTTGTGTGTTGTCTGAAATCAGAGAGCCCCGATATCACACAACAGATTTCACTTCTTCCAAGTGTTTCTCAAAGTGTCCCCCCTGGACTAGCAGAATCAGCCTTCCCTGGGAACTCGTTAGACATGTAAATCATAGGCCAGGTGTGGTGGCTCGCGCCTGTAATCCCAGCACCTTGGGAGGCCGAGGCGGGCAGATCACAAGGTTGGGAGTTTGTGACCAGCCTGGCTAACATGGTGAAACTCCATCTCTACTAAAAACACAAAAATTAGCCAGGCATGGCTGTAATCCCAGCTACTCTGGAGGCTGAGGCAGGAGAATCACTTGAACCCGGGAGGTGGAGGTTGCAGTGAGCCGAGATCACTCCATTGTGCTCCAGCCTAGGCGACAGAGCAACACTCCATCTCAAAAAAAAAAAAAAAAAAAAAAGAAATGTAAATCATCAGGCCCCATCCAAGATTTACTGAACCAGGGACTCTAGGGATGGGAGCTAGCAGGTGGTGTGCTGGTAAAGATTTAACAACCAGCTCTCCAGAAAGCAAATACCCTTAAGCTGCTGATTCCAGTGGTTTAAATTCTCACACTATGACTGGCTGTAAGTTCTCAACCTGCTGTTGTTGACTGCGGAGTTGGGAAGAGGTGTGCGTAAGAAGCTCTCCTGAGCTGAGAGGAGGAGCCAGCTCGAGCACACTGTTGGCCCAGCCATCTGTGCTTCAAAGAGCTTTTCAGATTATTCTGATGCACGCTCAGATTGGAGAGGCATGGAGTGTGCTGATCCCCAGAGAGCACACTCACCTCAAGTCCTGAGAAGAGAGTGCGACAGAGCCCTGACTTCGGCACCAGAATTTCTGGGTGCAAATCCAACTCCACCATTTCCCAGGCATGTCTCGAGCAAATGCCTGACATATAGTTACGCATAACTGCACATTCGTTGTTATTACTATTGCTCCAAATGCACGTTGCCGTAGTCAACCAACACCTTCTCAAATACTAGGAGGAGCTCCAAGGCCTTTGCTGCTGCCCAGGACTCCTAGGGAAGCGCGTGAGTCTGCATTTTGCCGGCAGATCTCCAGTACTTTCCCAAGGGCTTTGGTGTATTATATATTGTGCTTCACGGTGAGTATGTATAGTGGAAAATGGTTTTTATTCTCTCATTTTACATGACAATAGTAAAAATAGGCAACATCAGCGGGGGGATTTACAGCGTCTTATTCTCATGCTGGGTTGGGGTCCAGGATGTAGGCAAGGTGGAGGCTCATTTTTGCATTTTAGTAACAGAAACTACTTTGTTTGAGGGGAGGGGAGAGGACATCTAACAAATCCTTGTAATTCCAATTTCCATCACAATAAAATACCTGGGCTGTGTGTGTCAGGGTGCCTTGCGGGCAGAGAGGCCAGGATGGTCAACCTGAAGTCGAACGAGGCTTCTTAAACCCCGCTGAGCTTCTCACCCCATGGCTACATTCACACCCACGGTTCAGATCTCATCAGCGTCTATGCTGGTCTTCCCTCCTGCGTCTCCTTCATTGTCAATTACCAGCCCAGAAGCCACCTCGTCTTCTTCCTTGTGAACATAGCCCTGATTTTGTTCACACACCATGAGAAAATGTGCTCAGGGAAGATTTACCCCTCATCCGGCTGCATGGGTGAGCTCTGATTCCAGCACTGCTCAACAGAGCTTCGTGGATGATGGAAACAGTCTAGAGCTGCACTGTCCATTAGGAGACCACTGGCCCCATGTGGCTACTGAGCACCTGAAATGTGGCTCGAGTGACTGGGCAACTGAATTTTATTTTATTTTTATTTTGTTTTGAGATGGAGTCTCGCTCTGTCGCCCAGGCTGGGGTGTAGTGGTGTGATCTCAGCTCACTGCAACCTCCGCCTTCCGGGTTCGAGGGATTCTCCTGCCTCAGCCTCCTGAGTATCTGGGATTACAGGCATCTACCACCACACCTGACTGATTTTTATATTTTTAGTAGAGATGGGGTTTCACCAAGTTGGCCAGGCTGGTCGCGAACTCCTGACGTCAGGTGATCCACCTGCCTCGGCCTCCCAAAGTGCTGGGATTAAAGGTGTGAGCCACCATGCTCAGCCTTAATTTTAAATTTTATTTAATTTTAATTTAAATCTAAATTGCTTTATGTGGTTAGGAGCTACCATGGGAGATAGCACAGAGACTCTAAATTATGATAATTCCACTCTCCTTTGACAGGTATTTGCTCAGAAAATGCTGCGTGGCCCAATCATGACCTAGAGGCTCTGACAAAGCATGAGGTCTGGGAAAGAGTTTTCTCCCTGCTAAAGGAGAGAGATGCCCATGGGAGGCTCATGTCATTCTTACCCCTTGCCTTGTCCCCTCCAGTACTTTCCTTCCTGTCCTGCGTGCTGTCGTGTGTGGTGTGAAAGCCGCTTTGGAAACGCTCTTGTGACAATGAGGGATGATGAAAATAAATGAAGATGACAAGAACTAACACTCACAGTGCTTATTATATGCCAGGCTCTCCCTAAGCAGTTTAGAGGTATTCACTAATTTAATTCTAACAGCAACTCTGGAAGGAGATACTACTGTTTTCTCCGATTGACAGAGGAGGGAACCGAGGCTCAGCGAAGTTCAGTAACTTGTGGGAAGTTTCTCAGACCACAAGCACCAAAGCTGAGATTTGAACTCAGGGAGACCCATGGCAGAGGTTGCGCTCCTCACTGGCATGCCATACTGCCTTTCTAGAACCAGGAGAATTGCAGAGAAGCTGCTGAACCTGGGAGCCATGAATCTCTAGACTTCTTGTTGCATGAGATAAACACACATGGTTATGCTTGAAGCCACTATCAGTCGGATTTCCCATGCAGACACCCTGAGTGATACCAGTGTCTTTGAATGTGTCTCCTCCAACCCGGGTACCCAACTACAGGAGTCCACTGAATCATTCCTCTATCAGGGGCTGATTCACGGCAGATGTGGGTGAGGAAACCATCCCAACGTCCAAGAGAAACAATCCATCTAAGGCAGGGGAACACCGATGTGGCAATACCCAGTGATGACACCCACAGGAGGATCCCACTGGGACCCCACCCAGAGCTCACAACAAAGCTCAGCTCTTTGGCATCTGCCTGTTATGTCTGATTCTAAAAAATAAAGTCTGTCCAAAGGCATTGTGGGAATGGGAAGTTCAAAGGCACAGGGAAGCCTGAAAGCCATCTCCAGAAGCCTTTTCACACACCCGTAAGGTATCAGCTGTCATTATTCATTATGCTCTCATTGGTAGTCATCATCTGGGTTTCCCCAGGGCCCCGAATTCTCTCTTTGGTGACTAAGAATTTAGGATGACTTGCCACTGGATTTCACTAAGTAGGGTGTTCATCTTTCCAGGCTTATGAAAATGTGGAAATATATAAATGCTCAATCCTTTCAATCAGAGGCAAAAATGGGCTTAAGGGAATGACGCTGAGGACCACCTGTCCAAGGTAGCACGAGATACTTTATACTGGGGACACAGCAGGCTCCCATTGGCAGGCAGTTGCAGGAATCGCCCTTCATCCCCATAACCGTCCTTCTTCCTTCCTTGTGCCAGGCTGGCCCTTTCTCTCAGCTTCCCACCGCCCTTCTCCCTCCCCAACCCTGGCATTCCCTTCTTACCACATCCCAGGATTAAGCAGGGCCTAGGTTGCAATGGCACGATGAATGGGGTCATCTAAGGAAGGAAGAACAAATCTAAGTGGCAGAGGGTCCCAGGGCCCACCTGTCGCCATGGTCTTTACTGACCCCTTTACTCAATCAGCGAAGAATTACTGAGCACCTATTGTGTACTAGGCACTGGAGAAGCTAGTAGAAAAACTCTTTTTTTTTTTTAGATGGAGTCTCACTCTGTCACCCAGGTTGGAGTGCAGTGGTGCAATTTCGGCTCACTGCAACCTCCGCCTCTCAGGCTCAAGCAATCCTTCCACTTCAGCTTCCCGAGTAGCTAAGATCACAGGCACACACCACCACAGCCAGCTAATTTTTTGTATTTTGGGTAGAGACGGTTTCACCACATTGCCCAGGCTGGTCTTGAACTCCTACGCTCAGGAGATTCACTTGCCTCGGCCTCTCAAAGTGCTAGGATCACAGGTGAAAACCACCATACCTGGCTGAAAAACTCTACCTGGAAGAAAATGCAAACTCTTTGAGTATCCCTCTGGGGTTTTATTTCTGAACCTTATTTCAGTTTTTGGTGTATCCAAAGACCCGGCGTTATCTTTAGATCAAAGCTATGAGACAAGTAAGTTAGGCACCATTGTCCCATTTTTCATGGGAGAGCATGAAGACTGATGCTAAGCAACTTCTTCATGGGATGTGAGTAACGGGTAGACTCAGGCTTCAAACTCACGTCTTTTGACTCATTTATTTTCCCAACATGTCTCACCCCAGAGGCTGGCCTGGGCAGGACCAGCCACTGCAGGCGTCCACACTGCTCTGAAGCGGATTCTCCAAAGTTCTTTTCACCCAAGGCCCCTCAGTGTGGGGAAAGGCGGGGTTCACTGGCAGTCCCCTGCACAATCCCGCTGGCTAGCCTTTGAAGTAAAAAGTGTTGAGATGAAAGGAAATATTTTGTTGAACTCAGCTATTCGTCCTTGATCTGCTAAAAACCTTAATTTAATTAGCAATATAAACTTTGTAAAGGCTTCACTTTCTCAAGTTGGTTCAACTTATACCTTTTTTTTAAAAATTGGAAGTGAATAAGGAAGAAATAAAGAAGAAAAAGTGTCTAAAATATCTCACGTAAGTCATGGAGTATGCAATACTTATGTCTCATGAGTATTTTTCCGTGGTATTGACCTAAATTTTTATACTTATCCTCCAATGAGCAATAAGTTACAGCAGGAAATATTTTGGACAGAATTATCTAGTTGTGCTCTAAAAAGGCAAACTTCTCAGATTCCCTGAGGTTTGAAATCACAGCATTTTAAAAGGGAGGGTACTGGCATTATGACATTCCTGAAGTCAGGTGCCTTATAGATGTTTGAATAATTCAATCCTTACAAGAATCTGTGACATCGGTATTTTTCTATTTAGTTTTCAAAAGAAAGCAAGCAACAGTCTCATGGTCACACTGTGTGGAAATATGGATCAAAGATTTCAATCCACACTGGCAGATACCAAGCCCTACTCTGTGTTAACAGTTTACTGTGGTTTTAGAGCTACCTTTATTTATTTATTTATTATTATTATTATTATTATTTAGATGAAGTTTTGCACTGTCACCTGGGCTGGAGTGCCATGGTGCGATCTCGGCTCATAGCAGCCTCTGCCTTCCAGGCTTAAGTGACCCTCCTGCCTCAGCCTCCCAAGTAGCTGGGATTACAGATGCCTGCCACCATGCCTGGCTGTTTTTTTTTTTTTTGTATTTTTAGTAGAGATGGGGTTTCACTATGTTGGTCAGGCTGGTCTTGAACTCCTGACCTTGTGATCCGCCTGCCTTGGCCTCCCAAAGTGCTGGGATTACAGGCGTCAGCCACCAGGCTCAGCCATTATTATTATTTTTTAAGATGGCGTGTTGATATGTTGCCCAGGCTTATCTTGAACTCCTTGGCTCGAGCCATCCTGCCATCTCAACTTCCTGAGTAGCTGAGACTGCAGGTGAGCGCCACTGCACCCAGCCGGAGCTGCCTTTAGAGCTTCAGAAATCACCTGGTCTACTTATTTCCCTTACGGCACAGCCGAAGAAAATGAGGCTCAGAACTTAAATTACCAGGAGTGGAGAAAAGTCTCAGGACACCAACTCTCCAGACTGTGGTCTTTTCCCTTGCACTTTTCTAGATGGTCAAGAAAGAGAAAGTTTGTCCCAGGTGGGTGCAGGCTACCTCTGGGGTCCTTGAGAAAACTCATATTATGTTGGTGCAAAAGTAATCGCCTTATTTAATTACTAATGTGGGTGTGTTTGTGTGTGTGTGTGTGTGTGTGTGAGAAAGCTATGCGTCCACCTCTGTGAGTCTGCATTCATTTCAGACAAACATCTGCCCTAAGCATTTGTTCCAGGAAGGATTCCACGTGGAAGTGGGGAAGCCGCTGGCCAAGATTTCAGGCCCTGATCAGTGTCATGCCAAACCTATGTTTGCTGTTATGAAGACGTGGTCGGTATTTTGGGGCAGTCATTTGAGTTCATCGAATCCCACAATGGGAGGTTTCAAATGACTCTGGTCATAAATGACATGGCTAGAAGACAAGCTAAAATCGACTGCCACTGTCTGTATTTTCCCCTTTCACTTTCACCTGCTAACAGAAAACAGAAGATCCCGGCAAGTGACTGTGTGATTGTTAATATTGATGATATAAATTCACTTTTTCTCGATCAGACCTTGTGCTTCAAAAAAGAAAGAAAGACCAGGCACAGTGGCTCATGCCTGTAATCTCAATGCTTTGGGAGGCTGAGGTGGGAGGATTGCTTGGATCCCGGAGTCTGAGGTTAAAGTGAGCTGTGATTGCACTACTGCACTCCAGCCTGGGCAACAGGGCAGGACCCTGTCTCAAAAAAAAAAATAAATAAATAAAAAGAAAGGAGAAAAAAAAGAAAAAGAAGGAAGGAAGGGAGGGAGGAAGGGAGGAAGGAAGGAAATCCCGCCACACTTGAGAGAAACTCTCAACAGATAAACCAATGTCTTCTTTCACCTCAAGAATAGTAGCCAGCTCGGACTGCCTCTAGAATTATCTCCATTGATTCACCCTGAGATGATCTCCCATGAGGTGCTTTTCTTTAAACAATCTGAAGTGTAAACTTCCATGACTTGTCTGGAGTTTTCAGAAATCAAATGCTATTTCCCCCCTCCGCCCCCGTCTCCCATCACTCCCACCACCACCAGCATTTCTTTAGCCGGGAAAATTTTAAGCTTCTTACTGGAAGTTGCTGCCATGTGGTTAAAATCCCCAAGAAGTAAAATGTGAGCTTGGCATCAATAATCAGTTTTGTTTTAGAGTCGCATTCATAATAGTAAGTTGCAATGAGACAGATTCCTTTTTAACTAGGCTTCTAGTGATTTCCCTGAAATCTAATTGAAATTTTGAGTCTAGGAAGAATTTCGTAAAGCGAAAACTGTTTTAATTTGGGTTCCAAAATAAGAGGAAATAGGGAGGAACATGTTCCAAATGTGCAACACATTTTAACGTATTCTTCTTTCCTTTTTCTTTGCCCTTTTTATTTTATTTTTTTTTAATAATAAAAAGTGATGGGGTCTCGCTCTGTTGCACAGGCTGGAGGGCAGTGGCACAATCATGGCTCACTGTAGCCTCGAACTCCTGGGCTCAAGTGATCCTTCTACCTCAGCTTCCTGGGCATACAGACACCTTCCAGCAAGCCTGGCTAATGTAAAAGTTTTTTATAGAGACCGGATCTCGCTCTGTTGCCCGGCAGGTCTCAAACCCCCAATGTTAAGCAAGCCTTGGCCTCCCAAAGTTCCGGGATTACAGACATGAGCCACCACGCCTAGCCCTTTCTTCTGTTTTCTCCTTTCTTCTTTTCATTTTCTCTTCCCATCCTTTCTTCCCCCTCTTTCCCTCCCTGTCCCCTTTCTTCCTTCCCTTTTTTCCGTCATCATCTACTGAATATAGTGGCCGAAATGAGTTGACAGTTGTTGAATGTTGGGGCCAGGTGAGGGGTTTACATGGCACCGTTGTTCTTTTATCTATATTCTTGTATATTTGAAATTTTCCATAATAAAAAAGGAAAAATGAAACAGTGGCCAAGAGGAATAATCCTGGCTTGAGTACTGAGCTGTTCTTAGCTTGAAAGAACCACTGCAGAAAACTCAACAGAAGCAGAAATTACATACAGTTCAAACTCATTTTCCTAGGAGGCTTTTTTTTTTTTTTAAAGAAGTATTTTGCTGGAACCTAAAAACCACACTCCCAAACTGTTTCAACATGATCCCTCCTGGCAGGAGTCAGAGATGGCTGGCGTACAAGACGGTTGAGAAAGCCGTGACCTACAGTTAGTGGCTGGTTGAGATAGTTTCCAAATATAAGTAAGTGGTTGCAGGACTAGACAAATCGGCAGAAAGCAGTGATTCTGACGTTAGTCACGTGGCTACCATACGTGACCTACTTTACTTGAGAACCAAAAATACCGTTTTAGGTTCTTACACGTTATAGTTCCTACCTGTCTTGCTGCTTGAAGGGGGAGCTCCATGTCTGGCTTTTTCTAAACAAGCAGAATGTGCAACCATGCTTAGAGCAAACTGCTCTCTATTTCAGATTTTCCAGGGGAAAAGAGGAATGTACATTAGGCAGATTATTTTACCTCCCTAGTCATGCCAGGGTAAGCTTCCTAGACTAACTAATTCTCCTTTGAGGTCTGGCAGCTCCCAGCTTCCAGCTGCCAGCCGGGCCAAGCAGAGCTCTTTCCTCCTTCACCATCTGTGGCCCCAAAGATGCCCCTGCCACCAGGGCCGACAACCAACTGACCACAGGCTGAGTGCTCCAGGCCCTGACAGCTCAGAGGACAGGGAAACAGCAGCACACTTGCGGCCCCCTGGAGTCTATCCCATCTGGCCTACCGTCCTGTCACCTCCGAGAATCACCCAAGCTCTGGCCAGGCCGGTAACATGTCTCCTTCGCACGCCCTTGCCCCCTGCTGCTCTGTGGGGCTTCCCCACGGACTCCTGACTCCTCTTTCGCTCCCACGCCAACCTTTTCCATCGGGCTGTCTGGGATTCCTGATCTTCAGTGAATACTTCCTTCTGTGTCCTCAGTATTCAAAGAATGTGCACCCTTGCTGAAACCCCACTCTCTCCAGAGTACCCCGGCTTCCCCCTTTTCACATTTCATCTACTGGGTTGGGGACTGATTTACGCCAATACTCTGTGATCACTTGCAATCTATCACTCTTCCTGCTTTTGGAAAATATCCCTGCTCTGTTGAGTCCTTGATATTTAAGGGGGGTGTGTGTGTGTTTGTGTGTGTGTGCACGTGCACTCGTGTGTGTGTACATATATAGTGCTGAGGGCTCTAGCTTCAATATCCAGTGACGTGGGTTTTAATTTTGGTTTTGTGCTCACTAGTTTGTGAGACTTTGGTCAAGTTACTTTTTATAAGGCTTGTTAACTCTTCTATAAAACGTGGATGGCAGTACTTCTATAGCACGGGAGTGCTGTGAGGAAGACATGAGAAGATCCATATAAAGCGTCTAGCGCATCTCCGCGTAACTCAGTCAATGAGAACTACGCTCACATTTGGGCTGCTTACTTTCCTTTTCAAATTCCCCCTCCATCTTGAAAAACGTCAATGTTCTTTGGCACTACACAACCCACTCCTGACAGCCCCCGGCTTCCTTCACTCTGGAGCACGCGTTTCTGCTACACACCTGCCCCACTTGCTGGAAATGACCTCTTGGTCTACCTGCTCCTTCCCCCTGCCTGGGTCACCTCCTTCCTCTCCACCATGTCCTTGCCTTCCAGTAGCACTAGCCTGGGACGTTCCAACCTCAGCCAGACAGTTACTTTCACGGAGACCTACACAGTTTGTGATGTGTATCTGATTCATCTTGTGTGAATGTCATGTTTATTCTGCGGTTATATTTTTCATAATTCTTCCGTTATAAGGATCCATTTGAGGCTAAACTATTTCCCATAACCCACCCCCATTCCCACAAGCCAGATCGCATGTGAAGAATCTGATAACCTCCTTATCTGAAGATTTGGTCTTAGTTCAGTAATGCCCCTGATCCCAGGGAGTTAGTTGTCTAGGACGCAGACTTCGCAGGGAGGCGAGGTAGCACTTTTCAGTGGCCATGACTCAGAGGCTTGGAAACAAGGAGGCTGCAAGGTGGTCTTGGTCATCTGGACCAAGTGCATAAGCTTGGATGCAGGGTGGAGCAGGGCTGGTGAGCGGTGGACACGCTCAGCTGTGTTTCTTGTGCTTCTGAGGTTTAGGCTTGTTACATTTTCTTGATTTGCTTTGATTTCCCTTTCTCTTTTCTTTAGTACCTTTGGAAATTCTAGTCTGTTTCACTTCTGCTGAAGCACAGCAAGAATAAGGGATTTTGCCCTGGCATGGCTCCGTCTTTAGGCTGACACTTATCTTTGGGAAGCAGAATGCCAGGGGCAGAGGGAGTCCGAGTGAGGGCTCTGTATGTTGATCCCCCACCTGTGGCACACAGAGGATGCCCAGGTCACCGAGCTAAGACTTTCCTGTGCCAGGGACGTGTAGAGCCAGGGAATTTGGGGAGAAGATTTAGCTCTGCTGTGTCTTATCTTTCCCACCATTCTGAGAGGTGAGGTGGCTCTTTCTCAGAATGGAACGGAGAGGAAGGAAGATTTTGGAGAATCAGAACATGACAAGATACTCGCTCCATTTTGTTTGAGGTTTTATGAATTCTCAAAACATCAGAGGCATTTCTATCAAAAAAAAGAGAAAGGTCACCTGGGGGCAGTGGCTCCTGCCTGTAATCCCAGCACTTTGGGAGGCTGAGGTGGGCGGATCACAATGTCAGGAGTTTGAAACCAGCCTGGCCAATATGGTCAAATCTTGTCTCTACTAAAAATACAAAAATTAGCTGGGTGTGGTGGCAGGTGCCTGTAGTCCCAGCTACTCAGGAGGCTGAGGCAGGAGAATCACCTGAACCTGGGAGGGGAAGTTGCAGTGAGCCAAGATCACACCATCGCGTTCCAGCCTGGGTGACAGAGTGAGACTCTGTGTCAAAAAAAAAAAAAAAAAAAAAAAAAAAAGAGAAAGTTCTCCAAAAGGCAACTCTTGATTGACCACCATTTTGGAGAATTTATTCTTTCTTGTCTTGTAGGTAGATAATAAAGAATAAAATATAATTGTATAATACTGGTAAAAGACTGTACAAAGAGTTGGGAGATCTGCCTGCCAGGCTCTGTTCGCTCGCTGGAAGGCGGTGTGATTTACTCTAAGATCCTTCACTTTGCTCTCTATTTCCTGAGGTTTAAAATAAGATTTGTACTTATCTTTTCTTTTAAATTGTCCTGAACAACAAGGGAACATTTATGTCAAATAATTTGAGCAACTCAAGGGAGCTAAGTGCTTTAAAAATGCCAACCAGACTGTGAAGTTTTTAGGTTTTTGAGGAGACCTATAAAATGCGCTGGAAAAAATAACAGACATGTGTCCAGAAATCACCAACAGCTGTGCATTTACAGAGAAAGCAAAATCATATTTCATATTGAGAAAGTGGAATATCGGGGTTGAGTAGACAGGAAAATAGGGAAGAAAAGGAGAAGATGCAGAAAAAAAAAGCCTTTTAAAGCTTTGTGCCCGCCATTGAGCCTCTCTTCATTGTCATTCCCAGAATTTCATTCTACTTTTTCCAAATGTCTTTGTTTGAGGGGGATGAAGTTTTGCTCTGTTGCACAGGTTGGAGTGGAGTGGCGAAATCTCTGCTCACTGCTACATTTGTCTCCTGGGTTCAAGTGATTCTCCTGTCTCAGCCTCCGAGTAGCTGGGATTACAGGCACCCGCCACCAGCCTGGCTAATTTTTGTATTTTTAGTAGACATGGGGGTTTCGCCATGTTGGCCAGGCTGGTCTTGAACTCCTGACCTAAGGTGATCCACCCGCCTTGACCTCCCAGAGTATTGGGTTTACAGGCGTGAGCCACCGCGCCCAGCCTACTTTTTCCAAATTTGGTCATGAGTTTCCTGGGGCTGCCATAATGAAGGACTACACACCCGAACTGGGTGGCTTAAAATAGCGAAGATCTATTTTCTCCAATTCTGGAGAACAGGAGTCTGAAATCAAGGTGTGGGCGGGGCTGGTTCCTTTCAGAGCTCCTTCCACCTCTCCCAGCTGCGGGCAGTCCTTGGTGTTCCTTGGCTTCTGGACGCATCACCCCCATCTCTGTTCTCTGCATCTCGGTGTTCAAATCTCTCCTTATAAAGACGGCGGTCGTATTGGATAAGCACCCCCTAGTGACCTCAGTTTAACTTGAGGCCAACTGCAAAAAGCCTCTTTCCAATAATGTCCCATTTGCATGTAAAGTGGTGTTAGGACTTCAACATGTTTTTTTGGGAGAAGACATACAATTCAACCCATAAAACTGACCAAAACTTCACTTTCCCTGGGTGATCCAGGCATTAGCAAGTTTTCTGCGTGGATGAGGCTTCTGAGGATTTTTGTTGTTGTTTTCTTGAGACAGAGACTTGCTCTGTCGCCCAGGCTGGAATGCGGTGGCAGGATCTCGGCTCACTGCAATCTCCGCCTCCCGGGTTCGAGCGATTCTCCTGCCGAATAGCGGAGATTACAGGCGAGTGCCACCACGCGTGCCAGGAGGCTCAGGGAGTCGGAGGTAGAGGGACCTGAGTTGTACTGTAAGCGACATGAGGGTGCCTTGCTGTAGTTTCTTTCCTGGGTCTCGTCACGCCTTCTCCTAGCCCTCAGTTGTTCTTCAGTTCTCAATTCAAAAAATTTATTTGAAGTTTAATGAACAAATCGAATGCTTTAAATAATGGGTTAGTTTAATTTTAAAAAATCAAAGCCTTTAAAAAATGGATCACGATGTGTGTCTTGCATTCACCTTTATCTTTCCTCCTTCATCTGCTACAGTCACAGGGAGAGCCTCCACTTGACCTGTAGTCAGGGACCACTGCTGAAGATTATATCCTCACTCAGCTGCCTTCAGCTGGTGACCGCAGATGCCTTATGAAATTAAATGTCCTCCACTTTAAAATCTTATTTTAAAGCTTCTATGAGTCGTTAAAATGTTTTTGTTTATGAATATCAGCAGGAGTGGTAGGGTGGAGGAGGATAAGGGAAAAAGAGGACGTTTTCAGCTGAGAGGAGCAAGCAAAGTTTGACATTTACAAGACCCGCATGTTATCTCTGGCCTGGCCGTCTTGGTTCACATTCTTGTGCGGGTTCAAGTTTCCTGAGCGCAGGCATATTGACCTTAGGAAGAGGCCAGTTCTGGATTGCCATGAGTCAGCTCACTTCTGCTGCCAGAAAACGGATTTTTTTTTTCTTCGGCAAAAAGTGCGTTGTGTAATTTTTGCCCAATCATGTCTGAAAAATAGTGACCTATCATTTTTGCAAAAACAGTTCACTATTGACAATATTAATAAAAACACCTGAGTGTACCTAAGAGTTTGAGTCCATTTCTCTGTGCTTTGACTGCAGTGCCTCCTAGTGGACACTTTTATGTTATACAAGTTTCTCATGGTCAATTTTCACAGAAATGTGAAGAATGCATTTGAACAAACTCATTGTTTTCTGCAGTGGGTTCCCCTTTTGTTTCTTGTTGGGTTTTACTTTTTCCCCAGCTAAGGTTCAATTCAATACATGACCAAATTGTACAATCCTCTGATTGTAGGAAGTTTTCTATACCCCCCTTCCTCATCTCAGTAGAGAATGGAGAGATGGAATAAAATTCGTGCATGAGGAAGTTGTCATAAGAACTTTTTTTTTTTTTTTTTTTTGAGACGGAGTTTCGCTGTTGTTACCCAGGCTGGAGTGCAATGGCGCGATCTTGGCTCACCGCAACCTCCGTCTCCTTGGTTCAAGCAATTCTCCTGCCTCAGCCTCCCGAGTAGCTGGGACTACAAGCGTGCGCCACCATGCCCAGCTAATTTTTGTATTTTTAGTACAGACGGGGTTTCACCATGTTGACCAGGATGGTCTCGATCTCTTGACCTCATGATCCACCCGCCTCAGCCTCCCAAAGTGCTGGGATTACAGGCTTGAGCCACCGCGCCCGGCCCATAAGAACTTTTAAGCTGTGGTTGGTAACCTGATATAAGTATCAAGAAAATTAAAATACTAAAAACACCATGATAATGAGGCTTTAAAATTAAGATGATTATGACTTAAACATTTAAAAGCAGGACAGGAATAGGAACGCCTTCAGCAAGAGTTAGATATCGATTCCATTCTAGTGGGCTGTGGCAAGCATGTGGGGAGGAGGGGCGGGTCCCCAGATAAAGGCCACCTTCTTGCTGCGTTGCAGAGGTGTCCTGCCTGTCACTTTACCCCCAGATGATTCAGGGAAGACTGGCTCTCCAGCTGCCCGCCCACATGTTCCCTCTCGCTGTGGATGTAATTGGGGTTCAGGTGAAAGTCCTCACCTCACTTCCCAGCATTGTCGCTTCAGGGGTCTGCAGGGCGGCAGAGTGAAGGGGTTTGAGCAAGGATTGTCTTGTGTGGGGCACAGCTTTGGAGGGTTCTGAAGGCTCCTTGAAAGTGACTGTAAAGCGACGGCAGATTCCCAGACTTTGAGGTTTTACAAACACGCCAGGAAATAAAGCATGCATTTAATGGGGGATTAAAAAAAATGTCCAATTTTAAAAAAGACAAACAAATAACTTTTCCCCTGGCATTAAAAAAATACACTAATAATGGACCGGGCACGGTGGCTCATGCCGGCATCCTAGCACTTTGGAGGCTGAGGTGGGTGGATCACCTGAGGTTAGGAGTTTCAGACGATCTTGGCCATTGCGGTCAAAGCCCATCTCTACTAAAAATATAAAAATTAGCTGGGCATGGTGGTGCATGCCTGTAATCCCAGCTACTCAGGAGGCTGAGGATTACAGGCATGCACCACCACCTCAGGAGTCTGAGCCCGGGAGGCAGAGGTTGCAGTGAGTCAAGATTGTGCCACTGCACTCCAGCCTGGGCGACAGAGCAAGACTTCGTCTCAAAAGAAAACTAATAATGAAACAACTACCATCACCTACCATCATCGCTTCAAAGTGTTCAAAGAAAGAACATTTTAACACAAAAGACAAGGCATAATTTTAAAAGCTAGGACATTTCTTCCCAGGAGAACATGTTTTCTGTCCATGGTATATAGATGTGTGTAACATATATGAATATACATGTATATACCCACACATGCACACATCTGTTCTTACTTTTCTTTCATTTCATCGTGAAGCAGAGAAGAGTTTCTTGTGAACTGGCAGTTGTCTGTGGACTGGCACTGGGGACTGATGTGAGAACTCTGTCCCTGAACTTTCATGTTCTCTGTGTGATTTGCAGAGTGCCTTCGCTAAGTCCTTTCTTTGAAATCAGGACTCAGGACGACACAGTTGCTTAAGGGGAGATTTTGCCCTCTTGAGTTACAGAACTTGTTCCCTGCTGGCCTCGGCTTGCGGTGGAGAACACGTGAGAAGTTCAGACCTGAGAGGCTCTGGGGAACCACAGGACCTAAGGGGTCCGTTAATCCTCCCAATTCAATGCAGAACTGTACGTGATTATTCCAGACAGATGGGAATGTGCCCCCAGGTTCAGAACCTCAGAGGAAGGATTCCAAAGCCTCCCCAGACATCGTATTCCAATACTCAGGAATGCTCGCTCTCAAAGAGGAAATTTATTGGCCCGTAGACAGCCATTTACAGCCAGAATGGGCTTAACATCACTTGGATTGAATTTTTTTATATTACAAAGTTGATAATCAGCCTTGGAGACACAAAGGACGTGCAGGGGTTCACTCAAGTTGTTTTTGGAGAGACCAATACTGCTCTATGTGACCCACACAGCCTCACGCTCAGCCTTGAGCAGGGGCGCACATCTCAGATGACGGGATGTAAAATCCCACTTAACCCAGCCCGCTGAGATGATACAGTGATTCATCTGGAACCTAACCTCGCTCCCTGGAAATACAGCGATGCATAATTTCACATCTAACTTCACTGCCCCCCCCATACAGGGTTGCATCTCACACCTACAGCGAGGCATAATTTCACACCTAACCTCCCCCCCCCACCCCCCTGAGATGCAGTGTTAAGCAGTGAATATTCCTGCCCCACATTTGAGCTGAAGGAAAGTCAACATTTCCTTTCCTGAGAGCCTTCACCTGATGGGCTTGGACCTGTTATTTTATTTTCCAAGCTTTCTTTTTTTTTTTTTTGAGACAGAGTTTCGCCCTTGTTACCCAGGCTAGAGTGCAAAGGCGCGATCTCGGCTCACTGCAACCTCCGCCTCCTGGGTTCAGGCAATTCTCCTGCCTCAGCCTCCTGAGTAGCTGGGATTACAGGCACGCACCACCATGCCCAGCTAATTTTTTGTAGTTTTAGTAGAGACGGGGTTTCCCTGTGTTGACCAGGATGGTCTCGATCTCTTGACCTCGTGATCTACCCGCCTGGGCCTCCCAAAGTGCTGGGATTACAGGCGTGAGCCACCGCGCCCGGCCTCCAAGCTTTCTTTTATTCACGCTTGAACTTTTCATCCTTTATTTAAAGGCCTTATCATTTTTTTTTTTGAGTCAGAGTCTTACTCTGTCCCTCCCAGGCTGGAGTGCAGTGGCATTATCTCGGCTTACTGCAGCCTCCGCCTCCTGGGTTCAAGCGTTTCTCTTGCTTCAGCCTCCTGAGTAGCTGGGATTACAGGTGTGCGCAACCACATCCAGCTAATTTTAGTATTTTTAGTAGAGATGGCATTTCTCCATGTTGGCCAGACTGGTTTCGAACTGCTGACCTCAGGTGATCTGCCTGCCTCGGCCTCCCAAAGTGCTGGGATTACAGGTATGATCCATGGCGCCCAGTCTGAAGGCCTTAATATTTAATTGTTTGATGTTTTTTCAAATTTAATTCTGTTTTCATGTGTCATTCAGAATATGCATGATATTCTAATGCCCAGTTGATACTGAATATTTACACAGTGTATGCATCCTCCTACTCTGCATGTTGAAAGTCTACACACTGCATCTTCTTACTTGCAGATATTTGCTGCGCATCTTTCAATTTGCTTTGTTTTGTCTTCCTAACCTTTGAATTGTTGTATATCTGGGCTATTTAACTGAGTTTGTTGGTTTTGGATAACGTCTTTATAGTGGGTTGAGTGACACCGTCCCAAAAGATATGCCCAGATCCTAATCCCTGGAACACGTGATGGTACCTTATTTGGAAGAAGCCTCTTTGCAGATATAATTAAGGATCTTGTGATGAGGAAATCACCATGGGTTATGCTGGCGGGCGTTAAATCCAATGATAAGTGTCTTTGTGGGTGACATACATAAGAGAGACAGGCCAAGGAGAAGGTGATGTGAAGACAGAGGCAAAAGTTGAAGCGATGCGGCCATAAGCCAAGGAATGCTGACAACTGCTGGCAATACTGGCAGCTACCAGAAGCTAGAAGAGGCGAGAGATGGATCCTCTCCTAGGGCCTCTAGAGGCAGGGCAGCCTGCCAAAACATTGATTTTGGACATCAGAAGCGTACATTCTGTTGTTTTAAGCCATCAAGTTTGTATTACTTGGTTATGGGAGCCACGGAAAACGAATCTGCTAAGTCTCCAGTATGCCAAGGCTGTGTTCAGCACATTTCCTATAAGATGCTAGTCAGTCATTATTTCCTTATTTAATAACTTCTTACTCTGCCGTTTGGGTCACAGATCTTGGTCATTTTGCATTTTCTAGTCATTACATTTTATTGGCCAACGTATGGGCTGTGTCTAGAATTAGAGACTTCTGTATCTTTACCTGTCAACAACAACAAAAAAATTGGTTTATTTCTAATTCTTACATTTTGGAGCAAAAGCCTAGAAAGCTTACAGAATTGAAGAGTTTGACATCTCAGAAGGAAATGTGAGTCACATGAGAGTGTTTTTGAGCATTTGCCCTCCCTGTATTGTTTTCACAGTTAGTGTGTGTTTGGGAGCTGGACTTGCTGGGTGGGAATCCAGCTTTCTCAGTGGGCTGTGAGCAAGTTATTTGTTTTCTCTGCCTTGATTTCTACATCTGTGAAATGGGTACAATATCATTATACCAAATTGCAGGGTTATTTGGTGAAGATTAAGTGAAGTGATACATGTAAGGTTTTTAGAACAACACCTGGGACATAGTGAACACCACAGAAGTGTTAACTAGCATTCGTGTATGTATGTTTAAACATCTAATCAGCATAAAAGCTCCTTAAGAATGGGAGGATCTGGGCCGGGCACAGTGGTTCACGCCTATAATCCCAGCACTTTGGGAGGCCGATGTGGGCAGATTACCTGAGGTCGGGGGTTCGAGACCAGCCTGACCCACATGGAGAAACCCCGTCTCTACTAAAAATACAAAATTAGCCGGGCGTGGTGGCTCATGCCTGTAATCCCAGCTACTCGGGAGGCTGTGGCAGGAGAATTGCTTGAACTCGGGACGCAGAGATTGCAGTGAGCCAAGATCGTGCCATTGTACTCCAGCCTGGGCAAAAAGAGCGAAACTCTATCTCAAAAAAAAAAAAGGGGGGGGGGGGGGGGGGAGGATCTGAACTTTTGTAACTTTAAATTATTTCCTTAGGCTAAAGAAATCAAGAAAGTGCTCCTAGGTACATAATCCTTGATAACCCTGAAAACAAGGTTTTGAGTAGGATTAAATATACGTGGATGAGTAAGAAATGACACACTCATAAAGCTAGTATTAACTATGCTTTATGCTCTTGATAGCTAACTAGCAGGCAGCATGACAAAGGCCCTCCCTTATTAAACCGGCTAGCCTGTCTCATTTCTTAATCCTTTGCACTATTTCTCAGATTTATTCCATCATTTCAATTCAAAGCCTGATTTGATTAATTTCATTGAGCTCATTATATCTTCATTCTACACTACTGTAAATCTTCATGGAGCTCATCTCCATATAACTATGTTCCCTTCTGCAGAATTTTGAGCACAGCATCCTGTAGTCCCCAAACCTTGTGAAACTCCCAAAGTCTACAGCATGGGCCTCAAAGCTCTTTTGATTCTGCATACAGCTGGTGGGAAAAAAAGTGACATGCCACACAAATAATACACAAATGCTATTAACCTAGTCATATGTACTTGATAAAACACACAACAGAAAGTTTTGAGAAATGAGTTTAAGCTGAAATGGGAAGTCTTTCCAAATGTCTGCTAATCATAGTGCTCAGACCTGTCATTAGCTACCGTTTCAAGGCACATTTTATGCTTAGGGTGAGTTTTCTTTTTAATAACAGTGGATACAAATCTCATGACAATGCATCTTCCTGGTAATTTAATTTTTTCCCAGCTTATTATTAGGGGTGATGGGATCACTGCTGCTTTTTTTTTTTTTTTTGAGATGGAGTCTCGCTCTGTCATCTAGGCTGGAGTGCAGTGGTGTGATTTCAGCTCACTGCAACCTCTGCCTCCCAGTTTCAAGCGATTCTCCTGCCTCAGCCTCCCAAGTAGCTGAGACTATAGGTGGGCCACCATGCCCAGCTAATTTTTGTACTTTTAGTAGAGACAGGGTTTCACCATGTTGGCCAAGCTGGTCTTGAACTCCAGACCTCAGGTGATTCGCCCACCTTGGCCTCCCAAAGTGTTGAGATTTTGGGTGTGAGCCACTGCACCCGGCCCACTGTTGCTTTCAGCTCAGGCTGGGACATAGGTGAGTCTGCTCTGTAACTTTCTTGTGGCTTGCCTGCTCTTGCCCTATTAGTACTATTAGTACTAATGATCTGTAATTTCTTTCCAGGAATGTTTTTTAAGCCACTTGTCTATTTTTTGAGGGTTAATTAAGCTAACACATGAGCCATGTGTACTGCAGAACAGGACAATAAATGGGACATGAAGGAGTGGGAAAGTCTGTACGTGAGACAGTTCATGAATCTATCTCCACTTCCGTCACCCAAACCACGCTGGGATAGATTCAGGCTGAGTGAAGGTATAATGTCAATTGCTGGAATTAATGTTGACAAAACAGAAGACCCAATGTGCTCTTGCTGTCTGTCATTTTGTGCACCTTTGGTGTGGATCTGCCGCTCTTTGGGGAACACTGAAAAGCTTTTTAACCTGACTTCTAAGAACTTGCGGAGCCTGGACTCCATCGACCCTTCCTGGTTGGATGGTTGAACAGCTCCTGTAGGACCCACATTGAGCAAAAGCAGTTAGTTAGTATTTACACTGTATATATAAAAATCAAGGTAATATGTATATATAATTTAAAAGATTATCAGTACAAAAGAGCTTATAATGGGCCAGGCTTGGTGGCTCACACCTGTAATCCTAGCACTTTGGGAGGCCAAGGTGGGTGGATCACCTGAGGTCAAGAGTTCAAGACCAGCCTGGCCATCATGGTGAAACCCCATCTTAAAAAAAAAAAAAAGACCTTATAATGGAAAACACCCTTGCCCTACTCACTCCTTCCCATCTTTTTTTTTTTTTGCTTTCCTTAGGGATATGGTCTTGCAATACCTCATTGATTTTCCTGGCAAGTTCCTCAATATTTTACTGTTTTTTTTCTAATTTTTGATTTGTTACATGTAGACATTGTTTACTGATTTCTGTTATGTGACCTAAGCATAGAGTGTTCTGATAGCTCTCCTTCTCATCTCCCCTTTCCTTCTTTTCAGACTTGCATTTTCCTAATATGTCGTAATTTGCTGCTAAATAGTTAGTCAGTATTTACATTGTTATGACTATATAAATATGGTTTACCACTGAGCCAAGTAGGGTATATTACTGTAATATATAATAATAATAATATATTGTAATATATAATAAAAAAAGCTGATGCTTTTTTTACAAACTTCTGTTGTTCCTAAAGTTGCCACCTTTTCTCATGTGTTTTGTTGTCTCTGAAACTGTAATTACTTCTGATTTCTGAGTATCTATCAGTATTAGTTTCCAAATTCTCAAATGTGTCATATAATCTTCCGGTTTAATTAATCTGACCTGGACCAGCTGTTGTCTGGAGGCTGTGTTGTTTCTATGCTGGGACTTCCCTCTGATGCTCCCTTGTGTTGGACACCCACCTTTTTGGATTCTATGTCTTTCTTCTCCTTGGCTTTGACCCTCATTCTGACAGGCTTTGAAAGTCTGAATATGTCTATTCTATTCTTTCTTTGGATGGATAGATTGGTTGGGTATAAAATACTAGACTGGCTGGGAATGATATCTCATCCCTGTAATCCCAGCACTTTGGGACACTGAGGTAGGCAGATCTTTTGAGCACAGGAGTTTGAGAACAGCATGGGCAACATAGCAAAATCCCATCTCTACAAAAAGTACAAAAACTTATCTGGGCATGGTGATGTGCTATGATCCCAGCTGCTGAGGAGGCTGAGGGAGGAGGATCACCTAAGCCTGAGAGTTGAGGATGCAGTGAGCCATGATCATTCCACTGCATTCCAGGCTGTGTGGCAGAGCAAGACCCTGTATCAAAAAAAAAAAAAAAAAAAGAAAAGAAAGAAATTCTAGATTGACAGCAATTTGCCTTTAGAATTTTGAAAATCTTTATCTTTTTACATCTAGTATGGCCATTCTGATTCCTGATTCTAATTGTTTGTTTCCTCTCAGGAAGTCTTCTGCATCTTCTCTTTATCTCTAGGGTCCTGAGATTTCAAGATGATGTGCTTTCTTATGCTCTTTTTATTCATTCATTGTGCGTGACACAGAGTGTGCCTTTTTAATTCAGAGACTTGTGATTCTTGGTTCTGGGAAAATTTTTCCACAATATCTTTGATAGTCTCTTTTGTTCTTTTCCTGGAATTTCAGAATATTGGCCCTCCTGTTTTGAATCTCTCTGTCTTCTTTTCACTCCTATTTTCTATTTCTTGATATTCCTGTTTTCCTTTCTAGCATTTCTTCCATGTTATAGTCTAATCCTCTACAGAAATTTATCTTCTACTGACTTCTCTAGTTCATGTTGCAAGTTTTCTTTCTTTCTTTCTTTCTTTTTTTTTTTTTTGAGACAGAGTTTTGCTCTTGTTGCCTAGGCTGGAATGCAATGGCGTGATTTTGGCTCACTGCTCCGCCTCCTAGATTCAAGCGATTCTCCTGTCTCAGCCTCCCGAATAGTTGGGATTACAGGCACCTGCCACTATGCCTGGCTAATTTTTTGTGTGTGTGTATTTTTAGTAGAGACGGGGTTTTGCCATGTAGGCTAGGCTGGTTTCGAACTCCTGACTTCAGGTGATCCACCTGCCTCAGCCTCCCAAAGTGCTAGGATTACAAGCACGAGCCACTGTGCCCAGCCGCAGGTTTTCTTAAACACCTGGTAATCCTTGGCTGTCCTTTTATAATTAAGACTAAAATACATAAAAGCAATTTGCAAGTTTGGGCAGAGCTTGTGAAAAAATGGGTTTCCCAGTAGGTGCAAAACACATTTTGGCTAGAGAGCCAGCTGGCCTCTTCATTAGGTCTCCGGAGAAGCCCCCAGTCTCCTACTGATGGGTATTTTCCTGGTTACAGACTTCTGGGATCAGACTGTGGGAAACAGAATGGGCACTGTCCCATCAATAGGCTAAGGTTAATTCCCCCATTCCCGGGTCTGCCCCTCAGTCTCCCTCCTCCATGCTTATCAGTAACAAACAATTAGACTGGCGCCTCTTGGAGTCAGTTTCTCCAGCCATGTTTCCAGACAAGGGTGGGAGTCAGGGCGTTGGAGATGCTACTGAACAACCGGGAGGGAACCCCTGCAACTTTCTGATATCCCTTGCCTCCAACTCCTGGACCTTGGAGGGCTTCTGTAGGTGACAGCCTTTCAAACTCTCCAGTGAAAGAATTACAGTGTAAACTGTTTTCTTCTTCACTAAAAGGCCCACATGAAGGAATATCACTGTGAGGTATCTAAATGGGTGGAGTCTGTGATGGGTGATCTGGGTGGGAAGAATGGATGGGAACCGCAGCTCAGAATCGACACCACCCAGGGAAGTTTTGTTAACATGCAAACATTCAAAGAGCATTAAGTAGACATCAGTTTGAAAGTCCATTTGCATTCCCTGGGACCTTAGAATGCATCTGCATTCTTGGCATTCAGCTATGTCAAGGGGATTTCAAAATAATTCTAATTTGGCACCAAATAGGCCTGGCTCTGTTAGCCTGCCCTAGCACAGGTAGGGGAGTGCCATTGTCCTTTCCTAGTTGCCAAGAACTCACTATCAGAAGTGGAAAACAAAAATTATTCAATAGAATTGAATTAAAAAAGTAAGAGTATCTTAGGTTGAGTAATTTCTTCTTATTGGTTGTATTGAGCAGTCGAAGAAATGTGTACCTTCCGAACTACAAGAGGCCGCAAAGGCAGGGTTGCAGCGCCAGGAATTGAGCGCTGAGTGCTCGATAAATATTCTGGAGCGCATGCGTCCCGTGAATGGCACTTCATCCTCTGCGCGTTCACTGCTTTCCATGGAGAGGATCTCGTAGGCTCTTTTTTTTTTTTTTGAGACGGAGTTTCGCTCTTGTTACCCAGGCTGGAGTGCAATGGCGCGATCTCGGCTCACCGCAACCTCCGCCTCCTGGGTTCAGGCAATTCTCCTGCCTCAGCCTCCTGAGTAGCTGGGATTACAGGCACGCGCCACCATGCCCAGCTAATTTTTTGTATTTTTAGTAGAGACGGGGTTTCACCATGTTGACCAGGATGGTCTCGATCTCTTGACCTCGTGATCCACCCGCCTCAGCCTCCCACAGTGCTGGGATTACAGGCTTGAGCAACCGCGGCTGGCCTTCTCGTAGACTCTTTATTGGACTCTAAATCTCATTTTAAACCTCTGAATGATGCCAACACTTTGTAAGGGAAATTAGTGCCTACAGGTGCTTTTATCCTGAATATGGCAGATAAATTGAATGAATGAATAGTGATCGAGGATATTAATAACTTAATATGTATTATTTGTTGCTTAAGATACACCACACACGGGGCCAGGTATTTACACGTATTAGCTCACTTATTCTCACAGTCACCATAGATTGTATCAGTTAACTTAGACTAAGTAATGGCTCAGTAAAAAATAGTCCCCAGATCTCCGATGCTCATAGCAATTCACGTTTACTTCTCGCCCACGTGCCGTGTCCGTTGTGGGGCTGTGTCACTGAAGGAAGGCAGCACTTGCGTGGAGATTGGTAGTCTCAAGGCAAAAGGAAAGGAGAGATGGCAAACCAGGAGCTAGCTCTTGAACTTTTGTGCAGACATGAAACACATCACATCTCCCCACAATTCAATGGCCGAAGCAACTCACAGGTCCCTCCTAACCTCAATGGACCAGGGAGGTTTTATCCCACTGCATGGAAGGGCATCTCAAATCCCACGGCCACGTGTGATATCAGTGGGTGGGGAAGCACACTCCTCCACCAGGCAGGGGCAGCAAATATTTTGGGTGATACAACCCCCCACAGAAAGATACTGTTATTCCCACCACTTTACTGATGAGGACAATGAAGCCAGGGTAAGGATGACGTCCAGTTCTCAGACTCTATAAAGGAAGCAATTGATTTGGACACCTAAAAGATTATAGTTTTTATCTAATTAAAATGCAAGCAAAGCAGAACAGAACAGAAATGCCGTGTCGGGGACATAATCACACAGAAACGTCAGAATCAAACCCTATATGTCACTTTTTTTGGAGACAGAGTCTCATTCTGTCACCCAGGTTGGAGGGCAAGTGGTGTAATCTCGGCTCACTGCAACCTCTGCCTCCTAGATTCAAGCGATTCTCCTGCCTCAGCCTCCCCAGTAGCTGGGATTACAGGCGCCCACCACTACCCTCAGCTGATTTTGTATTTTTAGTAGAGATGGGGTTTCTCTATATTGGCCAGGTTAGTCTTGAACTCCTTCCTGACCTAGGTGATCCACCTGCCTCAGCCTCCCAAAGTGCTGAGATTACAGGCGTGAGTCACTGCCTCCAGCCTACATGCCACTTTTTAAGAAAGGACAAAAATTAATTTTCACCTGAATTTTCAATATCCCGGGGTGTAGTTAGGGGGAAAAAATCAAATGTTGATATTCTCAGTGAGGAATAATACCAAGAGATTTCTTTTCAAAAGACCCAATCTAAGGCTGGTGCAGTGGCACACGCCTGTAATCCCAGAACTCTGGGAGGCTGAGGTGGGCGGATCGGTTGAGGTCAGACCAGCCTGGACAACATGGTGAAACCCCATCTCTACCAAAAAATACAAAAATTAGCTGGGTGTGGTGGCACTGGCCTGTAGTCCCAGGTACTCAGGAGGCTGAGGCAGGAGAGTTGCTTGAACCTGGGAGGTGGAGGTTACAGTGAGCCAAGATCGTGCCATTGCACTCCAGTCTGGGTGGCAGAGCAAGAACCTGTCTCAAAAAAAAAAAAAAAAAAAAAAAAAAAAAAAAAAAAAGAGCCAACGGAAACTTATTTACACAAATTAAATTCACTTTCTAAAATCAAGGGTCCAGACACTTTAGGTGGTCTCAGAGAAGATCCTGAGGGGGATTCGCTAGCGTTTTACATTTCTCCTGTGACTTTGAAATTTGCCAAATATAAGAAATAGCTGAGAGGCAGTAAGTATTGTCGTTTAAAGGTGAAATCATTTCTAAGAGAAAATAGGAAACCAGAATGAAAGCTGGTGGAATTCGGCAGGAAGAACGACCAAGAGGAAGGTGAAGATGCGGAGCTGGAAGCCAGATAACTGCGTCCGTGAAACCAAGCTGGACTTACAGAGGATTCCCAGAAACCATGATCCTATCCTACGCCCTTTTGCCGTCCCCTGAGAATACGTAAGAGATTTAAATGCTGTCAAACTGGAATAAGTATTTGCTAAACTTGCTTGCTTCCCTGGATGGTTACTGAGACGGGGTCAATTGTTTGGCAAGGCATCCAAGGAGCTGGGCTCCTGTCCTTTCTGGGACATGTGATGGAGAGATTAGAATTTGGCTCAATGAAAATGTGTCACTTTTGTGAGTCTTCCTTTTTTTTTTTTTTTGCTCTTGGTGATGATAGGACCGTGAAGCAGTGGGAAATGGAGGGACCGGGCTATGGAGAAGGGGAAGAGCTTTTGCATACGGTATTAGGGAAGGCAGTGGACACTGGGATTGACTGTCACTGGAAAGAAGTTGTTTCGCCACATGTGGACAGCAAGTAAATATTTGGGATGAACAAAGAACTAATCCTAGCTGGGTGTGGTGGCTCACACCTATAATCACAGCACTTTGGGAGGCTGAGGTGGGTGGATCATCTGAGGTCAGGAGTTCAAGGCCAGCCTGCCCAACATGGTGAAACCCTGTCTCCACTAAAAATACAAAATTAGCCGGGCGTGGTGGTACATACCTGTAATACCAGCTACTCTGGAGGCTGAGGCAGGAGAATCACCTGAACTCGGGAGGCAGAGGTTGCGGTGAGCCGAGATTGCACCACTGCACTCCAGCCTGGGCGACAGAGTGAAACTGTCTCAAAAAAAAAAAAAAAAAAAGAGAAAAAAAGAAAAGAACGAATTCTGGCTGGGTGCGGTGGCTGACACCTGTAATCCCAGCACTTTGAGAGGCTGAGGGGGGTGGATCACCTGAGGCTGGGAGTTGGGGACCAGCCTGACCAACATGGAGAAACCCATGTCTACTAAAAATACAAAATTAGCAGGGCATGGTGACAGGCGCCTATGAGGCTGAGGTGGGAGAATTGCTTGAGCCTGGGAGACGGAGGTTGCAGTGAGCCAACACTGTGCCACTGTACTCCAGCCTGGGCGACAGAGCGAGACTCTTGTCTCAAAAGAAAGAAAGAAAAAAGGACGAATCCTATATGGGCAGTGACCTGGGGATCTGACAGTGTGAAGAGTGTTAGATTTAACCCAATCGAGACATGTCTCTCGGGATGTTGTGCGTCGGACAGGAGTATATCACGATCTGATGTGACGCAAGCTTCTCCTCTGGAAAAGGACTGCCTTGAAAAGGCAAGGAGCATTTGGGTCCAGGGATAGTATCTTAGATGTGAGACCAGATACAATCTGTGGGAACCCTCTGGAAGCTTTCATTTTTATTGTGACAAATGAAGACAATAACTGATATCCGTCTGAAAGGAGTTCACTGGGCACACCTACGACCCCTATGGCTCATGTATCTGCAGTGCTGGATGTAGATCACTCTTCCCATTGGGAAAGAGTGTGTGTCTGCTAGTTTTGATAAATCTATTAGAATCTTTCCTGTGGACAAAAGTCAATGCAGGGCAGTATATCACACAAAGTGAAGGCAACATGGTATCCATGTCAAATGGACTTCTGACAGCAAGCATAGTACGTGTGGAGCTGATGAAATGAACGTTTGCCTGTAGAAAATTAAAGGAGAAATGTCAGCATCATCTTTATATAAAACGTATAGCTCATCATCGGCATCTATCAAAGTCTGGCCGGGTGCAGTGCGGTGCCTCATGCTTGTAATCCCAGCACTTTGGGGAGCTGAGATGTGCAGACCACCTGAGGTCAGGAGTTTGAGATCAGCCTGGGCAACACGATGAAAACCCATCTCTACTAAAAATACAAAGATTAGCCGGGCGTGGTGGCACGTGCCTGCTAATCCCAGCAACTCTGGAGGCTGAGGAAGGAGAGTCACTTGAACCCAGGAGGTGGAGGTTGCAGTGAGCCAAGATTGTGCCACTGTGCTCTGGCCGAGGCTATAGAGTGAGACTCCATTAAAAAAAAAAAAAAAAAAAACCGATCTACACCCAGATTCAGTAGCCGCACATCATGAAAGAAGCTTTTGCCAAAAGAAAGTGAATCGTGTTAAATACAGCAAGCCTGCATCTATGCTAATTGCGCCAGAGAAGAAACTCATAGTGGCGGCTGTAAAATAATTTTTGGTATTCCTAGTAATCCTGATATATAATTATCTGTAACTTTTTATTTGAGAACTCTACAAATAAAAGTGCTGGGTCTAGTTTAATTGAGAAAAAAGCAGGAAGTAATTTCACATCGCCAGATCTTAGCTTTTGAGTCCCTGGCTAATCTACATTTTATCTCCTTTCTCATGGTGGCAAAAAGTCTTGTCTGACATAAGACAAACAAGTACATGAACGTTCTAATGCAATGCTTTGCTTTCCAGTGTGTAAAATGTTCACTTAAAAGTCGTCACTTCTCTGGGTTTATTACTTACTACACGGCAGAAGTTAGCCAAGCAGGCCACATTGTGTTTTTTTGAACAAGCCTGCCACCTTCTGGTTATTTGGAAAACCAGACTGGCAAAACCAAGGCTCCTGCGGCGCCTTTGCTTCCCACCACACATATTTATTGAGTGCCTAATGTTACAGTCAGCAAGCCCTGCGCTAGGCTCTGAGCTTACAGCAGTGAATGAAATGGACAAGGATCCACACTATCCTGGAGTTTATATCAGAGCATAAGAACATGTGCATCTAAGTTAATATTTGGAAACGTAGCCCACCTTCATCAACCTGTTAACCTAATAGCCTACCTACGCGTCAGCCCTTCTTCCCTGTCATTCTTTCTCCTGTAGGTGGGCAAAACACCCCTGTTCCTACAAAGCCCATTCCTTCCCTGTTTCTATTTCCTGGACCCAAACACCCCTTGCCTTTTCAAGGACTCAAGGATTTTCCACTGTATCTGGCCCTTCTTCCTCTAATCTTAGCTCCCTAGCCCTTACACACCCGTCAGCATATACACATGCTCTCACAGCCTTTATTACAAAACCTTTTCCGTAATCCAAAATTCTCTCTTTTTTTGTTTTGAGACGGAATCTCACTCTTGTTGCCCAGGCTGGAGTATAGTGGCGTGACCTCGGCTCACTGCAACCTCCGCCTCCTGGGTTCAAACTATTCTTCTGCCTCAGCCTCCTGAGTAGCTGAGATTACAGGCACGCACCACCACACCCAGCTAATTTTTGTACTATTATTAGAGATGGGGTTTCACCATGTTGGCCAGGCTGGTCTAGAACTCCTGAACTCAGGTGATCTGCCTGCCTTGGCCTCCCAAAGTGTTGGGATTACAGGCGCGAGCCACTGCGTCCGGCCAGTCCCAAATTCTCTCTAGCTAATGCTGCATTTTGCTCCTTCCTGTCACAATCAATAAAACTTCTGGAAAGTTTCATGTGTGTTCACAGTCTCCATTCCCCTCCACTCACCTTAGCCCATGGCGTCTGTTAGCATCACTCCCCTGGAATCTGTCCAGCTGGGGCCACACACCACCCTCATCCCCAAAGCGTCCCTCTGTCCTCACCTCACTCTGTCCCTCAGCACTGAACACAGCAGATTGCTGCCCTTCCCTCCTTCCAGCAAGCCTTTGTGGCTTTCAACTAGCGGAGCCCTGTATCCACTACCACCCTCTCCTCAGGATCCAGGGCGGGCTTTCAAGGTTCAGCCTCCTCCTCCCATGCGCCTTCCCCGAGTTCATTCGAAAGAGGCCCCTCCTGAGAGGAGGCACCATCTGGAGTGATCTTGTTCTTTTTACCCCTAAGCTGGCAAGCCTTGCATCTGCCCTGTTTCTTGCTGAATTCCCAGCACTTAGGAATAGTTTCCAGCATTTAGTAGGTGCCCCCAAATTATGTTTAGTTTGTATATGTTTAAAATTCATGTTGCAATAGTGGCCACCTATCCCATCCTGGTGTAGGGATAGTCTGATATTTCAAAAACAGAAGCACAGAAAAGCATTGAACTGACTGGCGCATCACATTTGGCACTGGGAAGATTCTTAACCTTAATGTGTTTTAGATGCCCAATTTATAATAGGAGGAAATTGGACTACAGTGGAGATGACAATGACATATCAGCTTTGGGGTGAGATCAGATTAATTGGCAGTAGAATCTGGGACACAGAAAGGATGCTTTGATTGATTGATACTGATTGATTATCAGTATCTACCCCGGATGTGGGAGGGGACTTGGCTGTGTATTTTTGGACATGATTTCCTTCCGTTCTAAATTTTAAAGAGGGATTTAAAAAGCTTTTCAAAACATTGTTGTTTCAATTGCATTTTATTTTATTTTATTTTGATATGGAGTCTCTCTGTCACCCAGGCTGGAGTGCAGTGGTGAGGTCTCTGCTCATTGCAACTTCTGCCCCTGGGTTCCAGAGATTCTTCTGCCTCAGCCTCCAGAGTAGCTGGGACTAAAGGCATACACTATCACGCCCGGCTAATTTTTGTATTTTTAGTACAGACAGGGTTTCACCATGTTGGCCAGGCTAGTCTCAAACTCCCGACCTCAGGTGATCCACCATCTTGGCCTCCCAAAGTGCTGGGATTACAAGTGGGAGCCACTGTGCCCAGCCTCAGCTGAATTTTTGATTTGAACTACACAAACTTTTGAAGGGTTCTCAACATGTAATGATATAATAACAATAAAATCCAGACTTAAAATTATTAAACTGCAGTCTTCAGGAATTAATCTAAGATAACTGAAAATAGATCTACATTTATTCATTTAGCCAGGAATCACCTGCTCTCCTATATCACCAGGCAAAAGTATTCTATTGTAGAATATTTTAAAATGTTCCATTCAGAAAAATGTCCTGCATTTGTTCTGCCTCCTATTTTATTTCCTTTTATCTCCACATCATTTAGTTGGCTGACATTACTTGCTTTCTTTCCCCATTTTGCTTCTCTACAAGGAGATAATTCCAGACTACAATGGCAGATATTTCAAGCTATATTTCAATTACCAGGATACTGTGAAATTCATGAGATTAAAAAAAAAATAAATCTCAGAGCAAGTATAAGCCTCTTCTAATGGAAATCGGGGTTAAATTCAAGTTGTCATCACCTTATGTCATAAATGCATTGAGTGGATAAAAAAATGAAATATATTTAAATACATGAAAGAATATACAGAGTTAACCTTAGTGAAAAGAAAAAGTGATGACTCGAGAATGTAGAAATATTCACATGAAATTCTCTAAATGACATGTTAAAAAATTAGAGAACTCTTTTTTCTCCATTTATTTGTTGCTTCCAAATAATTTCCTAAGGTAGGGAAAATAACACATATTAAAGCAATTTGAATTCTTTGAAAGGAACCTTCAAACTCACATTATTATAGTTTAGGAGTGATTTTAGCACGAAGAAATTATTAATGATATAGATCAGGAATGGGCAAACTGCGGCCCTTGTGTCCAGAGTGACCTGCTACATGCTATGTAAATAAAGTTTTATTGGAGTACAGCCACATCCACTTGTCTACACATTGTCTGTGGTTGCTTTCTGGGTACAGTGGCACGGTGGGTAGTGTCAACAGAAATCTCACGGCTTTCAAAGCCAAATATATTCACTATTTGACCCTCCATAAAAAATGCTGCTGACTTCTGCTCTAGATTATCAACATCTCTATCAGACTCTATATTTTTTGAAGGCATGGCCTCTGTGCTTAAACTTAGTTTTCAATTGATCTTAAAAAAAATATGTCAGCCGGGACAGTGGCTCACGCCGGTAATCCTAGCACTTTGGGAGGCCAAGGTGAGTGGATTGCCTGAGCTCAGGAGTTTGAGACCAGCCTGGGTAACATGGTGAAATGCTGTCTCTACTAAAATACAAAAAATTAACCAGTTGTGATTGGCGGGTGCCTGTAATCCCAGATATTCGGTAGGCTGAGGCAGGAGAATTGCTTGAACCCGGGAGGCGGAGGTTGCAGTGAGCTGAGATCTCACCACTGTACTCCAGCCTGGAAGAGAGAGTGAGACACTGTCTCTAAAAAAAAAAAAAAATATGAAAGTATGTCAGGGCTGCGTGTGGTGGCTCACACCTGTAATCCCAGCACTTTGGGAGGCTAAGGTAAGTGGATCACCTGAGGTCAGGAGTTCAAGACCAGCCTGGCCAACATGGTGAAACCCTGTCTCTACTAAAAATAATCCCAGTTACTTGGGAGACTGAGGCATGAGAATCACTTGAACCTGGGAGGTGGAGGTTGCAGTGAGCCAAGATCGAGCAACTGCACTCCAGCTGGGTGACAGAGAGAGACTTTGTCCAAAAAAAAAAAAAAAATCACCTTTGAGATTATCAGTTAATGACAACATTAAGAAATATAACGACACGGCCTGGTGGCTCATGCCTGTAGTCCCAGCACTTTGGGAGGCTGAGGTGGGTGGATCATCTGAGGTCAGGAGTTCGAGACCAGCCTGGCCAATATAGCAAAACCCCATGTCTACTAAAAAGACAAAAAAACTAGCCAGGTGTGGTGGCGGGCGCCTGTTATTCCAGCTGCTCCAGAGGCTGAGGCAGGAGGGTCGCTGGATCCTAGGATTTTGTGGGCAACAGAGCAAAACTTAGTCTCAAAAAGTAAAGAAAAGAAATTCAGTAACCCTTACAAAAAGGGATATATTAATACAGCCCTCTCAAAGTTGACTGATAAGATTTGCCCCTCCTGACACATTGGAAACATTTTCTTTTATTGGATAATAGGAGTTAAATAGTCCATGTTTTAATATTTTTTTCTTGCCTGCCAGGAAGCTGAGAGCTAAATTCCTTGTGCAAACATAGCAACATACTTCAGGTTTTCCATGATAACTCTCTGTGCCTTCCTTCTATCCTTTCTGATTCAGTACTTAGTTCTTTTCTTTTTTTTTTTTTTGAGGCAGTCTTGCTCTGTTGCCCAGGCTGGAGTGCAGGGGCATGATCTCGGCTCACTGCAACCTCTGCCTCCTGGGTTCAGGCGATTCTCCTGCCTCAGCCTCCTGAGTAGCTGGGACTACAGGCGCCAGCCATCACACCTGACTAGTTTTTGTATTTTCAGTAGAGACGAGGTTTTGCCATGTTAGCCAGGCTGGTCTCGAACTCCTGACCTCAGGTGATCCTCCCGCCTCAACCCCGCAAAGTGCTGGCATTACAGGTGTGTGCCACCGTGCCGGGCCCCCATATTCAGTACTTAGTTCTAGTTTTGTCCTTCCCTTAATGGTCCTGTTGGTGGCATTATAAAATCATCTCCACAGCATATTTTCTGAGTGTGTTATATGACTTGGCTAAGGGCTTTACATACATTTTCTTATATAATTCTTACAATAGCCCAAGAAAGCTGGTAATATTCCTGATTTCCAGATGAAAAGATGAGGTTAGAGAGATGAAGAAATGTGCTCAAACTCACAAAGATAGAAAATGGAGCATTTTAACTTCCATTAAAATCTTAGGATTTTAACCCGTTACTACCTACTCACCAAGCTTGTCCACTTAACCACTAAGATGTGCCATCTCCCTAGTCATGTTCCAGTGGAGTTCAACATGTATGAAAGAGAACTCATGTGTAAGAACTAGATCAATTTTCGCATTTAAAACACAACTGTCAAAAAGATAGACAGTAGCCAGGCACCGTGGCTCACACCTGTAAACTCAGCTCTTTGGGAGGCCAAGGTGGATGGAGTATGAGGTCAAGAGATCGAGACCATCTGGCCAACATGGTGAAACCCTGTCTCTACTAAAAACACAAAAATTAGCTGGGCGTGGTGGTGTGTGTCTATAGTCCCAGCTACTTGGTGGGCTGAGGCAGGAGAATCGCTTGAACCAGGAAGGTGGAGGTTGCAGTGAGTCAAGATAGTGCCACTGCACTCCAGCTTGGTGACAGAGTGAGACTCTATCTCAAAAAAAAAAAAAAAAGATGGTCAGTTAGAGGACTTTTATTCATAAAACTGGTATTAACCCTTTCATAGGAGACTGATGCTGTTAGAGTAGACCAAACCCAGTGTGCCAACACTGGAAAAACAAAGTCTAATCTTATCAGCAATTAAATATATACATCTTAAAACCATTTTGTACCTATAAAAAGTTGTAATGGTCAGGCGTGGTGGCTCACGCCTGCAATCTCAGCACCTTGGGAGGCTGAGGCAGGGGAATTCCTTGACGCAGGAGTTTGAGACCATCCTGCCCAATAACGTGAGACCCTATCTCTACTGCCCTCCCCACAACAAAAAAAAGGTTTTAGGGTGCCTTGGTGCTGAAGTTCTTGGTTGCACTGAATTTCTTTGATTTTATTGAAGGATAAAAGTCATAAAAGTCAGCATAGGCCTGATTCAGCAGCAATGCTGTGTCATAGAAGATCATTCAGGGATACTGAGAAAAACACAAAAAATAATGTTGTGCGGAAAACAGAACTTTGTGTTTGTCTTGTGGGCTCATCAATACAAAAAGTAGGTTAATATATGAATGGAGAAGGTAGGAGCTACCGATAAGCTAAAACGTTCTTTTCCTGTAAGCGCTACTCATTTGATCAATGACCTTAAAATGAACACTAGAGAGGGGTTCCTTTGCACTACAAGTGGACTGGAGACCTGCACCAGGCGTGGAATATCTTTCTATTTGCTCTGAGGTCAAAATGAGTGGAAATAATGCCACAAAGTCAAAAAAGAAGTGCGAGGGTTTTGGCCTCATTCTTCACTCGCGTGGCGTCACTCATTGTAAGATGAAGCAGCAGAAAGACGTAGGAAGCAGATGTATGGTATTAAAAAGAGGCCGGGCGCAGTGGCTCGCGCCTGTAATCCCAGCACTTTGGGAGGCTGAGGAAGGCGGATCACCTGAGGTCGAGAGTTAGAGACCAGCCTGACCAACATGGTGAAACCCCGTCTCTACTATAAATTCAAATTAGCCAGGCATGGTGGCACATGCCTGTAATCCTAGCTACTTGGGAGGCTGAGGCAGGAGAATCACTTGAGCCTGAGGGGTGGAGGTTGCGGTGAGCTGGGATGGTGTCATTGCACTCTAGCCTGGGCCACAAGAGTGAAATTCCCCCAAAAAAAAAAAAAAAAAAAAAACCAAAATCCAAAAAACAAAAATCCAGCCCAGAGGGCTGGGCTTGGCAGCCCACACCTGTAATCCCAGCAATTTGGAAAGTGGAGGCAGGCAGATTACCTGAGTTAGGAGTTTGAGACCAGCCTGGCCAACATGGTGAAACCCCGTCTCTTCTAAAAACACAAAAATTAGCCTGGCATGGTGGTGGGCACCTGTAATGCTAGCTATTCGGGAGGCTGAGGCAGGAGAATTGCTTGAACCAGGGAGGCGGAGATTGCAGTGAGCTGAGATAGTGCCACTGCACTCCAACCTGGGTGACACAGAGCAAGACTCCATTTCAAAACAAAACGAACAAAAAACCCCCTTG
>NW_022436951.1:24653374-24742213 GCF_009761245.1 Sapajus apella | reverse complement strand
AAAAAAAAAAAAAAAAAAAAAAAAAAAAAGCAGCCCAGGGAAAGCCGATAAAAAGGCAGGCTTCAATGAGTGATTTCTTAGCCCTGAACAGGAATCCTGTATGACTCTTAACATTATATGTTCTGATTACCAAAGTAACAAATGGTCATTGCAAAAATATTCATTCAACATAGAATTTTATAACATGGAAGGAAAGCTAAGCTATCCTCTATCCCACCTCTGAAATGACACCAGTTCCCAGTGACATCCGCTCATAGCAGTCTGGGGTATTTCCCAGGGTTTTATTTATAACATCAGTGGGACGGTCTCTATAAACTGTTCAGCAACTTGCTAGAGGCATCTAAGAAGTTGTTTTTGACAACTTCCCTAGTGTTTGATTTTGATAACATTAACATCTTAATTACCATGAAATTGCTTTTCTTTTTCTGTCCAAGTTTTTCCAGGTACACTGAGGCTTCAAGACAGTGACCATGATTTCCTTGTCTTGTCAAGTACCCTGGTACATCGTATGTTCATTTATCAACCCCCCCACCTTTTTTTTGAGACAGAGCTTCGCTCTTGTTGCTCAGGCTGGAGTGCAATGGTGTGATCTCGGCTCACTCCAACCTCCACCTCTCAGGTTCAAGCAATTCTCCAGCCTCAGCCTCCCAAACAGCTGGGATTATAGGCACATGGCACCACTCCCAGCTAAGTTTTGTATTTTTTAGTAGAGATGGGGTTTCTCCATGTAAGTCAGGCTGGTCTCAAACTCCTGACCTCAAGTTATCCACCCTCCTCGGCCTGCCAAAGTGCTGGGATTACAGGCTTGAGCCACCGCACCTGGCTCATGTACCTCATTTTCATACATGCCATTCTGCTTCCCTGAAACTACTGACACAGTAGCTGGGTTTTGCTTGTTTGTTACAACCCGGCTCTCTTATTTCTTATCATCATCTTACTTTCTTCCTCCGGGAAGAAGTCATTCTTTCTGACCCTGAGTTGTACTTATCTGAGTAGGAGATTGCTAGGCTTTAAAAGCAAGAGGGTTATGGCATCTGTTTGGGAGTCTTACAGAGTTTATCAAAAGAGGAGAGTTAGCATGGTGAAATCCTGTCTCTACTCAAAATACAAAAATTAGCCAGGCATAGTGGTGTGTGCCTGTAATCCCAGCTACTCGGCAAGCTGAGGCAGGAGAATCACTTGAACCCTGGAGGTGAAGGTTGCAATGAGCTGAGATCGCACCACTGCGCTCCAGCCTGGGTGAAAGAGTGAGACTCCCTCTCAAAAAAAAAAAAAAAAAAGTAAAGGAATAAAGATGACTACTCCATTGGCAGAGCAGCGGCATGGGCTGCTTGGCTAAGGATACTTATAGTTATTTTTTGATCATATTCTAAACAAGAGGTGGATTATTCGTGAGTTTTCGGGGGAAATGGTGGGCAATTCCAGGATCTGAGTGTTCCTCCCCTTGTTAGACCATAGAGGATGACTTCCTGATGTTGCCATGGCATTTGTTAACTGTCATGGTTCTGGTGGGAGCAATGAGGACAATCAGAGGTCACTTTTGTGGCCATCTTGGTTTTGGTGGGCTTTGACCAGCTTCCTTACTGCGACCTGTTTTATCAGCAAGGTCTTGGAGTATCTCATCCTGTGACTTAGAAGGCTTAACCTCCTGGGAATGCAGCCCAGTAGCTCTCAGCCTTACTTGACCCAGTCCCTATTCAAGATGGAATCGCAATGGTTTACATGCCTCTGACAATTTTATGTATTTTCTTACTAGAAAATGTTGGGCGGGGCGCAGTGGCTCACGCCTATAATCCCAGCACTCTGGGAGGCTGAGGTGGGCAGATCACAAGGTCAGGAGATCGAGACCATCCTGGCTAGCATGATGAAACTCCGTCTCTACTAAAAATACAAAAAGAATTAGTCGGGCATGGTGTCGTGTGCCTGTAGTCCCAGCTACTTGGGAGGCCGAGGCAGGAGAATAGCTTGAACCTGGGAGGCAGAGGTTGTAGTGAGCCGAGATCGCACCATTGCACTCCAGCCTGGGTGACAGATCGAGACTCCATCATAAAAAAAAAAAAAAAAAAAAAGAGAGAGAAAGAAAGAAAAAGAATGCTGGTGACTGGAAATGCATTTTGGGACTCAAAGGACAGGTGGAGGAATTAGAGTGTATGAAAGGGAGAAGGGGGTTGGGAACGAGCTGTTCAGGTAGACAGGATTGCTTTTACCTGCCTCTATCTTGGGCAAATGTTCCTAGCGTAGCTCCCAGGCCAGGCTGTCCCTTCCATTTCAAGTCCGGTGCTTCGTAGTAAACAAATGTTTGCTCAGGTTTCCCAGCTATCCTTTTCCAGTACATGAAGAGGAAATGAAATAGGGAATTGAGCTTAAGTCATTTTCTCCCAGTTACTAGGTGTGGGTAATAGGAAATGGAATTCTAAATCCCTGTGTTGAATCTTTGACATTCCTCTTGAAATTATTGCCTCAATTTGTGTTACTGTGGAGAACGGTGGTGCTCAGTGTGCACTGTGCATTGCAGGCCCTTGTTAAAAGGGAATTCTCCACTAAATGTTGTGCCTCCAAGCCTGCTGCCCTGCTGAAAATACCATAAACCACAGCAAGAGGTAGCTTCCCTCGGCAGCATGCGCTCTTAGGAAAAATAGATGAGGCATCTTCCAACGAGGCAGCAACATTACGCTCATTGCAACCTGAGTTTCTCAACCTTGCCGTTGCTGAGGCCCAGATGCCTGTCGCGGGGTTGTGCTGTGTACATTGCGGGGTGTTTAGCAGCAGCCCTGGTTTCTACCCACTACAGCCATAGCACGTTTTCCTCCTCACCCTTTAGCCTACCATGGCAACAGCCAAAAATGCCTCCAGATATTCCAGGTGTCCTCTGGATAGCAAAATAGCCCCTGATTGGGGTGGATTTAAACAAAGGAAGTCCTTTCACTTTGCTGTGTGAAAGGTGAGGTAATAACCGGGTAGGGCTGGGGGTAGGAAGGAAGAAAGACGAATAGATTTCAATATTTTCTTTGGTTAAAAAATTATAAATATGTTTAAGAGGGAAAAAAAGCTGTACACTTTCATCTGTAATAATACCGTCTGGCCTTTTGCTTGAAATTTGCAGGTGAGATTTTATAAACAAATTGCAGCAAGTTGGTCTTCCACTGAAAACTTACCAGTAGAGCTAATTTACTTTCCAATTCTCTAAATGGGTTTCTGAGGGTTTGGATTTAAAAGCAGTGGCTCTGAACAGAAGATATCCAGAAGGATGTCAAGCAGAAGTGGCTAGAGTCACACTCAGGTGACACTAAGGTCACCATGCTTCTGAATCATTCTTGCTCTACATCTTTTACTTGAGATTTTAATCATCTTTTTAGTATTTAAGAGGAAAGGATGGGGAACTGAGAAAGGTGCTAGGCCTTGGTGGATGATGTGGGAGGTGGGGAAAGGGAAGGTTAAGAGTGAGGTTTTGAGGCCTGATGAGGTCTGTGTAATAATCTGTTGTAGGTCTCTTAGTTGACGCAATAGATACAATTTGAAAAACTGAACACACACGGAAATTTTTGTAAACTGACTAGTAATTTAAGTGACAATGAGTCCATTATACTGCAAGCAATGACAAATCTTTTAGAAAAAAAACAGCAATCATAGAATAATTCAGCTTTTGGATAAAGATTTTCATAATACAGGGTATGCTTTCCTGGAGTAAGTTATGCAGGCAATTAAAAATGACAATGGAATTTAGTTTATAACTGATGAAATCCAGTTTTGTTTGTTGAAAATATATTCATTCCGTTTGGAGAGTAGAGCAGTCTTTTTTTCATGATCGTAATGGGGAAAGCTAATTAAATTCACCATTAATTACACCCTTAACATTTGTTCCCAAGTTCATTAGTCTATAATCTAAACAGATACATCTACAATAGTTAAGGTTAACAGTGTTCTAACATTCAGAACTTTCAAGATTTATTCATTTATTTCCCAAGTGTGTGCTCAAAAAATTGTTTTAAAGAGCATACACATTAAAAATGTGTGATGTTAGATGAACAACCAGCTAAAAATGAGACTACAAACATCACCAAATTGAATTTTATACAGTAATATAGTTGCATTGAGATGTAACATCTTGGCAATCATTTGGTGCAAACCTACAAATTCGGTAAAATATTTTATTCTTAAGATTAATAGCACTATCAGTCAATTGCATCTATCCCATGAAGACGAATTCTCACCACCCTTTAAAAAAAAAACCTTTAAAGAGAACAACTAAATCTGATGGAAGACAAAATGAAGGAGACCTACACTTCTCATTGCTGTAAGCTTTTGCCTCTGGTTTCTATGGTAACCTATGATCTGTATTCCAATCACACCTTTGAAAGGCTTGTTTCTCCATCATGAAAATTTAGCTGGACGCGCTGAAGGTACTAAACATTAAGTTTTATGTTGTCTTTCTTTTCTTTTTTGGAAAAATTGGAGAAAGAGAATAGAGAAGGAAAATAACACCCACAGGCTTATACTGCAAATACAATGAGAACATCTATTTGCCAATTTTAAGATGATTTACACTCCTGGAAGATCACAAGAATAAAAACCCTGAATGCTAAACGAACAAGTGTGCAGCTCCTCTAACAAACTGAGGAAATGCCTTGAGCACAACATTGCAAATATTCATCTAATTCAATAGGGTAAAAACCTAGAGACTTGCTCATAAAGCCTGAAAATATAGCCAGTGGTTTTCAACCTGGAGTGATTTTGCCTCCCAGGAGACATTTGGCAATATCTGGAGACATTTTTGGTTGTCACCACTGGTGTTAGTACTGGTGGAGTGTGGAGAGGGTGGTACTGGCCGCTGGTAGAGGCCAGCGATGAATGCCAATCATTCTACAGTGCGTAGGACAACCTCCTAAACAAAGAATTATCTGTCCTCAAAAGGAGGTTGTGAAAACCTGCATCCTGTGTTTAGCTTTATAGATGGTGTACTGGTGTGAGGGAAATAAATGTTCAAAAGAATAAAAAGCTTTGGAGGCAACCTCATTTGTAATTTGCATCCCTGTTTTTTTTTTTTTTTTTTTTTTTTTTTTACCACACTAACTTTTAAATTTCACTTTAAATGGCAGAAAGAGAAAAAGGAACAAACAAAGTGTTCTCACTTTTTTCTTACCTTTGGTTTAAATGTGACATTTCCAGCTTGCATGTATTAATCTAATTTGGTGCTGCTTCCCACCCGTAAATGTGTACAGCAGAGTCGTCAAATGTAACCGCTGCAAAATCGCTAGTGAGGTTGGGTAGACATTGCCACTTTGCTTAATTTAAATATGTAAGTTAAAACTATGAGAAGTTAATTTTCCTGTTAAGTGAAAATGCACTTACCTTTACCCGGCTGAATACAGCTGCACTTGCCTTTGACGTCTGCCTCCCTAAGTATGGTTACAGTTTGTCGCTCCAGTTCAGGAGGGCGACCCTGTCCCTGAATTCGCGCCCAGGTCACAAGGGCAGAACCATCCTGAGGACAACCTGCAACTCAATCGATGTTTTCTTTGCTGGGATGCAGGCGAGCATGAAAGCCATCCAAACACAGCCAGAGGGCGCCAAAATGCCGCAAATAAAAGTTCCAAAGGCGTCAACTGGCTTTTGCGGGAAGGTAAAATTGGCTTTTGTCTAATCAAAGAGCTACCGTTGTCAACGATGTCACGTTACGTTATTTTTGCATGTCCCTCTTGCCAATAGGTAAGCAAAGTGAACGCATCTCCCAACCCCGGTGGCTATTCTGTGTCCCGGTGCTATGCCAAGTGTCCGCCCCCCAGGGCACCCGGCCACGCCGCGGCTGGCCCCAGCTTGGACTCCAGCGCTCGCGGGCAGCGGCGTGCGGGCTGCCTCGGGCAACCCCGTCTTCTCAGCATTGGTGGCCTCCAGGAAAGCACGGACATCAGAAACATCGACGGCCCCTTTCCCCTCTTCTCTTCCCTCCTTCCTCTCCCAAGTCCCGAGAGCATCCTCCGAGGGGCGACGTGGCTCCCCCAGCCAGCTGGACCTCGGCGGCCGCGCCTCCCCGAAGCTGCAGCCTTCGGGGCTCAGCCCCGCGGGTGCGGCTGCGGGTGCGGGTGCAGGTGCGGAGCCGCCCGAGGTGCGCAATTCGTTTGCAACGGCGCCGCCCAGACGCGCCTGCAGCTGGGGCTCACCCCAACCTCGCTGCCTGCGGGGGTAGCGGAATCGCAGCCAACGTCGGGAGCGGGCGGGACTGGGATCTCAGAAGGGTAGCTGTTGCCCGGGGGCGTCAGGCATCACCTCGAGGCAGCTCCCTAAGTCTGAGCGAGAGCCCGAGCACTTCTCCAACCGTTCCGAATAAATGAGAAGTGGGGGTGTGAGAGAGAGAGAGAGAGAGATAGAGAGAGAGAGAGAGAGGAGCCCACGGACAGCCCAGGCGCGGCGGGGGAAGGGGAAAGGGGGGCACCGGAATGGAGGGGAGGAGAGGGGAGGCGGAGGGGGGATCTGAATAGAGGGCAGTTAGGAAACGATGGCAGGGCACTGAGTTGGAGGGAGGGGGGACAGGTGGGGGGAAAGGAGGGACCAGGATGGAGGAGAGGAGAGAAATGGGGGTGACTGTGCTGGAGGGTAGGGGAAGTGGGGGCCCAGAGCTGGGGGGAGTAAAGTGGAGGCGGGCGTGTTGGGGCTGGAGGAGAGGGGAGGGTCTGCGCCGGAGGGAGGGAGAGGGAGGGAGGAGACGGAGTGGAGGGGAGGCGGGCGGGGCACGGGGCTGGAGGGAGGGGAAAGCGGCGGGCGGGGAGCGCGGGAGGAGGGAGGCTGGGCGGGCGGACGCGCGGGGGGAGGGCGCTGGGCAGGAAGGGGAGGGGGAGCGAGCGCGAGAAATGCAGAGGCTGCAGCGGCGGCGGCGGCGGCAGTAGCGGCAGCGGCGACGACGGCGGCGGCAGCGCTCCAACTGGCTCCTCGCTCCGGGCTCCGCCGTCGAGCCGGGAGAGAGCCTCCGCCAGAGGCCAGGCACCAGCCGGACGAGGCCAGCGACCCCGGCCCCTCGGCGGCACCGCGCTCACCCAGGGGCTGCACAGGCACCCAGAGCCGGTAAGGAGGCGCGCCCTGTGGCCCTGCGCCGCCGCGGACCCGGGGGCCTCTGTCCCCCCGCGCCCCGCCCCGCCCCGCAGCCCCCGGCTCTCCCTCAGCAAAGCGGGCAGCGGGGGTGCGGGCACACAGTAGACGGCGAAGGCCTGGGATCCCTCTGTGCACTTCGGGGATCCCGGGTAATGGGGGGGGCCCCGAAGTGGGCGGCTTCGGCCGCTCGCAGGGTGGGGAGGGCGAGGGGGGCGGCGAGGCTGGTAAGCGGAGCTGGGGGGAGGGGGCTGTCGGGGAGAGAAGCTGCGGCTGAGGGAGGAATTGCCTATTGCGAAACGCCCTAAGCGCGTGGAGGCCGGGGGAGACAGTTCTGTGGGCTGAAAGGAGCGCTTCTGTCACCGGAGCCCTTCCCAGCCGGGGAGAAAGCGCTCGGGGAGAGGGGCGCAGCCGCCAAAGATGGAGGGTGGGGGGTGGGGTGGGGCGGGAGTCCGGGAGAAAGAAGACAGGGAATCTGGCTCGATCCGAAGGAAGGGGCCGGTTTTTGCTTTGGCAAACGGGTTTTCCCGACCCGTGGGACTCCGGGATCTTGGTTCTGGTGGCCAAGGAATACGAGGTTCATACGGCAAACGTGCCCTCGGAAGCACCTCCCGAGCAGATCGGAGCCCCAGCCTCATCGGTGGCGGAATTGCTGCCTTCCTACTAACCCTTGGACTGCCTTGGAGCGATTTGCTTTTTCGAGCCTTCTGTTGGAAGAATGCGCAGGGCGCCTCCGCCCTGGGCCCCGGCCCCGGCCCGGGGGGTGTGGGCTTGAACCTGACAGCGCGCGGCCTTAGCGAGGCTCAGCCAGGCTGGGAGGGCGGGCTTGGGGTTGAACAGCTTTTGCCCAAAGCGCTAACGCTGAAACCCGACGCCCGGTTCCTGCTCCCCCAGTCCCCGTCCCCCCTCCAACTCCAGAAAAATAAAAATTGCAGAATCCTGGATCCTATCGCACGCACAATGCGCGGCTGCAAACCGCATTCTTTTCATGAATATTCATCGAACGCTTGGCCGGGCTTCTTATCTGCTTCCCCAGAGACATTTCCGTCTTGAAACGAACTCGGTGGACAGCCTTTGCCCGTGTAATTTTCACTCTGCTGAAATTAGCACAGCGCACATGTGTGCATTTTTGAGTACCTTGTGCAGGGTTGACACACCTCTGTCTCCCCCGCGGCCACTCGCACTGTGGGCGGGCTAAAACCCAACACTAGCATCGAAATGGCCTTCTGCTATAGGGGTGTGGACCGACTTCCCCCCTTCCCCCCGGGATTACAGCCCGGGCTAACAGACCCCCAGTACTGCAGGCAAAATGAATGAATCGGGACTGTAATTACCTATTCCTTTGTCTTGGCCTCGCGCATGCGCCGGAGAGCTGGGTGTGGAGGGCCCGGCAGCCCCATCCCATCTCCATCATCCAGCCACCCACTCCCCTCCCGAGCCGACGAACAAAGGCGTTTGCCCTAAATGTTGCGGGAAATCCTTGGACACCAATGACAGTTTTTCCCGCCTGTGTGTATGTTTTTTCTTTTCCACGCTGTCTCTCATTTTTTCCTTTCTTACTGATTTCAGTTGACCAAAATTAAGATTTGCCTCGATGATGAGGGCAAATTGTGGATAGTACCCGAACACTGCGATTTTTCCTTTCTAGTACTGCTCATTGTTCTTTTTCTCGTAACATATCTTACCGCAGTGAGGGTGCTTTCTTAATTTGCATCAATTAAACATTTGACAGATCTTTGTTGGTCATTTGATTAAGGGACTGTGGCCTCAAAACTGTCAGTGGGCGTTGCCTCCAGTGACACCACTTGGGGAAAATTAAGACATCTTGGCGTTTATTCGAACAAGATGGCCTACGAAAACCAGAGAGAAGAAAATGATTACCTTGTCAGGATCCTAACACTTTCTGTTTTTCTCTGGACCCCTACCTCATTGTTTCGTTAAGGATTCCAAAAGGCGAATGGCGTCCAGATGGAAATCTACTGATAGGGGGAGGAAGAAGGCAGCCGTTGGGGTGAAGCTGGTTAACTTCGCAATGATCCTTTTTTTCCCCCGGTTACCTAACAGAAGCCATGATATACCTTTGATGGCTGACTTTCTTTCAGATGATCTGTTTTCTAGGTTCTGGCCATTTAGATTTCTTTTTGGGCTAGTTTGTTTTTACCACCCAAAAAGGGATTTATTGTGTATATCAAATAGGAGACAAATATGAAATTTTCTGCAGTGGTAGGTTATGTTTAACAGGGCTTTATGCTTAAGTATTGTCAGTACATCCTGGTGGAATAACACGTGGCAGCAATGGAAATCATCTCTTTTGTCCTTTTTGATGAGAACTTGATATTGACCACCTTCAGGGCCCATTTTCTGGCTGGGGTGGCTGTCTAGCTTTCTTGTAGGTGCCGTGGCTGGTACCCTCTGTACTCCTTAGTACTGAGCTTCATTATGATTTAGAGAGCTACGTGTAGGGGCTTCTTTCTTTTTTCTTTTCCTTTAGGTTGTGTTTTTGGCGAGGGGTATGTTGGAATATAGAACAAATTCAATAGCAAATATATACCAGCATGCTGCAAATTCAGTAAGTCTTAGGTTTTTGAGTGAGGTAGTATTTAAGTCGAATTTTAAAAATTATTACAGAATTAAAAACTTTCTATAATTTCCGTTAATCATTTAGCCAGCTAGCTTTTTGCCAAGCTTTAGCAGGTAGAGAAATTGAGGCTTTTGAGAAAATGCACCAACAATGACAGTGGCATTTCTGTTCTTGAACTGGTCCTCAGCCTGCCATTGTGACGTGTAGAAGAGAACCGTTTCTCCCCACATCACCCCAGTTTAAAGGCCCAATGGGAGAGCCCTAAGCATTTTGGCTCTCTATTCTTGGAGGTCTCTTCTAATCCTCCTGGGTTTACCAGGATCCATAATCCTCCTGGATCCGATGGTTCAAGAGGTGATGTTTTCTGTCTCTATTTTTTAATTTCACAATTAGGAACAATTTTTAGCCATTTTCATTCCGTGGTCAAGATAAGTGGAGTATGACCTCAGAGAGAAACTTTCATTTGGGGGAGATTTGATCACTCTAAAATGGATGTCTGTGTTAATCATGGTAGTTTTGTAAAAATTGCAAAATCCACAGCCACTTTTAAAAACAAGGTGTCATGTATATACACATGCACACATACATATGTGTTTATACACACACTATAGAATCTTATGAATAGCTTGAAACAAACTGGTTGGCATAGAATATTATTTTATAGTGCTTTCATACTGGTCTTTGCAACATAATCAATTTCTTCCTTTCTAAATATGTGTTTGAAAGGGAAAGCCTACCTAGTCTTTTCCTCACTTAATAAGCTCACTTTGCATTTATCCCAGTGTACCTGGAGCATTTAGCCAAGAGGTTCATTTACAGGCTTAGAAACTTACATCAAGCACTACTGAACTTTACAAGCTGGAATAAACAATGCCTACTAAATAAAGGATTTATAACATTGTTCTGTCTTATTTTTGTGATCTCTAGTAAAAATTTTTTTTTCAAAAATATTCGAAGAAGACCTGTGAACTATTATTTGTCAAAAGCAATTGCCCTTGATATCTGATTCTGTTGAAAGAAATGCTTTGATTTGTCCAGGCCTTTACCTTAATGTAGTTTGTACCTACTCATTTCACACCTTCTTTCTCTTCTTAATGATGGTCTTAGCTGGTAAGCTGGAAACCAGGTAACTGCTGAGGAAAAATGCTGAGTAGGTATAAAGACAACTTAAATGTTCTTTCAGAATGGGTATGGAATCTTTATTGTTTTATCAGATTTTCTCTGTTCACCTAATATTTTGCATTTATTGGCTCTCTCAAGACTTTAGATAAACCATGGACACGAGCATGGTTTTTGTCTTAATTATAGTGGACAAATATTAGAAAGTAACAGTGAGGTTGCAAATAGAATTTTTTGAGTACTAAAGTGCTTTTTATGAGTTTTGGGGCAATGTTTTTGGGGTGGCTTCTCAGGAAATAGTGTAAAGACACTGGATTTGAAGAATCTCTAGGCAGTGTGGGTATCCACCTGGGCAAATTACTTCAAATCTCACTGAATTTCACTTTCTTCAATTTTAAGATTGGGATAATGATTTAATTCCTATGTTGGGGTAATAATAATAATAACTACACTTGATGTCTGAAAATGAGTAAGTGTGCAATGGCTGGCTCCTAAGGGCTTCTCAACTTCTCAGTCTCAATTATTTAGTGATGTCAATTATATTACAAGTGTTTTCAACAACTGATAGTGTCAATCAACACTTGCAGTGTAATTAACATCACTAACTAATTTCGGTAGATTCACCTGTATTTTTCTTTCAGCTTGATTAATGAAGTCCTGGGGACCCCCAGAGTATTAAGTTAGAAGTAGGATGTCTCAATCCCAAAGGGGACCAAATATCATACTTCCTATTTACTGCCCTTGTGTTGGTAGATAGTAGAAATTCTGTGAGACCTTGTATGGGAATTTCATGATGTCAGGATGACCACCTTCCTTGAATTCCCCAGGTCTGCTTATGCTAATGTAACTCAAGAGGTGACATTTACTTTCTCTTGAGAAAAATATAAGGGTGGTCTTGAAACCCCAGCAGTGCCCAGCCTGCCCAAGGAAGGCTTTTGTGAAATGCCTTTCCTGCCACAGCCATTGAAACAGACGTCTAGTTGAGTGTCACATGAGAGCAAGTGTCTGGTAAACGTTCAAGAGTAAAAATCAACCATACAGAGTCCATTTCTCATCAGAATATAGTTCAATTGTAATTTGGAGGAGCCACAAGCCTAAGAAGGAAACTGATTAAAACAGCATTCTCCTTTTCCCTGGAAGTCAGGAAAGGGATGAAATGGAGGCAGAGAGAATGAAATAGTATGTTTTTCTTCTGCACTCTAAGGACTTAAGTAACATAAATTATTCTTTAATTTTTTACAGACTTTCCATACTTAGTACATTTTTGAACAAAAACAGGGAAAGCTGAGCTGTTTTGACTCACCAAGGCCATCGGTGCTGAGAGGTGGTGATTGAGCAGGCTTGGAAGTCTAGGAATACATTCCTGAAAGCTTTAGAGATTTAGAAATAGAAACCATCTGCAAGCACAACAGGGGCCCAGGGCATAAGGAAACACTTCAGGATAATATAGGAAAATGGTGTGCAGTGGAGAAAGCCAAGCATTTACACGATATTTTCCCCTTATCACTTAAGCATTTTATGAACTCTTTTTTTTTTGTTTTGTTTCATTTTGAAGGAGGCAGGGCTGGACTTCATTGGTTTGTTTTTTAACTTCTCTTTGAAATAGATATTACAACAATTTGTATATTGTGTAGGGAGTATGATATTTAGAAAGCATGATTTTGGGGGTTAGGCATGGTAGGGGTGGACGTGGGAGCCACAGCACCAGGTGAGAATCTTCTCTCAGCCATTTACTGCTTGTAGGATCTTTGGCAAATTGCTTACGTTCTCTGTGCCTCAATTGTATTTAGAAAATGGGGATTGTAAAACATGGTTACTGTAAGGTTTAAATGAAATTGTCACGCACTTAGGACAATGCCTCCTTACATTTAGTGCATCTCTTTAATCACAGTCACCATAAAGGAGTGAGAATATCAGTTTTCTTTACTGCGTCCTCCATCTATAGGTATCCATATGTTTGTTTCAGAGAGACCATTATTGCACGACAGGCTAATGGTGGTGCCTTGGACAGTAGTTGTTAGAACAGGGAGTCTGTGGTTTAGAAAAGTCCTCCCGGCAGAGCTAGGATACCCTAAATATGTCAGCAGTTCACTTGGACTGAGTTTCAAAAGTCCACAGTAGGTAGGTTAATATAACCCCAGCCTCCATCCTGAATTTGTATTTTTCGAATGGAAGAAAAAAAGTGAAGGTTCTTGGAACTTCAGAGACAGGATCACTGCTTTGATATGTTGAGGCCTGGACTCACCTTGATTAGCTGTATGACCTTGGGCGTAGATATAATTCATTTAGATTCCTGAAAATCCTCAGCTTTGTTGTGTCTTGAATCAGATGTATCATTAGCATTTGAAAGTTGTCTAAGTCGTTAGTACTAAGGTTGATGATGTTTTACATTCCATTTTAGTCCCCCTACCTCCACCCCGCCCCGGCCAAACATGCATCACGTGACCACTGCCTCCATACCTGGAGTAAACTGAAGCGTGTATTATGTAGGAATGTAAAGAGGTTGTGATGTACTGACAAGCCTTTGGAAGGAATTATCTTCATGGAGACCTTAGTAATCAGGAACTCTGAACAACAAAACAAAAGAAGTCTTTTGGAATTTCAGATGTTTGGAGTGGATCAATTCTGAAATTGGTTTTAACATTTCAGACATTTACTTCAGGGATATGCCCAAGGGATTTGCCTTTGTCCTTGTGGACACTTTTTTGCTGATGAGCAAAGGTGAATTCACTCTTTTGGGTAAATTGTTGTTTAATAGCTTCTTTAATCAGGATTTTGAATCTTGTGGATTCTGGGGGGAGGAGTTACATATTTTACTTTATCTGTCAGGTGTTTTCTGTAAGGAAGGGGATTTTGGATTTAGTGGTTATATCTTTAAAAAAGTTTCCTAGGATTTCAACCCATGTCTGAGGGAACCACACTGTACTTCTAAGCCTTGCCGTTTTATCTTAGGTAATATGGACTCTTGAGGGGGGCAAAAGGGGGGGGCGTTCTTGGATAAAATGGGTAACCGTTTCATATTGACATCTTCAGTATTAGAGAGAGCGATATTAACTTCTTCAATGAAAAGTTATTTATCATGGAAAAGATTCAGTATATAACTTTAAAATTTAATCAGTATTACATCAAATTACTTGTAGATTAGAGGTGCTTCTTGTCATAGTGAACGGAGGCTGGTACCTTAATTCATCCCTCTCTACTATGATGATGGCGGTTGCTCTTACAACTGTAAGTGGAGGTTGACCCCTTCACGTTTCTCCTTGCACGTTGCAAATGGAAGTCATAAACCCAAATGCCTTATGTCCAGTTCTGCTCTGAGACACGAAACAGGTTCTGGTAGACCCTCTACCACTGTGTAGTGTTGCCTGAGTAGAAATAAACCAAGTCCTACCTAAATTTGTCAGTCTGTTTCGTTCTGCGTCCACGCAGGGTTCATTTACAGAAAGCCAATGGCTGCTTTTAACGACTATCCAAACCTCAGTCCTTTGTAAATACCTTCCTTGGAGCAGAAGGTTGAAAAGCTCATGGCTAAACACTTGTTTTGGAACTCAAAAGAATCTTAGAGAAGTTAGTGGATTGCTCAAGGTCTCATGAGCTCCTTATCGGCTCCGTGGAAACCCAGGTTATTTCCCCAGAAAGCCTCACTCCTGCTGCCCCTCCCTTCTGAGACAGAAGCAGAGAATATCTAATTGAGTCAAACATTTACTCATTGTCTGCAACTTAAAAAATTTGTGTCCATTTTTTTTGTGCCCTAGAACCATTTAAAAGAAATCCAGTCTAAAGCCTATATCTGTTTTACCCTCTTACTCAGAGAAGACCTCTTTGGCCTTTTAATACACCAACCATGCGGGGGGTGGGGGGTAGGAAGGGGAGTTGGGTGGGGGGTGGGGGGAACGACTTTTGCAGTCACTACCTGCTGCCACGTCATCCGCAGGTCATTTGCCTTCAACTGGCCCCTCTCTGCTGCTTACGTTATATTCACGGGCTTTCCTTTATATGCCAAAAAGTGCTGGGTGCGGTGGCTGACGCCTGTCATCCCAGCACTTTGAGAGCCTGAGGTGGGCGGATCACCTGAGGTCAGGAGTTTGAGACCACCCTGGCCAACATGGTGAAACCCTGTCTAGTAAAAAGACAAAAATTAGCTGGGCATGGTCGCTTGCACCTGTAATCCCAGCTACTCGGGAGGCTGAGGCAGAATTGCTTGAACCCGGGAGGCAGAGGTTGCAGTGAACCGAGATTGCACCACTGCATTACAATCTGGGCGACAGGGTGAAACTCTGTCTTAAAAAATATATATATACATATTTTTTGTATATATGTATATATATATGCCAAGAAGTGTATGGCATGCACTAAAACAACTTTCTTCAAAAACTAAATTTTAATTTATTTTAAATTTAAATTAAATCCTTGTTTTTCTCCCAAAAGGCAACAGTGGCTGGGGGTTGGGGAGCTGGCGATGGTGGGTATGCGTTTGAAAATAATGCTAACTGTTTTAGACTTATTTGGGGGCTGTCTAGCCAGTGGAGCAGTCAGGCATCCCACCCCAGAAATGCTCCAGACCCTCTTGGCAGATCCAGTGTGCACAATGCTATGGACAGGTGGTGGATGGAGAGCTTTTATGCTGTTCCTAGTGTTATCTGGCTTATTGGTTTGGGAGCTGCATAAAACGGGATGTTTAATCTTTTTTATTTAAAATGACCATTTATAGTATTTGGGGGTGATTTGGAGGATTTAAAAAATCTGATGGATTTTGAAGTAGCCCTTAAAATATGGAACTTAAGCGCGTAAGTTGCTAAAACGCTTTCTAGAGCATACTGTTGGGATGTTGAAAACTGATGTTTGTGTAAACTGTGTGCATTTGTTTTTGGATAATCTGTGATAAGTTTAGTTTTTGATGAGACACAGTTTTAATTTCACATTGAAAATGATATATTTAGTTCAATAAGAGGAGCTTTGAATTTACACTTTCCAGAGAAACCCACAATTAATAGGTAACTTTAGTTTTCATAATGCTTTTAATTATTACATTTACATAGATTCAGAAATGGATATATTCCTGAAATAAACTCATATTAAATTTTCTTTTTCCTTTTAAAAAGAAAGCTGTGGTTCTATTAGGGAAAAACACTTCTTTTTTAAGTTTATGACGAAATAGATGTTAGATAAAAACTTTTCCTGGTTGAACTTTCTAAGTTACAAGTTTCCTGAATTGCTTGGCAATGTGAGTTTGAAAAGACCCATTTCATTTTTCCTTTGACAATCTGTTCCAAACACCTTTACACATATGCTAATACGATAGCCAAGGTAAACAGTAAGGAGATCTAATTGGGGAAATAGTGTATCAAAAGGGGAGAAATAGTATCCACCGACAGAGAGAATGAGCTGTTTCTTAAAGAGACAGAGAAATTTCCTCGGAGTTCTGGGGTCTTCATAGGGTGCCGTCCTGGGCCTCTCTGAGCTTGCCTTGGAAGCTGTAGGAGCTGTAGGAATATTTGCTTCTTTAACCCTTACAAATGTTCTCAGCTGTTACAGTAGAGGAAAACTGCCTGTATTTGCCTTAGGTGTAAGATGATTAGAGAAAAAGGAAAATGTAGAGAAATCAGATTGACTTTAGATTGACAGGCATAGAGTTCTGAAGTGACTTCCCACTCCTTTATACTGCAGTGCACCCAGAGGGCAGGGTGAGGGTAGCGACCACCTGGGTATTTACTAAAGCCATTACTGTGATTAGATAAGTATGGAATCTTCTCTGAATAACTCATTTTTCTCTTTTTCTTTATTTTTTTCTTTTTCTTGCCCTGTCACCCAGGCTGGAATGCAGTGGTGCCATCTCAGCTCACTGCAACCTCTGCCTCCTGGGTTCAAGCAATTCTCCTGCCTCAGCCTCCTGAGTAGCTCGGATCACAGGCAGTGCCACCACGCCTGGCTAATTTTTTTGTGTTTTTAGTAGAAAGAGGATTTCACCATGTTGGCTAGGCTGGTCTCGAATTCCTGATCTTGTGATCTGCCCGCCTTGGCCTCCCAAAGTGCTGGGATTACAGGTGTGAGTCACCATGCCTGGCCAATTTTTATATTTTTAGTGGAAAGGGAGTTTCACCATGTTGGCCAGGCTGGTCTCAAACTCCTGACCTAAGGTGATCTGCTCACCTCGGCCTCCCGAAGTGCTGAGATTACAGGCGTGAGCCACCACACCCCACCAAAAACTCATTTTTCTAAGGAAGAAAGAAAAAGAATCTCAGTTAACAATTGGTGATGACAGTGACTCCCGAGGCATCTCATAATCACCCAACCTCAAGTAAACAGGGTGAATGGCATCCTGTTGACAGAGGTTTATTGTGGTACGGGGTTTTCCTCAGTAGCCCTGGTGATCTATTGTTGAGAACCCAAGCTCAGATTTCCCAGGGCTCACCCAACTGAACTTTAGAAACCTGGTTCCAGAATTTTCAAGGTTTTTCAGACAAATAGTCACCAGTGTTTGTATCAGTGTTCTCCAGAAGGTTGTTAAGACAAGATTGATAATGCTTCCCAGGTATGTGTGTTTTTTTCTCACTCATAGCTTCATGTTACTAGTTTTCCTCATCCGACCCAATGATTGATTGATGGAAAGCCTCACTGAAGGTTTGGTTATCCTTTCGTTGGTGGAGGAGAAAAAAGCAGAACATAAAAGGCTCCTTCTATTCACCTCTCCTTTTCTATTGTAACTGGATTTATTTCTGCCATCCAGAGAGCTTGGGGTTTGATTTCATCTGTACCAAAGTTTGCTGGGTGGGCAGGTACAGGGGGTCATCATAAGAGGACTCAACTGACCACAGTGCAGAACGAGGTGACTATCCAATGGATTGGTAACATGGTCCCCACTAAGGTAAGAACCGTAGTATGACATGAAGTGAATTCTTAATGGGAAGGGAGTTACTACGTTTAACTTAATTAACTCTTAAATGCAGGGGATTTAACCAAAAGTGAATTTAACAAAGAAGTGAATTAAAAAGTCAACCAGCTTCACCACTTCACTCCAAACCTGTATTAATTAGACCTTTTGCTTAAGTGAAATCACCTTGTTGAACTTTAATGATGTGACTAGCAATGCATCCTTTTACCATATGCGTGTTTCCAGCAACAAATATTACCGTGTTTCGGGGAGAAGGAAGTGATGGATAGAGGGAACAGTTGGCAGATTGGAACCCATGTACACACATTATCCCTTTAATTTGCTTTCTTTAGACCCGTGGCTGCTATCTGTGAGTCTCATTTCTGTATTGATCCCCACTGGCTAAGCATACGACTAAAGAAGGAACCTTTTGTCATTTCTTCAGTGAGCTAGCCAGGAATCTCAGATAAAGGGCAAAGAAGCCCAGAATGACGTAATGCTGCAAAAAACGTTACTGCTGTTTCTAAGGGGAGTGGAAGAAACCCAAGCCAGTTTTGAGTTGGGTGTGATTCCTGTTGGAAGGGGGTGAGAATTCAGAGATGTATGCCTATTAAAAAAAAAAAGCAAAAAAACTCTTAGGATATTAAGCCAGTTGTTCCTATCAGCAGCACACAGCATGGGAGGCCAGCATTCCCTGACCTGTTAGCAGGCGTTTGCATAGTTTACCTGGTAGAGAAAGTATCCAACAGATAGAACCAAATGTTTTAGGACACTAACAGGCACTGTGGCTAGTGTAAGGTTTAATTGGCTGGACGCATTTCCATTTAAATCACATTCTGATAACACATTTAACTACCTCCCTGGCTAATTACACAGTCCCAGGCTTGAGGGAGGAAGAGGCATCTGTGAGCAGCGTCAGGTCTTGGTGAAGGGTTTGAAAGCCTTTCCAAAGAGGAAGAAATAACTGTACTGGGGAAGTTTGAGCATGGTAACTGTGCTCCTGGCTGGTGGGGGAGCAGGGGGAAGAAAGCCCTTCCTTTCTGCTCCAAGAAGTGTCCGGATTCCCCTTATGTGGGCAGAATTTTTGGTAAGTGCAATACAGGAAGCAAAACCGCATGGTTCTAGGTCAGCAGTCAGTGACCTCTTACTCTGAGCCCCAGTGTTCCCTCCTCATTGTGTGTGCAGGGGACAAAGGCACCGAGCAGGAGAAGAGGAGGGGAAGGCTGGGGGAGGCTGGGAAGACGCACCCGCATTAACACACGTTGGGGGGAGCCAATGCTCTGTTCCTGTGTCTACTCAGGCTGCCATAACAAAATAACAGATGGTAACTTAACCAAAATACACTTTTTCATAGTTTTGGAGGCTGGAAGTCCAAGATCAACATGTTGGGGGGGTTTTTTCTTGGGGGGGGCGGGGATGGAGTCTTGCTCTGTTGCCCAGGCTGGAGTGCAGTGGCGCGATCTCAACTCACTGCAACCTCTGCCTCTCTGGTTCAAGCAATTCTCTGCCTCAGCCTTGTGAGTAGCTGGGATTACAGGTGACCACCACCACGTCTGGCTAACTTTTCTGTATTTTTAGTAGAGACAGGGTTTCACCATCTTGGCCAGGCTGTTCTTGAACTCCTGACCTCGTGATCCACATGCCTTGGCCTCCCAAAGTGCTGGGATTTATAGCCATGAGCCACCGCGCCCAGCCAGGTTTTTTTTGCGGCTTCTCTGCTAGGCTTGGCAGGTGACAACCGTCTCCCTGTGTCCTCACGTGGTCTTTCCTCTGTCCCTTCACATCCCTGCTGTCTCTCTGTGAATCCGAATCTTCTCTTAGAGGGACACCAGTCGGGTTGGATTTAGACCCACCTTCACAACCTCTTTTTAATTATATGAAAAAGGCCCTATGTCTAAATATAGTCATGTTCTGGGGTGCTGGGGGTTACAGCTTCATCATGAGTTTTGGGGAGACACAGTTCAGCCCGTGACCTTTCCTCTTTTGTATTCAGAAAGAGTGTTTACGGTGAAGAAATCTAAAGCTCCTGTGAAACACGCTTCGCTAGTGCCTGCCCTTAACAAGGGGGCGACAGGGAATTGGCAACTTGTAGCCCTGGTTTAATTCTTACGAATACATGTGAGGCAGTCATGAGGGTCCCCATATGAGACATGAGATGCAGAGGAGTTAATTCCCCAAGATTCATATCATGAGGAAAGGAGAGCCTGGTGTGAGAGTCGGTCAGGGTTCTGTGGCGGCGTGGTACTGAGGGTGCAGAGGGTGTGTGCAGGTCCCATCCCCACTGTCACACTCATCAGGAACATGGGCATGTGGCAGAGGCCCCAACACAGAGCTGTAGGCAGCCGCCACCCATCAACCAGCATTAACACACAGTGAAGCCTATTTTTTGTTCTGACACTATTGATTTTTTTTTTCTTATTTTTCTTTTCGTTATTATTATACTTTACGTTCCAGGGTACATGTGCAGAATGTGCAGGTTTTTTACATAGGTATACATGTGCCATGATGGTTTGCTGCACCCATCAGCCTGTCATCTACATTAGGTATTTCCCCTAATGCTATCCCTCCTCAATCCCCACACCCCCTGCCATCCCTCCCCTAACCACCCACCCCCCGACAGGCCCCGGTGTGTGATGTTCCCCTCCCTGTGTCCATGTGTTCTCACTGATCAACACCCACTTATGAGTGAGAACATGCGGTGTTAGGTTTCTGTTCTTGTCTGGCACTGCTTTAAAATGCTTTCTTTCTGCTTGAAGACTTTCCCATTTGGGTATGTGTATACTCAAATGAAGTCACGCATTGCGTAATGACAGAGCTACATTCTGAGAAATGTGTCATTCAGCCATATCATCTTTGTGTGACCATCACAAAGTGTACTTACACAAATCTAGATGGTTGAGCCTTCTGCACCTCCAGGCTATGTGGTATTATAGCCTGTTGTTCCTTGCTTACAAATCCTGTGCAGCACGTCACTGTACTGAATGCCATAGGCACTGTGACATCATGGTAAGTATTTGTTTATGTAAACATCGGAAAGATACACTAAAAGTATCATGTCCTTTGTGGGGACATGGATGAAGCTGGAAACCATCATTCTCAGCAAACTGACGCAAGAACAGACAATAAAACACCGCATGTCCTCCCTCGTAGGCGGGTGTTGGACAATGAGAACACGTGGGCATAGGGAGGGGAACATCACACACTGGGGTAGGTTGGGAGTGGGAGCTAGGAGAGGGAAAACACTGCGAGAAATGACTGATCTAGGCGATGGGGGTGGCGAACGGAGACTACAAGCCACCATGGCGTGTGTGTACCTATGCAACAGCCCTGTGGGATGTGCACATGTGCCCCAGAGCTTAAAGTACAATAAAATAATATATATGGTATGATAATGGGACCGCCACCATATATGCGGCCTCTTGTTGACTGACATATCATTATGTGGCACATGACTGTCTTATAGGAGAGTGGATAAAGAGAGGAAGATGTGCTTAGTGCAGATAGCATGAAGACATAGCCAGACTCGACTTTGCTAAATCAGAGTGGAATTATCCAAGGAAAACTCATTTTAAAATCTCTTACCAAGAGTGGCAATGGTAGAGAGCCCTTCTTGTTCTAGACGGAAGAGCTGACCAGATGCCCAGGCCACTTTAAAATCCTATTCTAGGCCGGGCACGGTGGCTCACGCTTGTAATCCCAGCATTTTGGGAGGCTGAGGCGGCCAGATTACCTGAGGTCAGGAGTTTGAAACCAGCCTGCTCAACATGGCGAAACCCCGTCTCTATTAAAAATACAAAACATTAGCCCTGTGTGTTGGCGGGCACCTGTAATCTCAGCTACTCGGGAGGCTGAGGCAGGAGAATCGCTTGAACCCGGGAGGTGGAGGTTGGAGTGAGCTGAGATGGCGCCATGACCCTCCAGCCTGGGCAACAAGAGCAAAATTCCATCTCAAAAAAAAAAAAAATTCATATTATAGCATCTGTGCTTTCTGTTGGGGATTCATCAGACAGACTCTTAATGTGGAACAGATTTTACTGGATAGAGACTTGGGGTTGAAGATAGAAGACAGGGGCTTGGGTAGAAGCAAGTGCAGGAAGAGTGGTGGAGGTTTTGACAGCAAGTGTATGAATCAGTGGGACGCTGAGGAAAGGGAAGGAAGAGTGTCGGGAATCATGAAATCCTCTGACTATAAAAACCAAGGCTAATGAATTTTGGGGCCTTTCCAAGCAATAAAACAAGTAGTGATACTTAAAGGGATTCTTTTGAGGAGCATTCTTAACAAATGTGGGTGTGGGTATGTCTACTCTTAACCCTTTTGAAAGGGTCTTTTTTTTATTATTATTTTGTTTTGTTTTTTGAGACAGGGGCTTGCTCTGTGACCCAGGCTGGAGTGCAGTGGTGCCATTTCAGCTCACCGCAACCTCCGCCTCCTGAGTTCAAGCGATTCTCCTGCCTCAGCATCCTGAGTAGCTGGGACTATAGGTGTGCGCCACCATGCCTGGCTAATTTTTGTCTTTTTTGGGGGAGAGATGGGGCTTCATCATGGCCAGGCTGATCTCCAACTGCTGACCTCAAGTGATCCACCGCGTTGGCCTCCCAAAGTGCTGGGATTACAGGCCACTGCGCCCAGCCCAAGAGGGTCTTTTTAAAACAGTTTACAACTTTTAGGTGTACCCTGTCAGGTAATTCAGTTATTGCTTTCCTGTCTCAAATGTTAGGTCACATCACAATTATGGCAATAAGAATATTGCCTCATGAATCCCCAGTGAAATTGAGAATATCAATTTAATTTTACTACTCTAGATAAACCACTGGCCTTAAAAATAATTGAAACTTGATGCTGTTTATTATCTTTTGTAAAAACTTTCACTGGTGAATTGTCTTCTACATAAAACAATTAAGTTATTATAGAATTTAAAATTTTTAAGTCTTAAAATTGATGCAGCATCTATTTTCAGCTCAATGTCAGTGAGGGCCTTTAGCGCTCACTTTCCTAATAGGTAGCACGTTCTTCCAGTCATGCCAGAAAACAAGGCTTGTCTCCTGGAATTCCCCATATGGCGTCCTTCCTGGGTAGTGAAACTCACATATGTCCATTTCCCTCTTCTTGAAGCCTTGCATCTAGTGTAAGCTTCTATCCCTCTCTTGGATTGCTGCCCTAATACTCTCTTAATCGAAGCATGACATGGCTCTGCTTAGACTTTATAACACAACTCTCCATTATACCTGCAAACAAAGGCAAAGCTCTCAGCATGTTCATCTTCTGTTTTCGTCGTTTACCTCCTTTCCTACACACACTCTCACCCACGCTCTTCAGCCATACCGGTACCTTTTGGGTCTCCCAGGGCACCAAGCTCATGCCTACTGTTTCTTCTGCCTGGAATATTCTTTTCACCACTATTGAAGTTACTCCTAGTTCAGATCTCAGTTTAAATGTCACTCTTGCAAAGATGCCCCCACACCTCCTGGCACTGGGGATTTTTGTCCCTGCATTTAGCAGAATTGATGAGATTATATAATGTCTCTGCTCCTCCAGATTAAAACATCCAGGAGGAAGGGATGTGTCTGTTTTGTGGACCCATTAACAGTGCCCTATAACCATTTCTGATCCATACCAAGAACGCCGTGTCTGTTCAGTGTTAAAGGCTGTCTACGGCACCTTATGTTCATGGAGAGCACGTGTCTTCTGAACATCCCCCTTGGCAGCTGGGATGACTTCCATAAAGAGACCAAAATTTCACCTCATCAGTTGTGCTTACTGTGAAGATGAATAGCTGATGAACTCCAATTAGAGTAATTATTCTGTTCCCAGGCAATAACCTTAGTAGTAATTGTTCTAAAGCCCTGAGACTTTACAAGTAATGAGTACTGATGGCGCATGCATCTGAGCGTCCTCCCAAGGTAGAGTCTGAAATGAAAAATGAAATTGTGTATTATTTGAGGGAGACAAATGGTACTGCATTGTGGGAACCTTTCAGAAACACAACACTAGGAGTGAAAGCTGAAGGTGATTGTAGTTAACACTCCTCGCCTGCCCTTCCAGGTTATTGAATGCCATTGGTCTGCTTTGGATGAGTCGTTATTGAACAACTTAACTGAATATATTTTAGTGACAGTCTTTGTGAAGTTGCGGACTATCAGGCTCCCAGAAGAGCAGGTGGCTTGAAATCTTTACACATTAGTCAATTATAAACCTAATGAAGTGAAAATGGCTTTGGCCCAGGTTCTGCGCTGTGATTACTTTACATTGTGAGTTCTGTGAGGTTAGGACGTCGCTTTGTTCATCTTTGGATGTTGGTTTCTAGCACCTAATGGAACCCGTGGTCCAGTACAGGGCTGGGTATGTGGAAGGATATTTTTCATGGCCATGTGACATCATGCTGTACAAATAAGGCAAATTTCAGAATGACATCCTTTGCTTTACTTTCACATCTAGGAACCAGCTTGTAACGAACCTTTGGCAAATATCACTGGGTTTTGTTTTGTTTTTTTCCTTTGGAGGAGGAAGTAGGGCGACAACTAAGACATCATTTGTGATTTACTCCCCCTCCTCTTCCGTGTCACATACCTCTTAGATGGTCAACATTCAGCTTCTGCTGTCTCATTTCTGAGTACCATCGGCTTTAGTTTTCACTAGGATTATTAGAGAGAAATATTTTTGTGTCCGTCTTGAGATCTCTCATCAGATCAGTGTCTAGTTTTCTTTAGCTGATTATTGGTGGAATTCTTATTAAATAAAAAAATGTTTGTAGCTTTTCACGATGGTGTGAAATTGATTTCTAAAGTAACCTGTAGTCAAGAACTAATAATGTAGGGTTCCACTCAGCATGTCTAACTCTAGCGATACAATTGACTCATTCCGAAACCTATCTGGAGTGGATCCTTTATTTGCAAAATTTTTATTTTAGTGGACCTCTGGTTTAGATATTAAAACTGTAGTTGTAGTTGAGGTGATGGTAGGGTTTTTATTATACATGTGAGCTGGGTTGAAGTACAAGGCATTCTCATACCATCTGTGTAATCTGTGCCATAAACGCTTGGCACTTGAGCTCTTAAATCAATACTTTGTCTGAAAATGGCCTCATTTTAAAGGAATTCAGCTCATGAATTGGCCAGTGGTAGCCTCTTCAGCTGAGACTCCTTTATGTCCTCCCCTTTCTTCGTGTTCCCCCCCAACACACTCCCTGGGTAAGGTCTGAAGGCGCTGGCTGTGGGTCGTCTAGTTCCGGGGGCCACGTCCGTGTGACGTAAGTCTGGTAGTAGAATGGAAAGGGCAGTGACAGCTCCTTGCAGTTAATTTTTTGTCTTAATGTTTAGAGTCCCTACTGCACCATACCGCCTCTTGGTTTCTCACAGTCTGTACTGTATGTTTTGTTTGGAAACCTTGGCTCATCTTGTGGATTGTGTACTTGGGGTATGCAATTAGCCAGAATGACACAGTATCGATGGTTGAGCAGCAGTTTATGACACAGATGAGTAACTGGGTGACTGATACGCGTTTTGATGTGTCTTTCTAAGTAGATGTTATTTTTTTTTTTTAACCTTCTGTTATGATTTGCTGGTGATGGTGATGGAATCATTTTGGTTTTAAAACTGGAAAATACAGGCTGGGTGCGGCGGCTCACAGCTATGATCCCAGCACTTTGGGAGGCTGAGGGTGGATTGCCTGAGGTCAGGAGGTTGACACCACCCTGGCTAACATGGTGAAACCCCCTCTCTACTAAAAATACAAAATTAGCTGGGTGTCATGGCGCACGCCTGTGGTCCCAGCTACTTGGGAGGCTGAGGCAGGAGAATCGCTTGAACCTGGGAAGTGGAGGTTGCAGTGAGCCGAGATCGCACCACTGCAGTCCAGCCTGCGTGACAGAGCGGTGACTCACTCTCAAACAAACAAACAAACGTGACTCACTCTCAAACAAACAAACAAACAACTGGAAAATACAAACAAGCCCAAGAGTGATTGACAGATGTTAGGTCCTACCATTTCTCAACTTTAGGAAATGTTCTATGTGGGTCTCAGCCTTCTGCTTTGTAGGCACTTACCACACTTCACCCCCTTCAACTGTATGCAGATTATTCTATTTCTGCTCTGTAAATATGTTATTGGATTGGATGAATAAGATGTACACTTACACATTTGAAGCTGTAAGTAAAAAAAAAAATTATACAGTTAAAAGGTACAAGTAATTTTGTGATGAATTTATTCTTTAAATGAAAGATCAGTGGCATTTGTTCACGTATTTCTCAAAGCTTTCTAAAAGCAGTTCAAGTGGCTCCGAAATGCTAAGAATATGTTGAAAACTTGTTTTTCTGTATACAAATGAACAGCTAACATGAGGTGTTTCTACTTTGTTAAATACGACGTGGGAACATACAAACCACATTAAAATATTGTGATGCAGAATTAATGTTTGTTTATTGATGGAGCTGGGAGACATAACTCCATTAAGTAGCTTACAATCGGTGAAGGCAAACAAGGAAATCAGTAATTACAGTGAAGCAGGTGTTGGTCTGTAGATACTGGGTAGAGATATAAACAGCAGATAGCCATTAAGTTTACCACTCTGATCAATTATATTCTTTTTCTTCCATCTGTCTTAAAATCCACCTCTTTTGCCTAAGCCATGTGAGATATCCCAGTTCAACTGGCTATTATTTAAAGAGTTTTATGTAATATCACTGTAGAGAATATGGGAGAATTCAGCATTGATTACATTTAGTTGAAAGGTCTTAATCACTAGATAGAAAAGAGATTCACACATCTTAAATTTCCACCAAAAAGCAGGTATTTTCGTACTAGAAATTAAGGAAAAGACTTCCAAGAATAGCTAGTTCTTAAAACACAGTAAGAATGAATATGCTTAGCTCTTGAGCACAGTGTTTTTGTTTTGTTTTGTGTTTTGAGACAGAGTTTTCCTCTTGTTGCCCACGCTAGAGTGCAATGGCATGATCTCAGCTCACCGCGGCCTCTGCCTCCTGGGTTCAAATGATTCTCCTGCCTCAGCCTCCCAAGTAGCTGAGATTACAGGCGCCTGCCACCACGCCCGGCTAATTTTGTATTTTTAGTGGAGATGGGGTTTCTCCATGTTGGTCAGGCTGGTCTCGAACTCATGACCTCAGGTGATCCTTGGGGAAGTGTTTCCAGCTGGTGCTGTTTCCTGACAGGTTAACTGCATTAAGATGGGCCACTCAGCTTGAGAAACAGGAAGATTTGCTATTGCTCTCATCTTCGAGTTTAAGAAAAGCTCACAATAGTTTGCAAAATCTTTTAAATCTTTTCTCTAGGGAAGTTATTCCCTAACTCCAAGGAGTGAATGATATTTCTCTGTCGCTCTAAAGGAGGGTGTCATCTCTAGGAAGCTGGAGGTACCTGGAAATGACTCTGAAATTGCTTGTGACATATGATGAAAGGGGGTATCTCGTTTCATTTTGATAAAACGTGCTTTGGAAATATTAATGCTAGAGTTTCCTTGTGGGCTGGGTGAATTTGCAGTGCTCGTGTTATCAACTGGTCTTTTTTATATTTTTGTAGGAATTATGTTTCCTTACATCCCTATTTTGCTCAGAAGTGCCCCTTTCTCTTGATTCCTGAGTTGCAAATAGCTTACCAAGGTAGCTGGGACTCTTGACTATGATATTTAAATTTTTTTATTTTTATTTTTATTTATTTATTTTTTTTGAGATGGAGTTTTGCTCTGTCTCCAGGCTGGAATGCAGTGGCATGTGATCTCAGCTCACTGCAACCTCTGCCTCGTGGGTTCAAGTGATTCTCCTGCCTCAGCCTCCCGAGTAGCCAGGACTACAGGCACGCACCATCACACCCAGCTAGTTTTTGTATTTTAGTAGAGACGGGGTTTCACCATGTTGGCCAGGATGGTCTTGATCTCTTGACCTCGGATCCGCCCGCTTCGGCCTCCCAAAATGCTGTGATTACAGACGTGATCCACTGCGCCTGGCCGACCATGATATTTTTAAAATGAAATCTGTCGACAAACGTAGGGCAGGATTGGTAACTAGTATTTTATCATTCACCTTCCAGCCTGATTGGTACTACCTGCCATTTGTAATTGACTATTGTTTCTCATGACCCCACAGGAAACTCCTTAGATGTAGGAACTCTACCTGCCTGAGTTTTGTTTACCTAGACCTTCTGACACTGCTTGTTCCAGAGTAATTGTTCTTTATGAATCACTCCTTTAGTCCAAGCTGGTCCAATCCTCTGGCCACGACGGCTTTGAATGTGGGCCGACACCAATTTGTAAACTTTATTAAAATGTGATATATATTTTTTTCTTTTTTAACTCAGTAGCTATTGTTAGCATATTTTATGTGTGGCCCAAGACAATTCTTCTTTTTCCAGTGTGGCCCAGGGAAGCCAAAACATCGGAAACCTCTACCCTTGTGTTTAGTCTTTGAAACTATTCCACCATGGGAGGGAAAAGCAAAAATGATTTCTTATTACATGTCTTTCAACCAGTATTTACATTTGTAGGGGTCTTGGGCAGGTTATCTGGAGAGCTAGGCTAGTTTCTTTTTCTTTCTTTCTTTCTTTTTTGAGATGGAGTTTTCACTCTTGTTGCCCAGGCTGGAGTGCAATGGCGCAATCTCGGCTCACTGCAGCCTCCGCCTCGCGGGTTCAAGTGATTCTCCTGCCTTGGCCTGCTGACTAGCTGGGATTACAGGTCCTCGCCCCAGGCCTGGCTGATTTTTTTTTATATTTTTAGTAGAGACAGGGTTTCACCCTGTTGGTCAGGTTGGTCTCGAACTCCTGACCTCAGCTGATCCGCCCGCCTCCACGTCCCAAAGTGCTGGGATTACAGGCATGAGCCACCATGCTGGGCCAGGAGCCAGTTTCTTGACTGATAAAATGTTCACTCCTTGTTGATGTCCTGTCCTGTGTAGTTAGATGGCTACTGAATATGTCCTGAGAGCAGGTCCTAAGAGTTTATTTTTCATGTCATTGTTGGAAAAGAAAAAAAAACAAAACCAGTAATATTTTAATAACAGGAATTAAAGATATGAAGACCCTGATATCTGAAAGTTGAGTGGTTCAAATATGGTGAGCAGTGCACTCTTAACTAGACCCATATCTTATGGGGGAAAAAAAAATGTTTTCAGTAGTTTTCTTGGTATCCTCTAATCTTAAGAAAAAATTTGTAACAGGCAGACTTGATGTAAATAAATCACAGTTCTGTATATTTAAAAGCTGCTTGTGCTACTGTGTCATTCCCCTGGAATTTTCAAAAGCTGGGATTTTTCTGTGTATACTTTGAAAGCTAATGGAATTTACCAGCCCACGCAGTAGTAAACAACCAAGAATTCTTGATGGAAAGGAAAGGTGATAAGACTATCTGATGAAGGACCCACAGAACTCTCGCTGAGCTCACCCAGAATGCTCTTCTGGAAACTGAGAACCTGTTCTTAACGTTAGTGACTTGGGTATTATTCCCTTTGAAGAAGGAAAACTGCCTAAATCTGTGTTTGAATGTACACACATTACAGGCCTCTGGAAATAAGATGCTTAAACAGGTTCTGTAATCTGGTGCTTGTTAGGTGAGTGTCCCCTGACATTGCTTTCTTTCTTTTCTTTTTTTTTTTTTTTTTTTTTTTTTTTGTGTGTGATGGAGTCTCTCTGCCACTCAGGCTAGAGTGCAGTGGCTCGCTGCAGCCTCCACCTCCCGGGTTCAAGCGGTTTTCCTGCCTCAGCCTCCCGAGTAGACTACATGTGCCACAATGGCTGGCTGATTTTTATATTTTTGGTAGAGACAGGGTTTCACCATGTGGGCCAGGCTTGTCTTGAATTCCTGACCTTAATGAGCTACCCACCTCAGCCTCCCAAAGTGTTGGGATTACACGTATGAGCCACTGCGTCCGGCCCCCTGACATTGCTTTGTAAAGATGACCTGTAGTTCCCAGCGTTCGCCAAGCAAGTAAGAAACACAACATGTGTTAAGAGGCTGTTTAATTACATAAATGCTTATTTGGGGGATTCTTGTTCTCAGTCGCCGTCTCTCTTTCGGATGGATACAGGCAGTGTGATTGGCACTCCTACTGACACTATTTGGGTTGTGACTTGTTTGTCTAGGTGCCTTTCTATTAATATTTTTTCTCCATTTAAACTGCTCTCTTTTTTTCAGTACGGCACTGGATGTTTTCTTTAAAAATCTTCCAGATTCATTTGATTGTCTTCATCATCTCAGCTTTCTTACGCAGGAAAAGTGATCACTGTTCAGTCAATTCAGTCTGCGTAGCTGGCTGAGTTTTTTTTTTTTTTATTGAAACCAAAATAAAACTTCAAAGAAACGGAAGAAGCTGAGCCTCCCTCCCCTCCCTTTCAATTAACACGTATTGATGTTTATCTTGGAAATAATTTGGTGTTTATTTGATGCAACCTGTAGTTAAGGGTTAATGGAGACTAATGTCAAGCTTCAGAACAGTGTGGAGAAGGCTTTAGTGTTCTGTGTCTAGCGTCTGATGCAAGAGATCTGTGGAACCGATGCAAGCTGGGATAAAAATGCTCGCCTGATACCCAAATAGCCTCCTGTGAGTGTAGCGAGACATCACCGCGTTCATTCCAAATCTGAACCTGACCTGCTTTTCCCCTTCTTCTCCTGCATCTCTTTCCCTAGTTTGTCATCTTCTTTTCCAGCACCACGAATGGTTCATACTTTCCGATACATATCTGATGTATGGCGTCAATTACATGACTGTTTAAACATGACTCATAATGAACTGCACTTAAATATTGATATGACCTCATGCGTTTTTGAAGAACCTGTGGAATGTTTTCTTGAGTGTAGGGTACTAGTCACCTGTTTTCTGTTCAACTTTGGTTATCTTCAGTAAATTTTAATATCTTTCCCTTCAAATGAGGACTTCCCAGCAGTCTGATCAATGGGTAGGAAAGGACAGTTGGTTCTGTGCTTGTTCATATTAGTCCTGTAAGAAGTCAGCTCAGTTTAGCTCACCTAATAGTTGGGGAATAAAACCACACAACTCCCTTCCTTACTTAATATCAATCAGCACTTGACTAAATCTTACACCCTGTCTTCAGCTCTTTCTTAAAGAAATCCTTGGCATATGTGAAAATTCTCCTTATTCACTATGGTAAGTAATTCTTGAGGTCACTAAACTCAGGATCTAAATAAAACAAGTCAGTGTGTTAGTACATGGAACAGAAGACCATATTTTTGGTGATAATTGTCGACTCCGTACTCACCCTGGAGTTTTCCTGTCAGGAAAACTAGTATTTGTTTAGATAGCCTGGGCTGTCAATCTTGTAATACAGCTTTGCTTAGCTTTCTTCTAGAGCCTTGCAAAGTTAAGCTGATCCTAGTTAGGACCCAGTTAGGAATTCATATATATGTGATATGTTTGCATGGGATACTGCTCTTCATTTGAAAACACAGGCTTAAATTAGTGAAGTAAAACTCTTTTGGTCTGGAATCCCCCCCAAAATCTGTGAAGTTTTACTAATTCAAAATCCTCTTTGCTGGTAACCACTGTAGTGATGTCTTTGGAAATTTCACCCCAGTAGCACGGTGGTGTTGCTTTTTCTCTTGATTAGTCTAGTTTTACAGTCAGAACTGTTCATAGAGATGTAATTTTAAAGTGACCCTGCGCTATGGTTTGAATATATGTGTTCGTTCCTCTAGGATTCCTATGTTGGAACCTAATGCCCCATGTGATAGGATTAAGAGCTGGGACCTTTTGGGAAATGCTGAAGTCATGATTGTTCCACCTTCGAGAATGGGATTAGTGCTTTTATAAAACAGGTTGGGAAAAAAAAAATGATAAAGTAAAAACAGATTGGAGCCCAGGAGTTTGAAGTTGGAGGCAGTATAGTAGCCGTGATCGTGCCGCTGCACTCCATCCTGGGCAACAGAGCAAGGCCCTGGCCAGGCGTGGTGGTTCATGCCCATGATCCCAGCATTTTGGGAGGCTGAGGTGGGCGGATCACCTAAGGTCAGAAGTTCGAGATCAGCCTGGCCAACATGGTGAAACCCCGTATCTACTGAAAAATACAAAAAATCAACTGGTCATGGTGGCAGGCACTTGTAATCCCAGCTACTTGGGAGGCTAAGGCAGGAGAATCGCTTGAACCTGAGAGGTGGAGGTTGAAGTAAGCTGAGATTGTGCCATTGCACTCCAGCCTGGGCAATAAGAGCGAGACTCCTCTCAAAAACATAAAAATAAAATAAAATAGTGAAACTCCTCAAAAAATAAAATAAAACAATTAAAAAAAAAAAACAGAGTGAGGCTCTGACTCTTAAAAAAGAGAAAGAATGTGCTCACTTCAGCAGCACGTATACTAAAATTGGAACCCTGTAGAGATGAACAGGGCTGCTATGCAGGAATGACAGTGCAAATTTGTGAAGCATTCCGTGTATTTTGAAAAATAAAAGATAAAAATAAAACAGGTTGAAGGGAGTGCCCTCGTCCCTTTTTGTCCTTGTTCTTGGACTTTCCAGCCTACAGAACTGTGAGAAATAAATTTCGACTCTTTGTAAATTACCCAATCTAAGGTAGTTTGATAGAGCAGCTGAAATGTACTACTAAACAAAAAGACAAAATTGTTGTGATTATTCTAAGTTGGAAACATAAAACCATCATTGCAGAGCAAAGCTTTCTTTTTTCAATAGCCTTTAAAAAATATTTAATAATCTCTTGATTATAACATTACAAAATAAAACCTTTTAGTTTGTTACGCACAGACTTGCTTAGTGCTTACCATGTGCCAGGAAGGGCACGTCCTAACCTTTACACAGATTGACATTTTACCTCTTTTTCTACTTTTTTTCCTTTTTTCTTTCTTTTTTGGCGGAGTCTCACACTACCACCCGGGCTGGAGTGCTCTGGCGAAATCTAGACTCACTGCAACTTCCACTCCCAGGTTCAAATGATTCTCCTGCGTCAGCCTCCCAAGTAGCTAAGATTACAGGCATGCGCCACCACACCTTGCTAATTTTTTGTATTTTTAGTAGAGATGGGGTTTCGCCATGTTGGTCAGGCTGGTCTTGAACTCCTGACCTCGTTATTTACCTGCCTCGGCCTCCCACAGTGCTGGGATTACAGGCATGAGCCACTGCTGCTGGCCCTACATTTTTTTTTTTTTTTTTTTTTTTCTTGAGTCAGTCTTGCTCTGTTACCCAGGCTGGAGTGCAGTGATGCGATCTTACCTCACTGTAACCCCCGCCACCCAGGTTCAAGCTATTTTTGTGCCTCAGCCTTCTGAGTAGCTGGGATTATAGACGTAAATACAATTATAGATTGTATTTTTAGTGGAGATGGGGCTTCACCATGTTGGCCAGGCTGGTCTCGAACTCCAGGCCTCAAGTGATCTGCCCGCCTCAGCCTCCCAAAGTGTTAGGATTATAGGAGTGAGCCACTGCAGCAGGCCTAAAGATTGATATTTTAAAATACAGCAGCTAGATGAGGTGGATTCTATCATTATCCCATCGTAGAAACGAGGAAACGGTGGCACAGAGAAATAAATAACAGGTTATGTAGCCTGTGTGACCCAGTACATCTTAGTTCATGTGCCATGCTTCTCATTTGCTGGAAGCATTCTCAACAAAAAAAATTAATTTTTTTTTGCTTCCAATTTGAGTAATGTTTCTGACTTCTTTAAATAAGTGCTGTCTATTTGCTGCATTTGCTGGGAATGAACGAAGCCCTGAAGCTTTCCTCGATCTGTGCAGGAACTGGAGTGAGCCAGTGTGTGCCACATGGGTGTCCCTCGATGTCCTCTCCTCCTGTCCCTTCAGCTGGGCTCTGTGGGAGTCAGGCCATGGGGACAGTTCACAGGAACAAAACAGAAGCCCCAACCAAGAGCTGCAGGATTTGAGGACAAAGCTGCAAAGCAAGAACATGGCGCTGGCATGCAACCCAGTGCTTTCGGAAACTCAAACTTCAGCGATTTTGTTTTCTTTAATTAAATGGGGGTAGGAGGGGACTCTAAATGAGATATTGAACTGCACTGTGTCTCTACAAAATGTGAGTGTCCTGCATTTTAAGGGTGAATGGATATCTGTAAAAGAAAACACCTCTCCCATTCACGTCCATTCTGTATGCCTTCTCGATTGGCTGGGAAAGGAGTGAAATCATCATGCTCTCCTTTCATGCCCCTCCTTCGACCTTGAAGGCGTTCTTTGAGGCACCATTAATAGTTTTAGCAATTACTCTCAACTACAATGAATGTGTAACTCCTTTTTTCTTTTAAATTTGATCAATGACACAGCTGTTATTAAAATGTAAGAAATAGTAGAAGTTTTTGTATGTATACCTGTGATGAGTGCAGCTGAGAATGGTCCTGTGGTTTTATTTCTCTTTTTTGTTCAACTTTATTTTTTAGATCAGTTTCACAATCACACAAAATTGAGTGGAAGGTACAAAGATTTCCCACACAAGTCTTGCCCCGACACGCCTAGCTTCCCTCATTATCTTTTTTTTTTTTTTTGAGACAGTCTCCTCTGTCACCCAGGCCGAAATGCAGTGGCACGATCTCCACTCATGCCAACCTCCGCCTCCTGGATTCAAGTGATTCTCCTGCCTCAGCCTCCCAAGTAGCTGGGACTACAGGTGCCCACCACCACGCCTGGCTAACTTTTGTATTTTTAGTAGAGATGGGGTTTCACCATATTGGCCAGGCTGGTCTTGAACTTCTGACCTTGTGATCCACCCACCTCAGCCTCCCAAAGTGCTGGGATTACAGCATTGAGCCACCGCGCGCTGCCATTTCCCTCATGATCAACATCCCCCAGCAGAGTACATCTGTCAAAGTTGATAAACTTGCATTGCCAGTCATTGTCACCCAAAGTCCTTTGTGTACATGAGGGTTCCCTCTTGGTGTTGTACCTTCTATGAGTTTGAACAAATTATAATGACACGTATCTACGATTAGAGTAGAATAATTTTCTCTCTCTATAAATGCTCAAGTCAGGGCTTCTCATTTTAATTTAAGGGGTATTAAAAGATCGTAAGTGCATTTATGATGTCATTGTGCTTATTAATAATCTGTTTATCTGTAGTGCTTTGTGTGATGACTTTAAACAACAGAAAAGATTGTTATTTGTAACAGCACACCCTTGCTCTGCTTGCTAATGTCCTTGAGGAGTGGAAGTAAGCCTAGGGAAAAAAAAAGTCAACTCATTTTGAAAAAACGAAGAAAAGCTCATTGGAAGCATTTTTTTCTTCTAAAAGGAATTCTTTGTGTGTGGGGCAGGGAAGACATGTCTTCAAATAAGTAAACATATGCTTGTAATGTTTTTTAAGTGCTCTCATCCCTGTAAGTCTGTGCCTTTCTTAAAAATCTGGGTATGGAAGCAGATCATGTGTGTAAAGGGAAAGGAACATTCTGGAACACTGTAGTATGTTGTCCCCAGCAGGTCCGCATGCTAGGTGACAAAAGGGCATCATGATAAAGCCACTGAGACTTAAATTCTTGCTTTTTTTTTTTTTGTGGGGGGAGAGGGAGTCTCATTCTGTCACCCAAGCTGGAGTGCAGGGCCATGATCTCGACTTACTGCAATTTCCGTCTCCCAGGTTCAAGCAATATCTCCTGCCTCAGTCTCCCGAGTAGCTGGGACTACAGGCATGGCATACAGCACCACACCCAGCTGTTTTTTGTATTTTTAGTAGAGACAGGGTTTCGCCACATTGGCCAGGCTGGTCTTGAAGAGCTGACCTCAGGTGATCTGCCCACCTCGGCCTCCCAAAGTGCTGGGGTTACAGGCGTGAGCCACCACACCCAGCCCCTCCAGCCTCCTTAACTTCAGTTTCCCGTGTCTAACTGGACACCACTGATGCCTACCTCGTGCTGTGAATTAGCAGAAGGTGAGGACTGGCCAGGAGTCATGCCTCCATAAGGGTTGGATGTTCCTGCCTTTCTCCCTGTTCTAATCTAGATCTGTTTCCTTTATTGCATCACAACACAGGGTAATATTTTGTGAATTTGTCTCACTTTTCGTGGACTGTGTCTTACCATATGATCTGGCTGCTGGTGAGCTTGTCTTATTTATGTGTGACTCTAACCATTTCCCTTCCTCCTCTGTCCTGGAAGCTCTGTTTCTCCAGGCCCTGTGTCTGTCTCACAGGCTGGACCCCTAACACCCTGCACCTTGGTTCTGACCGAATGCTTGTCCACTGCCAGCAGAAAACAAAGCACTGCTGCCTCCCTGCAAAGCACTGCCGCTCTTGGAACGTCCATCGGGTGTGAATTTTCAAGTGCAAAAAGTCCTGGGTACTATGTGAAATTGGCTAGAAATAATTTTTTTTGCAAATATATCCTTACATTGTAAACTATGATATAGGGTTGAAGCTTTCTAACTGATATTGTAGGTGTTAATTTTTTTTGACAGAGCCTTGCTCTGTCGCCAGGCTGGAGTGCAGTGGCATGACCTTGGCTCACTGCAACCTCTGACTCCTGGGTTAAAGTGATTCTCCTGCCTCAGCCTCCAGAGTAGCTGGGATTACAGGTGCGCGCCACCATGCCCAACTTATTTTTTTAGTTTTTAGTAGAGATGGGGTTTCTTTATGTTGGCTAGGATGTTAGGTTCTTAAATATGGAAGATTACTTTTAATTTGGTGAGAGTCAATACATGAAAATATTTCCAATGTGTTAAGAAGGTATTCTTGATAGGATTATACTCATTGTACATTCTCAAAATCTGGGGGACACAATACTTAAGTGAAAGGTGACTTCAGCACCATGTATGCTTTTTCGGACAAATACATGAGTCCATGCCAGTGTAATGGGATCTGTGCTTGTAAGTGATCTACTTTAACATCAGACTGGATTCTCTATGGTGTCAACGTGTTGTTTGATTTGTTTTGTGTATACAGGTAACAATGATATCAAACGTCAAATATAAATAAAACATAATAGTGTTTTCCAGTATGAGGAAAACAGGTTCATTAAGGATCCTTTATGCATGAATGTCTAGGGGCCTAGGTTCTAGTGAGTAACTCCATGAAGTTGAGGGTCTGACCCTGGACACAGCCAGAGGAATCCTGGGAGTCATGTTGACAACTCTGAATTGTAGGATGAGGGAGCTTATGACAGAGGACCTGGGTGTGACCCACCAGCACGCTGCCATGTGTACATTGTCAGACTTCGAGTTCTAGTTTAGCCTTCGTGAGACTTGATATGAGGGTAGGCATTGGATATATATTTGTGTTTATGTATATAATAATAATAATTTTTTTTTCCAGACGGAATCTTGTTCTGTTGCCCAGTCTAGAGTGCAGTGGCGTGATCGCGGCTCACTGCAACCTCCTCCTCCCGGGTTCAAGCAATTCTTCTGCCTCAACTTCCTGAGACTACTGGTGCATGCCACCATGCCCAGCTAGTTTTTGTATTATTAGTAGAGACAGGATTTCAACACGTTGGCCAGGATGGGCTCCATCTCTTGACTTCATGGTCCTCCCGCCCCGCCTCGGCCTCCCAAACTTCTGGGATTACAGGCGTGAGCCACCCGAACCTGGCCAATACTAAAATTATGGTTTTAAAAAATGTACTTAAACATCAGTGTTGAAATAGGACATTTTTTCCCCTGTAGTGACTGTCAAATAATTTATATTCAAAATTATTTTTGCTTTCTCCCATTTTGAAGATGGATTTTTATGTTACAATTGTTGATATTACTTCGTCTCAGTGGAGATAGTACATTAATACTGTTTGGTTTACTGCTGCATTCTAATTGTTAACAGACGTCAATACTAAATCTAAATGCCAAATATGATATATTTGTATTTAGAAGACCAAATCTATCAATACCACTTTGTTTCAATGGGTAATTCCTTTTTAAAAATAAACACTCTTAGCCCGGGTGCAGTGGCTCACACCTGTAGTCCCAGCACTTTGGGAAGCCAACGCGGGTGGATTACGAGGTCAGGAGTTCGAGACCAGCCTGGCTAACATGGTGAAACTCCATCTCTACTAAAAATACAAAAATTAGCTGGGCGTGGTGGTGGGTGCTTGTAATCCCAACTGCATGGGAGGCTGAGGTAGGAGAATCGTTTGAACCGGGAGGCGGAGGTTGCAGTGAGCCGAGATTGCGCCACTGCATTCCAGCCTGGGAGACAGGGCAAGACTTTGTCTCAAAACAACAACAACGAAAACAAACAAAATAGACACTCTTACCTTAGCAATTTAGAATGAGATTAATGATAATAAATTTTATAATTTTATAGGCCTTGAAAAATTAGTAGGCGCTGTGTAGAAAGTTACTTTTGTTTCTCTAAGGCAGAAAAATCTCAGTTTTTACTGTTTGGCTCACTTTTTTCAAAAACAAAAACATACATAGAAAAATTGCTGGAGTGGTCGAAGGAAAATGGAGAAAGGGATAAAAGAAAGATGGAAGAAGAAATGGAGGTCAGAGTGAATTAAATACATTGCTCAGGATAACTCAGGGGTTAGCAGAAGCTCCAGGATTCAGATGCCAGTCTAAATAATGCCTGAGCTGTGTGCTGGCTTTCACGGAGTCAAAACGTAAAAGTAGGGGACAGTAGTGGATTACTAATAAATCAAAATAATATCAACATGTGGATAGAGAAAAAAATATAAGAGAATCCCAGAAAAAAAAAAAAGGTTAGATATTTTCTAGAATTATTGGAGAAGGCATCTCTGGGGTATTTGGAGGAAGTCTTTCAGCCAGAAACAATAGCCACAGCTGTGGGATGGGCTTGGACTCATTAAAGGACAGCTGAGACTGCCCTGACAGGAACCGAACTCTCCCTGTAAAACAAATGACCTTTGGAAAGGTCTAGACTGCCTGAGATGTGGCGGCCCTGAAAACCGGCTGAACTTTGTTAAATATAACTCATGATGAGAGGAATGAATAGTGCTGTTTGGTGTCAACTCACTTCTCTGTGACTAGATGCAGGCTTCTTAGGATATGTGTAACTTGAAGAAATCTGGAAGGACCTCATTCTCTAATTGCCCATTTTCTCCAATTTGCTTTACAAATCCTTCTGTGGAAAGTCTTTTTTAAAATAGCATTTTTGCTCCCTCTTAGCCTCCAGGGTCTGAATGCTTTGGCTGTGGCTATGGCGTTCACAATTTGTGAAATTGTGTCACCCTGCCTTCTATAAGTTACCTTGTCTCACCTTATAAAAGTCATTTGGCCATTGCAGTGGCTCACGCCTGTAATCCCAGCACTTTGTGAGGCCAAGGCTGGTGGATTGCTTGAGCACAGGAGTTCAAGACCAGCCCGGGTAACACCGTGAAACCCTGTGTCTACAAAAATTACAAAAATTCGCCAGCATGGTGGTGGTGTCTGTAGTCCCAGCTGCTTTGGAAGCTGAGGTGGGACGATTGCTTATGTCCAGGAGACAGAGGCTGCAGTAAGCAGAGACGGCGCCACTGCACTCCAGCCTAGGCAACAGAGCCAGGCCCTGTCTCTAAATAAATAAATAGATAAATGCCATTTGGATTTTTTGAAAGCAGAGTTTGTCTTTTAAAGGTCATTTGGATTTCTGAATGTTGGGTTCTTAAAGTTCTGAACATGTAAAGTGAGGCCACTGGATCTGAGAGCTTTTTATCCAGGTACTCAGAGGCTGAGAAAATGCCACAGAGGTTCTAGAAAGGACATGGGTCGTGACTTCATACAGGTCAACAACTATGTTACTGTGTTTTCTTCTGGTTTAGAGGATGGGAAACCATCAATGTTACTATACCGTCATTCAGTTATGGAAGAAATGGGTTGAATGCCAGACCGCCCAATGGATGTAGTTTCTGTATATTTTCAGGCTTTGAGGCCTATCTGAAGTTGTGCCTCTAACCATGAATGCTGTTTCTTCAAAAGGTGCCAGTGGTTGGGGATCAGCTTTGATGTGGCCTATCAAGTTCCTGGACCAGCACTTAGGCCTGCGTTTCAGGACATAACTCCTCAGTGGGATTTAAGAAATTGCAGCTCTTTCAGTGTGAGACAGAGTTTCACTCTTGTTGCCCAGGCTGGAGTGCAATGGCACGATCTTAGCTCACCGTAACCTCCGCCTCCTTGATTCAGGTGATTCTCCTGCCTCAGCCTCCCAAGTAGCTGGGATTACAGGCGTGTGCCACCACATCTGGTTAATTTTTTATATTTTTAGTAGAGATGGGGGTTTTACAGAGTTGGTCAGGTTGGTCTCGAGCTCCCAACCTCAGGTGATCTGCCCACGTTGGCCTCCCAAAGTGCCAGGATGACAGGTGTGAGCCACCACGCCTGGCAAAAACATCATAACTTTTTAAGAATCAGAGGATCAGTGCACTGCAGAGGATGAGAAAATGTTTAGCATTTTTGTGGTCTCTCTTTAGCAGTGCCTCCCTCTTTCCTGAAAAAGGACATTGGTGACCAGAGAAATTGTGACTGTTTGCGTCCCAGGCCACCATGAAGTTGTCTTACTTGTAGACTGGCCACAGCCCAGGGTCATCCCGCCTCTCTCCGTCTTGTTGTCAGTTGCTTATCATCATTTCCATTCAAACACTTGATCTGGTATAGCGGGCAGATGGTTTCATGCTATTCAATATTCTAGTAAATATCTTTTCAGTGGTTGCCTATAGTCAGTCATATTGTCAGAATTCTCACTTTGGCTGTAAATGTGACAGTCTTAAATTTAGCCCAGTACTTATAAACTGTTGAAATTAAGGGACCTAGTTACTACCTAATGTTTGTTATCTGGAGTAGCTTCCATCAGCAGCTCGATGTATTCATTTGATGCAGAAACAATTACGTGATAGTTGAAAATAAAAGAACTTTTTTCAACATATGCTGTTGCTGTGTATGCTGGATAAGACTTTTGTAATTAAAAATTTCCCTGAATGGGTGGGTCATGGTGCTCACACCTGTCTGTAATATCAGCACTTTGGGAGGCTGAGGCAGGCGGATCACGAGTTCAAGAGATTGAGACCCTCCCCGTCAACATGGTGAAATCCCGTCTCTACTAAAAATACAAAAATTAACTGAGCGTGGTGGTGTGCACCCGTAGTCCCAGCTACTCGGGAGGCTAAGCCAGGAGAATCACTTGAACCCGGGAAACGGAGGTTGCAGTGAGCCGAGATCAGGCCATTGCACTCCAGCTTGGACAACAAGAGTGAAACTCTGACTCACAAAAATAAAGTAAAATAAAATTTGCCTGAATGTTAATACATAACATGGCATTAATTTTATTGTGGACTATACTGTGTTACTTTAGATGGAAAGGCCACTGCAGCAGAACCAAAAGAAAATGTCTGTTTCAGCTGCAATTGGAAATGACTCTGGGGTATGCTGTTGTTTAATAATCATTTCATTCCATGGTTCAGTGTTTATCCAATGATTGCATACATTTGAGGGTTAGTAAAATCAAGCTCAGACACTCCAGTCTTATTTTAAACTCTGAAGGATGTCCTCTGTAGAGTGTGGATGATTTCCAGCCCGAAGTAGGGCACCATGTCCTAAAACACACATATTTATGGGTGCCTGCAAGACGGCACAGAATGAGTCAAGACCATAATCTCTTCAGAAATACATACCACACTGCAATTGTGCTTGTTGATAGTTTGCAAAGCACCATTTACATGTGGTGCGCCTGTGCTAGGGCTCCTTAATTTCCTTCTTTCCATCATATTCCACCGTTCTATGTATGGGTCTAGCATCCTTTTAAGTATGGAGGCCCTGCTCCATGTCATATTAAACTTCAACACTCACTCCCATCCCCAATTAATTGTAATTTGCAAAATTATATGTGTTGAGTTGTAGAGGCTAGTTGGCATAAGTATTACCATGGACAAATACATTAAAATCTAGAGGTCTTCTTTTTTTTGTATTTTGGAGGCATTCTTTTATCTTTTGAGATCTCAAACTTTTACACTTTCAGGGTCCTTGTGAGCTCAGATCCCCTTATTCTGTGGCTGCATGCCAATGCAGGAACCATGCCTGTCGATAGCCTTGCACTGATGCACCCCTTGGCGCGCCTGGCTTGTGTGGGGTGCAGTCAGTGTGTTTTCCTGCAGTCGCCTTGCTTTCATCCAGAAGCAAATTTGGTCAAAACAAGAAGCCATCTGCTCGTCTCTCGGGCATGCCTGTAGCAGCAAGTCAGGATTTTCATCTCCTTGGATTGCAACATTCAGGGCCTTCTGCATGATAGATCCCTCTTGAGCTTTGGGGCCAGCAAAAGTCTAGATGGGTGTGATTCACTGATGAGGAGTTTCAGAAGCCAGATGCAGTTACTGTTAACACCACGAGGCTTATCCAGGCAATGCTAAAGCATTTTCCTGGCATACATTTTTTTTTAACCTTACCTAAAATCGCTTGTTGCACACAACCTTTTTACCTTTTTTTAAACTTCAATTTAGACTCTGTTTTTTTCCTATAAATGATTCTTTTGTCTGTATCAGCATTTCTCTATCTTTGCATCTTCCGACTTTATTTTTCTTCAACCCACAACTTGAAGTCTTTTTCTTGACCATTTATAAGGCTTCTCATTCTAATGTGTTTTAAGGATTTTCTTTTGTTTTTGCTTGCTGCTGAGACCCCTCTTGCTAGTGCTGTTTTGTCCACCTGTGCTAAGGGGCACCATCAATTTTAATTTTTTTCTTTTTTTTCTTTTTTTTTTGGGGGGGGGAACAGAGTCTTGATCTGTCATCCAGGCTGGAGTGCAGTAGTGTGATCTCGGCTTACTGCAACTTCTGCCTCCCGGGTTTAAGCAATTCTCATGCCTCAGCCTCCTCTGAGTAGCTGGGGTTACAGATGTGTGCCACCATACCCAGCTAATTTTTGTATGTTTTTTTAGTAGAGACGGGGTTTTACCTTGTTGGCCAGGTTGGTCTCAAACTCGTGACCTCAAGTGATCTGCCTGCCTCGGCCTCCCAAAGTGCTGGGATTTAAGGCATGAGCCACCGTGCCTGGCCCTGATTTTAGTTTGAGGCATATTCCACTTGACTTTAAAAGGTCACTTTGTTCTTTATAAAAACTTTGCACTTCATAAAAAGTGTGTACTTTGATGAACTTGTCTACTCTTTTTTGAAGTTTTCTGCATCCACTTTATGATAACTATTAACAATCAGCCTAATTTTTTGATACTATTTATTTTTTACAGCATCAGTATATATTTTATGTGGAGACTTTGTTGAGCAGAGTTGGCATTTTTAAGTGATCCTATACCCCAAATACTAGTCATTGAGAAACGTTTGTTTGAGATGGTCATAGGAGGAGGGGCCACGTGGATGACTCATTGTCAAATGTATTGAAATATTTTAACCTGAATTTTTGGTGTTTGAAGAGTGGTTTTGAGAAATCTACATGCTGTTAGATTTTGCTGCATAGAACAGAAAGTCTAAAATTACAATGGCTTACATGAGAGAAAAGTTTAACTCTTCCTATGTTAAATTCCAGAAATGGGTTCTCGGGCTGATCTGGCAGTTGACAGGTGTGATCAAGTTTCCAGATTTCGGAAATCGCAAATACCCTAATTTTATCATTGTATACAAGTATCAAAATATCACGTGTACCCTCAAAATATATAAAATGATTATACATCAATATAAAATAGTTGAATATCCCAAATGCCCTGATTTTATCATTACACATTGTATACAAGTGTCAAAATATCACATGTGCCCCCAAAATACATAAAATGATTACACATCAATACAAAACCATTAAATATATGTTTAAAAGATTTCAGACTCATCTCTCAGCTCTTCCTTCCACAGTGCTGGTTTCTGTCTTTAGATGCAAAATAGCAGCTGGAGCTCCAAGTGTCTTTGTCTAGCAGCAAGAGGAGGTAGGGGAAGAACAAAAGCTTTCTCAGAAGACCATGCAGTATTTCAGCTCCTGTTTTATTTTCTAGCATCTAGCAGTGGAATTATGTACATACTTTAAGTGGAAGAAGAACATAAGCATTGGATGTCAGGCAGTGGTGGTGGTGGTGAAGGTTGGTCCAGAAAGACCCCCACATTTCTGGCTGAGCAGTGGGATGGATATGGTTCTATCTCTTGGGTGGGAGCACAGGAGAAGGAGAAGGTTTGAGTAGGTGAGAAAGGTAATGATAAGCTCACTTGTGGAAATCTTGAGTTCGAGGGACATTCCATTGGGTTAGTTGTAGACCACTGTGTACATGAGTCTGAAGCTCAAGAAATAATCCAGTAGGTTGGAGAGTGTAGACAAAGAATCCTCAGCATCCCAGAGAGCTTTCAAAACCCTTTAAGTAGATGGGTCTCCCAGGAAGTGCAGCAAGACTGAATTGATGAGCACTAAGGGTGACATCCCCGTGAACCTTTGGAGGAAGTCATGGACAGAGGGCAGAGGAGAGGGGCTTAGGCTGGGTCTTGGAGATGAGAAAGATACGTCTGGGAAGAATTCAAGGGAAGCTGTGACTAGGGAGTAAGCTCGTGATAAGAAATAGCTATGTTTTCTTTAGCTTCAGTTTTGCCATTGGGCTCTTGTTTGGTATTATGGAAACATCGCAAAGATGAACATTTTAACCTAAGAGATGGGCAGGCATGATGTAATCAGGAGGGCCCCGTAAGACCATGTCATCTGCTCAAGAGGGAGCATTTAAGTCTTTATTGTCTTATTTAATTTTTATAAATCCCCTCTCATGGCAAGATATTGTTATTCCTATTTTGTGCTTGTGACAAAACAGGCTTGGAGGTTAGGTGACCTGCTGTATGCCATGCAGCAGAAGGGGATGGAACTCTTGCTTGACACCCAAGCACATTTTTCGGAGCTGTTCTCTGTGGATTTTGTGCCTTGGCGCCACACCTCTTGGGGAGTTTAACCTGACCTGTCCAGAGCCTCTCTTTGATCTCAGTCAGAATACATAGAAGAAGGAATTAGAGTTAAGAAACAAAAAAACTATCTTGTTTCCCAATCTTAAAACCTTCCCATGTGACATTCTTTTTCACTGATAATATTGTTGCAAACCAAAAAGTGCCTGATTAATCTTTGCAGCATCCTTTAGACCTGAATCATAGTCTCATCTGATCATGGGAACTGAGTCACTATTGAAGTATGTTCATCTAAGACTCTGGACAGGGGTCAGTCAAGTTTTTCTTAAAGGGCCAGATAATAGTACTGTAAATACTTTAGACTTTCCCAGCCATGCAGTTTCTGTTGCGACTTCTCAACTCTTACTGATAATATGTTAATGAATGGCTGTGTTCCAATAAAACTTTATCAGGCAGCCCACTGTACTGACCTCTGCTCTAGAAAAAAAGACTAATTCTAGAATTTCTAGCTCATAATCTGGCAAGTAAAATCATCTGACAAAATCGTAAAATAATGAATTGTTTTTTTCTTTATTTTCAAAGTTTAAATGTTTAGTTATTTTTAAAAAGACTTATCTCTATAATGATTATTTATTTATTTATTAATTATTTTTTAAGACAGGGTCTCGCTCTGTCACTCAGGCTGGAGTGCAGGCGCTATAATGGCTCACTGCAGCCTCAACCTCCTGGGCTCAAGCAATCCTCCCACCTTAGCCTGCACAGTAGCTGGGACTACAGGCATACACCACCATGCCCGGCTAATTCTTTGTATCTTTTATAGGGATGGGGGGGGTCTCACCATGTTTCCCAGGCTGGTCTTGAACTCCTGGACTGAAATGATCGTCCTGCCTTGGCCTCCCAAAGTGCTGGGATAACAGGCATGAGCTACCATGTCTGGCTTATAATGATCTTTTGCAAGTGTAACGATGGTTTTAGGAGAACAGATGCAAAGTATGACGTTAGATTCCCCACTTGCTTCTCTATTTTGTTTTTTTCTGTGTAGTGTTGGTGGAATTTTGCTTAATCATGGTCTTTCCCAATCGCTGAAAATGACCCATGTCTTTCAAAACTACCTTCTAAATCATAAAGAGCCTCAATTACCAAAGTGAGAAGTTTAAGTTGCCTTGACCACCGTCTGTGTGTATCTGAATACCTGGGGTTATCGACTAGAATCTGTGATCGAGGGAAAGCTTGGATACTCACTTTATTAACAGATTTACATGCGTTTTACTCACCAATGATGAGAGGACCACTGACACATTCAGGAGGCTTTATGGAACAGAAAAATCCTTCAACATTAATTACTATATCTAGTGTTTTTATTTGTATTATGCAGAAGACATACATAGTTATTTTGGAAAAACATTATACGTAGAACCTGCCTGTTGATAGCTTTACGATGTGTTCAGATTACAAATCTTCATTTGTACTATTCTTGAGAGTTTTTGGTAATTTGAACTAGACTAGATTTTTAAGGGAAATTTTTTTTTTTTTTCTCAGAGAACAAACCAGGAACACTTTAACATCTTGTAGATAAATTAGTGTTGATTATGACAAACAAGAATAATTAAATTTGCAAGTAGTCATATGCAGATTCTCTTATTTTTAGCAGTTTTCATTTACTTGTAATTGAAAAAACCAATAATCTGCTAACATCACTGTAATTCATCTTTTATGTGCATTTTTAACGTGCCTTTTCCTTTCAGGCAAGCCGCACTCATGGCAGTGATACAAGGGTGGGGTTTGTAGACTGACTTTGGGGAATGCTATGAATCTATTATGATTGCCTATCACAATCGAGGTTCAATAATTCCAAGTAATGGGAGACAGTTTTGCCTGACTTCGGTGATGGTTCAGATTCCAGCATAGTTTCTTTGGAAGTGCAGTTCTGTCACTTTTAAAGCTACGTTACAAACGGACTGTCTGTGTGAATAAGTACAGGCAGGTAGGTTGATAAAAACATTCAGTTTGCAATTAATCTTTAGGGTATTATGGAGTACTTCATACAGTTTTGACTAAATTTGAATCCTTACAAAATATGGATCCTGTCATCTAGAATAATGAAATGTACTATGTACCATGCTTGGTACTGATCTGAAGACATTTTAGATTTTAATTTAAAAAACAGGCTGGGCGAGGTGGCTTACGCCTATAATCCCAGCACTTTAGGAGGTCGAGGTGGGTGGATCACCTGAGGTCGAGAGTTCAAGACCAGCCTGGCAAACTGGAGAAACCCCATCTCTACAAGAAATACAAAGAAAATTAGCCAAGTGTGGTGGTGCACACCTGTAATCCCAGCTACACAGGAGGCTGAGGCAGGAGAATCACTTGAACCCGGGAGGTGGAGGTTGTAGTGAACTGAGATTGTACCATTGCACTCCAGCCTGGGCATAAGAGCAAAACTCCATCTCAAAAAAAAAAAAAAAAAAAAAAAAAAGAAAAAGAGGCCCAGTATAAAAACAGAATAAATCTTAAAGCACCATCTATGTTGAATATTCTTATTGTGATAGATCCCACATTGGACAGAAGATTTCAGCCGACATCAAATGAAGTAGGAATTTTCTGAGACTGACGGGTATCTTGGTAAATGCTTTCTCTTTGCAGATGGTCGTTGATAATTTCAATTCATCCCCTGCTTCCTCTGCTTTCTTCCAACTGACAAAGGTGTAGCTTTGATTTTTTCCCCCCTCTTCATGTTACATGATCATTTATTCTAACTTCTATTTGTTGATTTATTTGGACTAATTGTTCCAAATATTTAACTGTCTTGGGTCTGCAAATGTTTCCATATTGGTATTTATTGTATTCATGTTTGAGATACCTGGAATTTTAGAGACAAAGTGGCTCAATTCTGTTCATTTTATAGAAGGAATCTTACAGATGCAGAGATGTGAGGGACAGGTGTAGGTTCACAAGAGCTAGGACATGCTGTTCTAACAAAAATCCTCCTTCCCTTTGGTTCAATTTTTAATCTATTTTAGGTCCTTCCATCTCACATTAATGACGTAGTAATCTACCCACTTAATACTGTAATAAGTTCACTAGGTTTTTTCCCCATTAAAGCAGACGTATGAGTCATAGTTTACTATTACTTTCCAAGGTTTTATTCTGTATTTTCCTTAACATCTGAGAATCATGTGGAATCTGTGGCCCCTGTGCTTATCTGAGACCACTGTGTATTCTGAAACCTCTTGCCCCACACTGGATGCCTGGCGTCAATCAGGAAATGTTGTAACGTGTAACACATCACTCACCACTCTTGATGGTGTTACAGGGTAGGAAGCTGTGGGGGTTTGATGCTGGCTGTGGACGTAAATAATAGAACCTTCAGAATCATCATGGAGGCTGAGTTTTGCCAGCTTGTATAATCAGGTAAATTTGCTCATGTGGAATACATCTCTTTCACTTCCACCTTCTGTTTCAAGTTGACAATATGTTTGCATTCAACTCTCTTATTAAAACAGTATGCCTTTTCTCAAACATACCTGTTGCAGTTTCATGATTGCTTAAGACTAATGCTGTCACCAGTATATTCCATTTAGCAACATCCTATGGACCAGAGTAGGTTTCTAGACAGGGAACTCCAGATACCCATATGAAGGAGGCATGGGTTGAGTATATAGGGTAGAAACTTGATCTGTGAATCCAAGGGTATTTGCACCCAGCTGAGGGAATCTTGAGGTGTCCTCTTGTTGACATCTGAGATTTCACATGCTCCTCATTTGTCTGGTATCTGGATGTCTTGCCTGCACCCCACTTTTTTGCAGCTTCTACCTTGGCCAGTATCTCAGAACACAAACAATTTGAAGGACATTCCAAGGAGAGTCCAGAAAACTTCATTAGGAAAGATTTAGGAGCCTGCCTAGGTCTTTTCTATTCTAACTCTTACGGAATAGATAGATTTTTCTGTTGCAGTTTACTTGTTAAAATTGTTTAAGCCACACTGTCAGAATTTAGCCCACAGGCTAGCATTGGCTCTGCTACCTTTGACCCTTTTAAGAGGCACAGTTTTCCTATGATGTTGGCTGGAAAGATCTATGTGCAGTCGGGGTCGACCTTGATTCCCTTTGGATGCCCTGCTTGTAGTGCAGTGCCTGGATATTTGTGTCATTTCTGAAATAAGTAAGTGAATTTGAGTGCTCAATGGACTCTAGCTGTGTGTGTACATTATTACTGCATGTTTGTGCAAAAACTAAAAATTATAGACATAAAGGATACAATTCTAGTCATTTATATTAGAGATGAAGTAACCAGCCCTGGGAAGTAAACAGTGACTTGTTGAATGTGAGCAGCTAGTTCAGTGGCTGTGATGAGACTCAGTCCCAAGTTGGACAGAAAGTGTTTAAAGATTCAAGTTTTAAAAATCACGTACAGGTTGGGCGCGGTGGCTCACACCTGTAATGCCAGCACTTTGGGTGGCTGAGGTGGGCAGATCACCTGAGGTCAGGAGTTCAAGACCAGGCTGACCAACAGAAACCCTGTCTCTACTAAAAATACAAAATTTGACGGGCGTGGTGGCGCATGCCTGTGATCCCAGCTACTTGGGAGGCTGAGTCAGGAGGATTGCTTGAACAGGGGAGGCGGAGGTTCCGGTGAGCTGAGATTGTGCTCAGGTACAGCCTCGGCAACAAAAGTGAAACTCTGTCAAAAAAAAAAAAGGACAATGAACGATGTTGGCTTCTTTCTAAGGAGAGTGATTTGGGTGTTACTGAGCTTGTGCAGAATGAGACGAACACCACTGAGGAATTAAGTCACACGTGGGGAGGTGTTAGCCCTTGGTCAGCAGGCTGTGTACCAGTGCGAGAATTGTATGGCTGGGAGTGCACGGCCACATTCCCTGGTGGCTCCTAATTCCAAGAGCAGTACTCCTGGATTTGGGCAATCTAGTTTTCTTGACTTGCTTTCTCTAAGGCTATAGGAAAAAAATCGTGGTGGCTGACGGTGGCCTGAATTGCATGCTAAGGTTGAGGAAAGATCTCCAGTAATTCTTTGCTTTACTTTGTGTTTGAATATAGGATTTTATAGCTGTGGGTGAAAAAAAAATATTCTTAGGGAAAAGCTTTACTGATAATTTAATCGAACCCCAAACAGGTGAACTGGGTGAAACAGAATATGACACATAGTCCTTTGTCCCAACCCCTCTACCTAACCTAAAGCCAGTAAGATGGAAATGAGTTCGGAAAACACAGTCTTTCCTGAGGTTGCTTTAAATGGGGTCTCTCTGGGGACTTAGAACACATTTTAGGGCTCGTTCTCCCTTTTAGATTGTTCCTTGGCAATGTTTTTCTGTATATACTGGACGCAGGCATTTGTATTCCTGGTTGGCATTCATCTATTATCAGTGTGAACTGGCTGTTTTCATCATTGTGAGATTTAGTAACATTTACTTGCTCTTAGAATCTATAGATTAGTAACGGATATTGCAGGCTGTAACCTAGAGTTTAAATATTAAAAAGTGTGGTTTAAAAAAACAAAAAAAGAAGAGTGATTGTTTTTGTTATAATGGCATCAATCCCTATTGTTTGCCTGTTTTGAACACCGTGGTTGGTCCCAGCCATCTTTCACTTAATCTGTAATTCAGGGTTACTCTCTATTCCACATGTACGAAGCTGGGAAATGGTTTTAGGTAAAGGAAAGTAAAATACACTGAAAACCTACTGTGTGTCGTGAACTGAACTATGTCCTTTATTGCAAATATTCCACTTAATGCTCTTACCAACCCCCTCCCCTTCTACTTTCTGCTGCAGGCAAGGTTGAGTTCACTGAGGCCGATTCCCTGCCCCAGGTCACATAGCCCAATGTGGTCTCTCACCCCCTTGCCTATGTGCTTTTTTTTGCACAGAGTACATTGGATCAAGATTCAAAACTTATTGGCAAGCCATCAAAGTTCTGTTTGAACTAAAAGAGGAAAACCTGTTTTCTGAAATGTGAACTCTAATTACGTAAAATGGAGGCTTCTGAAAACAGTGTGGTCTCACAGCACAGGGTGTAAACCTTGAACAATGGAAGCCTCATGTTGTGGAAGAACGGAGCTTACACAGCACTGTTCCTGTGTTTCCGCCACCAGGGACAGGAGTGTCTGGGGTAGCAAAGGGACTGCCCAGGGCCTGATGTAGACATGGGGGGGTTCTCTAAATCGCCCACACGGCTCTTGCTTTTCCATACAGGCTGCTTATATCTTGCGTCCTCCGGCTGAACTGTGGCACTAACACTAGGAGCTGTAGGAAAGCGGAGGGAAGGATGGTAGGGGGTGGTGATGGCAGCTGGCTGCCGCGGTGATTCTGATAGGGAGAGTAAGTCTGGGTCATTCTACTTATTTGTGGCTCTGGTAGCAAAGAGAACTCAAAGGCAATCTATCTCTGTAGCTGATGAGATTGCACTGGGGCTGACACCACCTGTTCCGTGCATTCTCACCTCTGGGTTAGACCTGGCTAGGTTTTCTGCCGTGCCTGTTTAGCTTTAACCAGCAGTAATCACACTGGTCTTTGGGATTTTGATGTTTCAGGTTTTACAGATGATGCAAAAGCATTAGTTGATTCAAAGTCACTGCACCTGCTGTGCATCTGTATTTCACACTACAGGTGCAGGTGTATGGACCCTGCACTCCTTGTTTGGGCTTTACGTGGTCAACTTGGTAGAAAATAGATTCTTAGGACTCATGCTGAGCCCAGTAATTAACCTCTGGAAAGACATAACACTCCCCTTATCTGTATTTTTAGCAAGCTTCTCAGATGATTCCTGTATACACAAATTTCACTAGTATTATTGGACATGTTATACAGAAATATTGGCAAATAAGAGGTTGAAGTGACTTTGTTCTGAGTCACATCATGAGTAAGGGACAGTTGGTATTGAATTCTAATTTGTGTTTCATCCCCTGAGTCTAAGGATGAAATGCATCCTCTCAGGAATTCCATGGGTGGGGACAAATACCCTCCATTTTGTTTTTAAATCTCATAGCACTCTGGGATTCACACTTTGGGTGTTACCTTGTGGCTCAGTGCCTGTCTTGTTAGGTAGCTAAAAGGCTCGGATTTGAAGAAGGCAAAAGTGTGGAGCAGAAAGTGAGCATGGACAATTTGGGGCGGAGCATTTGCTTAAGAAATCTGGGGAGATACATTTGAATTTATAAGGAGAGGCCGGGTGACAAATGTCACTGAAAGTCACACTATGCTGTTTGAAGTCATCGTGGCAGCGGAGTCTGAAAATGGCACAGTGCGTATGCAGTAGCCCATTTTTCATGCTGCTGATAAAGATACACCTGAAACTGGGCAATTTACAAAAGAAAGAGGTTTATTGGACTTACAGTTCCACATGGCTGGAGAGGACTCACAATCATGGCAGAAGGTGAAAGGCAAGGAGGAGCAAGTCATGTCTTAACATGGATGGCGGCAGGCAGAATGAGAACTTCTGCAGGGAAACTCCTGGTTTTGAAACCATCGGATCTTGTGAGACTCATTCGCCATCACGAGAACAGTGCAGGAGAAACTCGCCCCATAATTTAATCACCTCCCGCCAGGTTCCTCCCAATGCACGTAGGAATTGTGAGAGTTACAATTCAAGATGAGATTTGGGTGGGGACACAGCCAAACCATGTCAGCATACTGTTCACCTTTAGATTGAATACATTCTTTTATTAATTTAGCAAATATTTACCGAACCCCTGTTTGTGCCGAACGTGACAAAGAAAAAGGAAACCCTTTGTTAAATGTGTCAAGGACATACATAAAGGATTTTCGAATGGTTTTCATTGAAAATCATTAGAATATGAGATAGCTTTAGGACTAGAAATACTACATTTGCTTTTGGTGCCAAAAAAAAACTTGGTACATTAAAATGCCAATATGTAAGAATTGTAGGTGGTCATAAAATGTGTGAAACAGCGCTTTATTTTTGGAGACAGGAATTACTGGAAATAAATTGCAGTTATTTCTGGAGTAGCCAGGCCTCCCCTCTTCTCCTTAATCACTAACCTGTCTTTGTCAGGTGCCCACATTGACTGAGCCTGGCATGGCTCCAAGCCCATCATGGTCTGTCTAGTCCATTAAGAAGCAGCAGAAATATCTCAACTTCTCTAAGTGTTTTCCTTGTGCCTTATTTTGAGTTCTGTTTGGAGAATTCTAAATTAGTTGTGGTGATATGACATATTAGTTTCCTGGGTCTATGGAAGAGAGAAATGGTTCAGAAATGATCTCTACAGTCTGCATTTCCTGAGCTGGTTGTGGTTTGCTTACTACCTTTATTGACCAAAAGAGCAGGTGTTTCACGTAGAATCATATGTTAGACTGTAGTAACTGGGGCTTTTGAAAGGACCACCCATTACGTGCAAATAAATAACAATGCAGACTCTAAAAAGCGTATCAGACTATTGATGAGAATGAATAATGCCTGTTTTCTGATAGTGTTTGGTACATGTGGCAGGGTGTATTAAAAAAGAAAACACCCTCTGCATAATGTCTATATGCAGTCAACCTTGACATTTAAGGAGAAGTGTAACTGTCATCTGCCACCTTTATAGTAGCTTTATCAATTCAGGGTCTATGGTTAAAACTTGCAGAATCAATTAGGAGATACACCTTTACAAACTGGTCTCTACAATATGCACATAGTAACAAAAGAAAAAAAATCTTGACAGTATCGTTGCTGTAATTTCTGCATTCTGGTCTTTCATTATGTGATGGGTTTCAGTGGCAGAGAGTTTGTGGTCATGGATGGTGCCTGCAACTTGGCCATGTTTCATTTAATGCAATGGAAATTTCAGTTATAATTTAGCATATTAATTTTTTTTCTACTGCTAGTGAAAGGTAATTTACATAATCCAACTTACAGTGATGGACTCTTTCATCTTACAAGTTTATAATTTGAAAATTAGATGTTTCAGTCTGTAGTGAGTCTGTGATATTTATCAAGTACCCATTGTGCATTAACAGCCATGAAACAAAATCTTTGTTCTGAAGCCATCAGATTTATGTTGAATAAATATTGAAGAAAGATCCAAGGTCAATATTCAAGTGAAGTCAGGCAGGCCTATTTTACTGCTAGAACTTCGAACACAGTACAATAATATAAAAGGGTTAAGCAGGACTTGGCTAGTGGCTCACGCTTGTAATCCCAGCACTTTGGGAGACCAGGGTGGGAGGATTGCTTGAGCTCAGGAGTTCGAGACCAGCCTAGGAAATACAGTGAGACCCCCATCTCTAAAAAATTTTTAAGAATCTATTTTATAAGTAAAATTTAAAAAGTCTTAAGCAATTATGATTTAGATAAATGAAGATGGTTTATCTAAAGACCAAACTGCATAATAAAGACAGAATAAGAAGCTCTTAAGAATTAAGGTTCGGTTTTTCTTACATTTACGTAGAGAATACACATCTAGATGCTGACTGCATTTCTTGATCTCAGAAGCTTGTAAAACCATTTATAATGCAACAACCTGTTTGCCTTACTTTTGCATATCAGTTGTTTCACAATAAGACCTCTGCAGGTTTACGGTCACTGTGGCAGTTCTTCAGCATTTTAGTTGTTGAAATGTGTCTGCCCTTTTCCCAGTGCTTAAGAAGTCGTAAGTGTTGTAATATGAGACTACGAAGAAGGTGAATAATCGGACAATGAAATACGGAAGGTAAAGGATTATTTCAAAGACACGTGATTTACCATGTGGAGATCTTATTGAGCCATTGCTCTGGAATAATTCAGCTTTAATCATATTCATTGAAAAGAGAGCATGCTGAGTCAGAATAACCCGCAGATTTGGAATTTATCTCATTGGCTTCTCTCCCTCCCCCATCTGAATAACAAAGTGTTCCACTCTGGACTTAACCTTTCTGAGACTTCCAGAACTGGGCTCTGTCAAGATTCCTCCCTCATCTTTCCACTTTAGTTTTGATTTTTATCCTTTGTCTCAACCTATCTTCCCATAGATATTTTCAGTTCTCGCAAATCTTTATAAACAAATTAAAGTCTTGCCAAAATTGCACGTCTCTGCTGTTACTTTTGCCTTCGCTTTTTACCAACACCCTTTGGTGTTGACCATTGTCAACATGTGATCTTTCCTGGCTCTTTATGTGCTCTGAGCCCTTTCAAAGAGGGAGGTGTCTTCACTCCTTTATCTAAGTGACTGTAGGGTCCATTGTTCACAGCCCATCACCGGATCAAGGTCTCTGTTCTTTTCTTCCTTAGCAGCATATGCCTCCTTTAAGCTGCTTTGTAAAATTTTCTCTTCTTTTGATTTTTGAGACATAATCTTCTCCTTTCTAACTCCTACAGAAGAGCTGCTTTTCTGCTTTCTATCATCTAAATAGAGAGATTTTTCCCTATTAGGCAATGTTTATAGATTTGGAGCCCATCTTTTCTCACTCCAAGTATATGAGAGCCCTCTCCTTCCTCTTAAACATCAGTAGCGTTTTCTGATCATCTCAACTGGCCATTTCCTCTTTTTTGCACTTCTGCATCCTCATCTGTAGAAAGCTTATCTGTTCTTCATGATGGCTACGAGACCTTAACCTTAACCCGGTTGAGTGAGCCAGAGTGCCTGCATTCACCTCACACCTCCACAAATAACTGGTTGGTGGATCCTGGGCCAGTCACTCACCTCCTATGTGTCTTAGTTTCCTCATGCTAAAAGGTGGGGACAGTCCTCCTAGGACTGATGGGATAGCTAATGAGTCAGTATATGTAAAGATCAAATATCAAAACAGACTTGTGCTGAGTGGATATGCATAAGTATTTTTGATATTTCTACTATCTCAGAATCTACAAACCTTTCTGACCCTGATCTCAACTAATTGTCATCTCTTCTGGTGAAACTGTTGCTTTTCCTTCTCTTGATAACGCTTGACTTACTCTCATTGTCTTCATATGAAGACACGTCTTACACCTAGCACACAGTTCAAAAAAGATACTTTCTCACTAAGACCTAATCTGTTTCTCTAGACTAATTCTGAACATCAGAAGTCTTTGATATCACACTGGATGTTGACTTTTAAAAATTATATTGTGACAAAGTGTCATTGTGTATGTTTCTGGGGTACAAGGTAGTATTGCAATTTTTAAAAAAACATTTCTTTCTTTGTTTCTTTTTCTTTTTGAGATGGAGTTTTGCTCTTGTCTCCCAGGCTGCAGTGCAATGGCGCAATCTTGTCTCACCGCAACCTCTGCCTCCTGGGTTCAAGAGCTTCTCCTGCCTCAGCCTCCCGAGTAGCTTGGATTACAGGTGTCCGCCACCATGCCCGGCTAATTTTTTGTATTTTTAGTAGAGATGGGGTTTCTCCATGTTGGTCAGATTGGTCTTGAACTCCCAACCTCAGGTGATCCGCTCACCTCGGCCTCCCAAAATACTGGGATTACAGGTGTGAGCCACCATACCTGGATTTCTTTCCTTTTTCAAGGGAGACAGGGTCTTACTATTTTGCCCAGGCCGGTCTTAAACTCCTGTGCTCAAGTACTCCTCCTGTCTCAGCTTCCCAAAGTTCTGGGATTACAGGTATGAACCACTGCACCCCACCTGCTATTACAGTTTTTGAATAAAATGTGGAAAGATCAATTAAGATAATGAACATCCCTCACCTCAGATGTTTATTAAAGCCTTTTGGATTTTTGGTGAGAGATCTCCAAAGACCCTGTGCTGGTACTTCTGCAGGGCTAGACTGGGCTTCATGAAGACTAATGGAGGGGTTTCTAGTGATTCACCTTCTTTTGTATTCGGGGCTTTCTGACTTTGTAGATCCAACTCATCTGAATCACCTCTTTGGGAAAATTGGTTGTAGAAGTGTGAGTGTGCTTCTCTGTGTATGTGTACTTTGTTCCCTCAAATTTGTTGCATATCTTTATCATACTTTTTTACAATGGGGAACTTTTTTTTTTTTTTTTGAGATGGAGTTCCGTTCTTGTTGCCCAGGCTGGAGTGCAATGGCACGATCTTGGCTTACCGCAGTCTCTACCTCCTGGGTTCAGGCGCTTCTGCCTCAGCCTCCAGAGTAGCTGGGATTGCAAGCATACACCACCACACCTGGCTAATTTTGTATTTTTAGTAGAGATGGGGTTTCTCCATGTTGGTCAGACTGGTATCGATCTTCCGATCTCAGGTGATCCACTCTCCTTGGCTTCCCAAAGTGCTGGGATTACAGACGTGAGCCACCATGCCCAGCCAAGGCCAACATTTTTACTGTGACAAGGTAATCAATTGTGTGGAATGTTTTCTCTGAATTTTTACTCATGATATTTCAAAGGTTTACCTAGAAACTTAGACATGGGTTGGCAGCTCTTACGATCGTTTCCTCTCCCCAGAGGACATCTGCATCCTCTAAATGATGGGATGTTATTAGAATTGCTAAATATGAGCCTTGGCTGAATCAGACACTGACAACAATAATTTCAACAATGGAAATTGCCACCGGGCACTGGAGAAACTTGACAAGTCACTGCGACAGAGCACATATTGGTCGGAATACTAAAAATACGCTTGGGCTGCATAACCTTTATTTCATTTTCCTCTTTTAGAATAAAAATTTTGGCCTTTTAAAAGAAAAGGACCAGTCATTTATTGAAAATAGAAATTGCTGGACATAGGCCGGGCATGATGGCTCACACCTGTAATCCCAGCACTTTGGGAGGCCGAGGTGGGCGGATCATCTGAGGTCGGGAGATCAAGAATGTCCTGGCTAACATGGTGAAACCCCATCCCTACTAAAAATGCAAAAAATTCGCCAAGTATGCTGTAATCCCAGCTACTCTGGAGGCTAAGGTAGGAGAATCACTTGAACTTGAGAGGTGGAGGTTGTGGTGAGCCGAGATCACGCCATTTTACTCCAGCCTGGGCAAGAAGAGCAAAACTCCATCTCAAAAAAAAAAAAAAAAAAAAAAAAAAATTGCGGAACATATTTTAGGTTTCTTTCTTCTAATAGTATTGAAAACACTTTGTATGTGGTATGCTTTTTTATTCTTTGTAAATTCTTTTCCTCATATATAAAATAAATTTTTCCTCTTATTCCAACATTTGCTTCAGGTAGGTTTGACCAATAACTTGGATTCTTTCCACCTGCGTAATTATAAACCTAAATTGTTGGTGATGGATTTGCCTGTAGATGCAACTCAGTTATAACTTTATATGTCACTTAAAAAAGATCGATAGTGGATTGGCTGTTGTATAATCCTTGTAACCTTTGCAGCTCCGAATTAGCAGATGACAGTTGCTTGTCCCAGGGTACAGAGTTAACATGCTACAGCCACATATTGAACTTTGTCATGAAACTTTGATTCATTTCCTGCATCTTTGTAAGCAGTTATATTTTCTTCTGATTATAAGGTGGAAACAGAATGAAATGGAGTTGACTTGATGTCTTGATCACATGATGAAGCTGCACTCAAACCAGAAATAGTACTCCAGTCTCTGACACATACTGTGACATATTTATGTTGGGTTTTGCTATAGACTTGGAGCCATCTTCTCCATTGGCACCTGTCTGATTTCATCCTTAATAACTTTATTCTGCTGATTCTGGATGAAATGGTTAATAAATCCAAATTTGCATTTTCAAAATAGAAACTTTGTAGTGGTTAGGGCCTTTCCATGATTCCCTATATAGGAAGTGCTTGGATATTACAATAATGCAGGGAAAGAAGATGTAAGTAGGAATGGCATGTAAAGTAGTGAACATAGTAACTTTCAGATCATATGGATAAATTTGATGTCATTTTCTTATTGTTTTATATAGCAGTTAATGTATGCCAGTGATTCTCATTACGTCACAGAACCATGTTGTTGTTCATTGACAGAACAACGTAAATGTAAAAACGTGTTAATGAAAAATCAAATTGGAGATGTCATGGAGTATGCAGTAATTATGGGAAAAACACAGTGCATGTCACCCCCTTGGCTTTGGGGTGGATAATGCCTGGAAACTGTGTCATTGTGCAAGGTTGCATTTTCCGAAGAAAGGCAATGGTATATTTGGGACTTGCATTTTTCTTCAAAAACTCATTTCATGCAAAGACTTGGATAACACTAAGTAATGGATATAACCAACAAAATGCTACTGAAATGAAGGTTTGACAGTCCACAAATGGTGATCATCTGCATTTCAAACCTTCTAAAATCAGTATGTGGGCCAAGATAAACATTAGCATTGGCATTTCATTACCAATAATTTTGCTCACCAAAATGCAGAAGGGGTCTTGAGAGCTGGAACCTGATGGCATGTCATCACTTAGACCTGCCGCAAAGCACTGGAATCATCTTGAAGGTGATAATGATAAGGCTATTGGTTATCCTACTCAATACTCCTTTTGACTCAGCATTTCTCCCTTTCTACCTCTCCTGTATCCAAACAACCTATTTAATAAATGTTTTATTTAGAGGAGTAAGGAAAGGAAGTAATAAATGATAGCTCTCAGAAACCTCACATTTCATTGGAAAGCTATTAGAACAACTTCCAGCTCAAATGTCAATTAGATACCATTCTGATATACAGGGTTGTGCTTTTTTGGGGGGGGTGCGGGGAGACAGAGTCTCACTCTATCGCCCTGGCTGCAGTGCAGTGGTGTGATCTCGGCTGACTGCAACCTCCAACCCCCGGGTTCAAGCAATTCTCTTGCCTCAGCCTCATGAGTAGCTGGGATTACAGGCGCCCGCCACCATGCCTGGGATATTTTGATATTTTTAGTAGAGATAGGGTTTCACCATGTTGGTCAGGCTAGTCTCGAACTCCTGACCTTGTGATCTGCCTGCCTCGGCCTCCCAAAGTGCTGGGATTACAGGTGCGAGCCACCACACCCAGCCAGATGTGCCTTTATGTGTCTTTGAATACTGCAGGTGTCTTGACCCAAATCAAAAGAACACCTAGGCAGCAGAGCTGAGCCCTGTGTTTTCACTTGGTACCAGCAAAGGGATTTGAGACCCGTTAGTCACGGCAAGGGGCAGAAGTGTCTTCTATCGAGGACATAGTACTGCTGACGACTAGGTCAGCTCAGCGGCTCCACTCGCCACAGCAGTTGTTCGTCAAATTGGGTTCCGCTGGTAGCATCAAAGAGCAAGGGACACTACCCCCATGGGCTTCCCAATGCATACACCATTGCTGTCACTTTGGGGCAGAATGGAGGTACGATTTAAACCCTACAGTGCAGGTTACTTTCCCTCCGGTGTGCCTCTGACAGTGTCCTGCTGGAGAAGCTTAAGGAACAGTACGTGTGGCTTCAGTTTCCTTAAGTTAAAAATGCAGAAAAAGATTATGTCTGGTGGAGGAGTAGATTTTCAGAAAAAGCAGTTTTAAGGAGGATGAAAAGAGAATTTATTCAAAATGAGAGGCGTTCTCTCCGCTCCTTCCCCCTCTCTCCCTCCCTTGCTTGCTTTGCCCTCCCTCCCTCCTTATCTCATTCTCATTCTTGCTCTTGTTCATATAAGAGTAATGAATCTTTGCCTTACTGTGTTTGAATTCACCATGACCTCCTTGTTGATATTCCTAAAGTTGGCATTAAAAGTTATTTCTGGGGCGGGCCATGGTGGCTCATGCCTGTAATCTCAGCACTTTGGGTGTCTGAGGCAAGCAGATAACCTGAGGTCAGCACTTTGAGACCAGCTTGGCTAACATCATAAAACCCTGTCTAATAAAATACCAAAAATCGAAAAATTAGCTAGGCGTGGTGATGCACAGGTAATCCCAGCTACTCAGGAGGCTGAGGCACAAGAATCACTTGAATCTGGAGGCAGAAGTTGCAGTGAGCTGAGATTGCACCACTGCACTACAGCCTGGGCCACAGAGCAGTAGGATTCTGTCTCAAAAAAAAAAAAAAAAAAAAGCTGTATTTGACTTGGAATTCTTTCCCAACATAGGAACTCCAAACATAATCTTTCAAAATGTTGCCTGTGGATAGCTCTACAAAAATGGTGATTGTTTTGTTTTGTTAAGTGGTTGTTTCGTGCTAGAAATTTGGGCCTGAGAACTTTTCCCACTTTTCCTCGTTTCTACGTAACACTAAACTGAATATCATGTTAGTTTTCGAGAATTGTCATTAGCCCTTGTGAGACTGATTTAAACTGCATTTGAAAGGATAATTTTAAGGTATCTGTAGGCTGATATTACTTAGCATCGCATAAAAGAAAAAGATGGTTTGGTTATTTTTAGGAAGCAGCCTTGCTCCAAGAGAGTGGGCACAGGCCAGGCCTTGCAAGGCAGGACCACCAGTGGTTGGTAGATGACTCATCAAAAATAGGTAAAGGGGAAACAGCCGAGTGTCTTCCACACCAGGACACTGTGAACTAGTTCTGCGTGAGTGAAGCTGATGAAAGCTGACTTTTGTGACAGTTATGATTCTATCTGAGATGTCTTCAGTGAGCCGTTCCATCCTGACTCATTCCTTACAGAGTTGACATATTATTCTGAAAATATTTTCCAAATATAATTGAAAACATTAAAAAACATTCTATGCTTTAATAAATATTTGGATGTCATTTTACACATTTTTATTTGTACTTTTTTCTTTTTTTTTGTCTTGAGATGAAGTCTTGCTCTGTCCCTCAGGCTGGAGTGCGGTGACGCGATCTTGGCTTATTGCAACCTCCGCCTCCCGGGTTCAAGCGATTCTCCTGCCTCAGCCTCCTGAGTAAGTGGGACTATAGGTGTGCACCACCATGCCTGGCTAATTTTTGTATTTTTAGTAGAGACGGGGTTTCACCATGTTGGCCAGGATGGTCTCGAACTCCTGATCTCATGATCCCACCTCTGCCTCCCAACGTGCTGGGATTTCAGGTGTGAGCCACTGCACCTGGCCCTTTATTTTGCTTTTTAAAATTGTTTGTTATTTCTAATTTTCAGCAAACTTCACGTATTGAAATGATGTATGAACACATCCAATCATAGTAACAGCAGCTGGTTGTCAATTTAATCTTTAGGATGTAAGATGATATGTTTTTATGATAGTGATTAGCAGCTATGTAGAATTCTGTTGATAATACAACTTTTTAAAAATCTTGTATTGCGTTTTATTTAGCACCAGAAGCATTCATAAAACTGTTTTTCCCCCTAGAAAGAGAACGCATTTTATGTATATTCATTTTACTGACTAGGAAGTTTGAGCTCTAGAGTGGGAGGTAACCACTGAGTCTCACAGCACTTTGTTGATGGTGGAGACCAGCCCCCAGCACTCTTACCATTTTTAGCAAACTTCATACTGAATGCTAGGTGGCTTGTTTTTGACAGGAGCCAAACAAAGAAAATATTGTATAATTTATTTATTTCTTTCTTATATGGCATTTTGCTATCTACTCTACCACCTTTATTTTCTCAAACTGAAAGTCTGAATTTTAATTCAGTACGCTGTGCTAATGGAGTGGTTTAAGGTAAGAAAAAAATGTAAGTGGGTATTAGGAAAGTTCTGGATGCGTTTGGTCATGTCAACAGCCAATTCATGGTATGGTTTGTAAGAACTTGGTTGTTTAGTGAAATTATTTGCTATTAAGCGTGTCCAGAGGGGATTTGGGCCCAGGGTATCCTGTGGATTCTGTGTACAAAATAAACAGAGCAGATGATTTGAATGGATAAGGAATATCTCCTGTGTTCCCGACAGGCTTTCTGGAGAAAAGGACACAAGCAATTGGAAAACTTGGTAGCGGAGACTGTCTCTGTTACAGAGCGTCTTCACCGCAACATCAGATTTCAAATTATTTCTCACCTTTACTCTCTCAAAGAAATTTTCATATTAAATTTAAACTCTCAATAGTAAGAACCAATTTACTGGCTTTTTTTTTTTTTTAGGTTTGTTAATATGACAATACATAGGATCACATTTTTTTCTCCTTTAACGTCAAATATTAATCTCATAAATAGGATTTTCTTCTGTAAAATAAGTAATACTTGTCAAGACTTAACAGAATTGTTCTGATTTGCTTTGGAGGGAGGATTAAAGCCTATTTTTTAGGCCATATGTTCCTTGCTTTTTTTTTTTTTTTTTTTAACCAGGCCCTCTGAAGAAACTAAAATATAGTTGTTTCTGAGGACAAAATAATAATAATAACAATAATAATCACCTTACCTTGTCTAGCTGGCTAGACAGTTGCTCTTTTACGTGCTTTCCTAGGCATGAAGAAGTTACAGAAACTCGTCCTTAGCAATGTCATGAACGTTCATAAATGTACACTTTCATTGATTAGGGAACATGATTTGCTGCCAATAAACATGTCGGGACTGAGTGTGTGGTCTAGGCTAATATCAGTTACAGGAAGTGAGACTCAGGAGGCGGAAGGTATGTATTTTACGGATGCAAATGCTTTCTGAGTTTCCTGCCGGGTGTAGGCAAAAAAGGGTCAGACTAGTATGATCAGGAACCCTCTCCAACCTTTCCAGGCCTCCCTCTGATTGTCTTGCCTTCCACCCAGGTTGCTCTGATCAACTCACAGTGCTAGAATAGCACGTTCTCTTCTCTCTTCACCATAAAGCAGAACTTTAACACATTTCTTCCAGAATGTCTCTTTATAGCCAAGTGGGATTAATTAGATAGAGGCTTGATTTTATAAGGTGGAAGGGAATAAAATTAGTCACAAGATAGTTGTGGGGGATTTTAAAGACGTAAGTTAGTATCTTTATTAAGCCACTTGACAATTTTTTTTTTTTTTTGAGACGGAATTTTGCTGTTGTTACCCAGACTGGAGTGCAATGGCATGATCTCGGCTCACCGCACCCTCCGCCTCCTGGGTTCAAGCAATTCTCCTGCCTCAGCCTCCCAAGTAGCTGGGACTACAGGCACACACCACCATGCCCATCTAATTTTTGTATTTTTAGTAGAGATGGGGTTTCACCTTGTTGACCAGGATGGTCTCGATCTCTTGACCTTGTGATCCACCGCCTCAGCCTCCCAAAGTGCTGGGATTATAGGCATGAGCCACCACACCTGGCCTGACATATTATAAAAACAATATTCATCTGTGGGAAGTGGCAAAACAAAATGACATTTGACAACGTTAGTTTCTCTTGTAAACATGATGTGTTTAGCTTACTAGCCAACATAAGGTGTAGACCAGGTTTTTACCCTTTACATGTGAAATTTGAGGCGATAAATGAGTTTTAACTAAAGAATTGGGATTCCTTTTCCATCTCGGTGATCAAAACAGTTTTCTCTTGTTTCCTTGGACCAAGTGATGAAGAAGTTGCTGAGGGCACAGCAGAAGCTAGAATTATATTTCTTCTCTTTTTCTGATCACCCCAGTACTAGTTCTAATTGGGAAGAATGGATTTAACTAATCTTTGGTTTGTATCTCTGTATGGAAACTGATTTCTTGGTAGAATGGACTGTTAATATATTTTAAAAGACTCATAACCTCTTAAAATCTAATTTTTTGAAACAGAGTCTCACTCTGTCGCCAGGCTGGAGTGCAGTGGTGTGATCTCGGGTCACTGCAGCCTCTGCCTCCGGGTTGAAGCAATTCTCCTGCCTTAGCCTCCCGAGTAGCTGGAACTACAGGAGCGTGCTACCACACCCGGCTAATTTTTGTATTTTTAGTAGAGACGGGGTTTCACCATGTTGGCCAGGCTGGTCTCTCAACCCCCTGACCTTGTGATCCACCTGCCTCGGACGTCCAAAGTGCTGGGATTACAGTCATGAGCATCCACACCCAGCCTTAGAATCTTAAGTACATAAATTATTCAGATTTTATTTTATTCGGAAGTAGAGACTTTACAGTATGGTGACAACAGATAACTGTAAAAACTTCTTTTCCTCAGTCATAACTTTGCAAAGATTAAACAAAACAAAACAAAACTTCTTTTTCAGATGGAGCCAGCAGGGGCGTGCATAGAACACATATACCAAACATCTGTTTGATAACATTTTTAAAAAGATGTTAAGTGTTCTTTTTATTGTGGTGCTTCAGATGCCTGATTCTAGAACTTGTGTGCATGGAACCTGTATTCTACTATTCTGTTGGAGTTTACAGGCAAAGATAATGATGGGGGAAGGAATTAACATTTTTGCAGGCCCTGGAATGTAAAATGTACTCACATGACCTCACATTAAATTCCCATGAAATCGACATTTTTTTGTAAATTTAATTTTAAAGGAAACGGAAGGACAATGAGATTAAATAACTTGCCCAAGGATTCTGGGTGAGTGTGCTCTGGAGGTGGGACTTATATCAAAGTCTCCTTGAAATAATTCTTGCCCGATATTTAATTAAACTCAGTGAAATTCCTCTCTTTGCTGCTGTTTAGGGTTAATTATATTCTATGCCAATATTAAGCCATAAGCCTTTCATTTTGGCCTTTGTGGCACAGAATTTTCTTTAAAGGACAGCTTTTTTGTTCGGTTGGTTTTGGTTTTTTTGAGACAGAATTTCACTCTGCTGCCCAGGCCAGAGTGCAGTGGCACGATCTCATCTCACTGCAAACTCCACCTCCAGGGCTCAAGCCTCCCAAATAGCTGGGATTATAGAGTGCGTGCCACCACGCCTGGCTAATTTTTATTTTTTGTAGAGGTAGGGTTTTGCCAGGTTGGCCAGGTTGGTCTTGAACTCCTGACCTCAAGTGATCCACCCACCTTGGCCTCCCAAAGTGCTGGAATTACAGGTGTGAGCCACCATACCCAGCTTTTAAAGCACAGTTTTAAAGAACAGCTCCAGAATTTGCTTTTTTCTGAGATGTCATAGGAGAGGTCAGTTTTAATGTTTGGTTAACACATAAACACATAGAGCCGAGGTCAGTGTGTTCAGCATTGGTCTGCATTTTCTTGCTGTGCCACGCAGGTTCTAGTGAATGTCCTAATTGTGGAGAAACGTCAAGTCAGTCTCAGCCCTTTCAGTAGGCTTTGGTTTAGGTTTAAGTGCCTTTCAGAGTGGATTACCTGTTGCTGTATTTTTTTTAAACTGCTGAATTTTCATCTTAGAAGTTCCAACTTCTAACTTTCTACACCAAATGATTTCTTTCAAAATTAGAAGCAACATAAATGAATGAAATCAGCTGGGCATGGTGGCTCACGCCTGTAATCCCAGCACTTTGGGAGGCCAAGGTGGGCAGATCATCTGAGGTCAGGAGTTCAAGACCACCCTGGCCAATATGGTGAAACCTTATCTGTACTAAAAATACAAAAATTAGCTAGGCAAGGTGGCAGGCACCTGTAATCCCAGCTACTCGGGAAGCTGAGACAGGAGAATTGATTGAACCCGGGAGACAGAGGTTGCAGTGAGCCAGCATTGCACTGCTGCACTCCAGCCTGGCTAACAGACTGAGACTCCGTCTCAAAAAAAAAAAAAAAAAGAAATGAATGAAATCATTAAAGTGTGTACTCATTGCTTTCTCTTGGTAAATAGCATCTCTGGCAAATAGGAAGATGAAACGTTGAGAGTTGAGAGGCAGAGGATACTCAAAAAACTGAATTTCTTCCTTATTCCCACAACACCTGAGTTCTAAGCTACCTACCCCAGGTGGCATCACCCTTGTCGCTCAGGCGTGGTAACATCCCTGGGCTGAGAGCTTTGCCCAGTTGCCGGCTTCTTAGTGCAGTTCCTTCTGCTCACTCTGTGGTCCCTTCCTGCCTTACGGAATTGTGCCGGCCTTGGCCTTTGCTTGTGGCACAGCTCCGTGAGCTCAGCCAGCAGGAGTTCCTTATGGGTAAAAGGAGAATGTGAGTGGCCTAGTACCCCATGGTGTTTTTGAGATTACATATTTCATGTAGTATATTAAGGAGCAGGATTGTGTAGATACCTCAGAAACAGTGCATAGATGCTGTGGGCAAGGTCTTCACCCATATGGTCTTGGGAAATAATGAGACAACCCTGCTTTTCCAGGGTTCTGGTGGGTTCTATGAGCCCCCTCTGATACCTCAGTCCCAGCAGAGGTAAATTAGCAAAAAGCCAGGGGCGTTTGTTAACTTTGTTTGAAAAACAAACCAGATTGAGACAGATATACTTACTTATAACTTGATTATGTGTGTTCATTTTTGACCCAGAAACAAATCGCAGCTGGGCTTAAGACAAAGAATAGAATGTGGGCTTAACTGTGTGTCAGAAAGTCAGTTTTAGTAACTCAGATTTTAGGTTTGTAACCCAACATGACTTTAAAGCTCTGGGATTGCTGTATAGAATTTCATGCTGTGGGTGTCAGAAAGCAGCACCCCGTGTTAGACTTACAGTACCCGCTACGTTTGCACTTTATCTTAGCGGCTGTAATTTCCAAGTTGGTGTATAGGTTTCTATTACTGGATTGAGAGAAGACCCTAAAGGCAGACCTGTCAGGTTTCCTGTTTCTTATTTAGTTCAACCTAAGGGACCCAAATATATCTTGAAATACCAGAGCTGAGATTATATTTGGTATAGGCCATTTGTGCATACTGACTGGTTAAGAATTCAATGGAAGACTTATAAACTACAATTTAAAATATTGATCCAGTTTATTTCTTTATATTTTAATTTACTGCTATGTGATCGCATATAGGATGAAAGTGTATTTAATTGTATTTTTTTGCCGTATATATTTGTTTCTACTTTTGAGGGAGAAATAATCAAAAGTTAAATCCAATAAAGACTGTCTGAGGCAGGTTATGACCAAATGCCACTCCCTTTAATTTTTTTTTTTTGAGACGAAGTTTCGCTCTTGTTACCCAGGCTGGTGTGCAATGGCGGGATCTCAGCTCACTGCAACACCCGCCTCCTGGGTTCAAGCAATTCTCATGCCTCAGCCTCCTGAGTAGCTGGGACTACAGGCTGTACCATGATGCCCAGATAATTTTTGTATTTTTAGTAGAGATAGGGTTTCACAATGTTGACAAGGATGGTCTCGAACACTTGACCTAGTGATCCACCCGCCTTGGCCTCCCAAAGTGCTGGGATTATAGGCGTGAGCCACCCCACCCCTTTTCTAAAAAACGGACATGTAAGAGAATCTTAGGTAACATAAAGACCTTCCTTGAGAATATAAATAGTATTTTAGTCAAATTTCAAGTTTATTGCTTTTCTCTCTCCCAACTACTGAAGTCATTCCAGATAGGAAATTAGCATGTAGAGTGGTGAGACAAATTTTGACTGAAGAATCATTTTCTTCCACCCCAAACCCAACTTTTAATAAGATACATGTAGGCTATTTCATTGTCATGAATCTTGATTCCAAGGAGGTAATAAACAGCAAATCTTTCTCTTCGAAATGAAGGATGTATGTATTTGCAAAGCTGGTGAAGGAGTGCTTACAGCTCTGCCAGTGGGCCTGACCAGAGCAAAACCAGGTGGTCCCCCTGCTCTTTCTAACCTCCCTTGGGGTCCGGGGCGAGGCTAACGCCCTCTCCTGGGCTTTTCTCCTTTGTTTGACTGGTGCGTCTAGTATAATGTGATTTCTGCCATACTTCATCCAGGAAAAGCATCCGATTGTCTTTACAAAAGCAACATTTCAGTGGGTTCTTACTGATGTATGGTGACAGAAAAATGGACTTGAAGGAAAAAAAAAAAAAAAAAAAAAACCAAACCCAGAGCCTGTTTAGCTCTGGCCGTGGTTCTGGGTGAAATTTATTATTTATAAATTTATAATTTATTATTTATCTGGTTTAATGCTTGATTCCCAGAGGAGAGAAATTCAAGATTCAAATCCAATCAGAGTTTCTTGTGCCAGAATGAAAGCAGCAGCCTCAAGACAGTTGTTAATAACCATTGAATGTGCATGTGTAGTTTGAATTCTAATCAGGAAATTGATCATGAAGAACAATTTCATATTACTATGGAACTATTTTTTTTTTAACCTGAAAGTACCTTGAAAAGCAATGAATTTATGTCAGACACAACCAGCAGGAGACACTGGCTTTTCCATAACAGCCCCTGCTTGGTAAGGAGATAGACCGAATCCTGCTTGCCTTACATGTTTGAAGATGTGTTTGCTGGTACAAAACACACACATACGTAGCAGAGTGAGTTTGCAGTTTCAGATCATTTTCTTGAATTCTGTGATTTGTGCTTTATTATGGCTGTGCAGTTTCTCCAGAAAGCATTTTAAAATGGCAACGCCTTTCTCTAGCTCTAGCCTGGGTCTGAGATGGCTGCCCCTGCCACGTGTCACACGCCTGTTCCACTCATGGTGTTTGCGTCACATAGGGGACAGCAGATAAGAAACAGATCGTGCTGCCCCTGTCCAGGGTTGACAAGCTTCGCCTCTAATCGCTGATTCTTTGATCTCAGCTCATTATTCCCTCCGCTGGCTATGATTAGAAGCTCTACAACTGAGCTCCTTCATTTCTTTTCTTGACTCACTGTTTTAAAAACTCATTTAGAATTATGGCAAAACCCACTTCACTGAGCTCCTTAATGTGTTTGATTCACTGATTAAAAAAAATTTTTTTTTTTTATATTTAATTGTGTACTTGCTGCATAATATAATAATTTAAGTAGCCGGGCATGGTGGGTGCTCGGGAGGCTGAGGGGGGAGGACCCCCTGAGCCCAGGAGGTGGAGGCTGCAGTGAGCGGAGATCTCGCCACTGCACTCCAGCCTGGGCAGCACAGCGAGACCCTGTCTCAAAAATAAACACATGAATAAAAAGGCAGCACTGCGTGGTCCCCGCACTTGCCGAGTAACCCCCGTTTTGTTCTCTTTTGTGTTTGCTTCCAGAAGTCCAAGATGGGCGGCAAGCTCAGCAAGAAGAAGAAGGGCTACAATGTGAACGACGAGAAGGCCAAGGACAAAGACAAGAAGGCTGAGGGCGCGGCGGCGGAGGAGGAGGGGACCCCGAAGGAGAGCGAGCCCCAGGCGGAGCCCGCCGAGGCCAAGGAGGGCAAGGAGAAGCCCGACAAGGACGCCCAGGACGCCGAGGGCAAGGCCGAGGAGAAGGAGGGCGAGAAGGCCGCGGCCAAGGAGGAGGCCCCGAAGGCGGAGCCGGAGAAGACGGAGGGCGCGGCCGAGGCCAAGGCCGAGCCCCCGAAGGCGCCCGAGCAGGAGCAGGCGGCCCCCGGCCCCGCTGCGGGCGGCGAGGCCCCCAAAGCTGCCGAGGCCCCCGCGGCCCCGGCCGAGAGCGCGGCCCCTGCCGCCGGGGAGGAGCCCAGCAAGGAGGAAGGGGAACCCAAAAAGACTGAGGCGCCCGCAGCTCCTGCCGCCCAGGAGACCAAAAGTGACGGGGCCCCAGCTTCAGACTCAAAACCCGGCAGCTCGGAGGCTGCCCCCTCTTCCAAGGAGACCCCCGCAGCCACGGAAGCGCCTAGTTCCACACCCAAGGCCCAGGCCCCCGCAGCCCCCGCGGAAGAGCCCAAGCCCGTGGAGGCCCCGGCAGCTAATTCCGATCAAACCGTAGCGGTGAAAGAGTGACAAGGACAGCCTATAGGAAAAATAATACCACTTAAAACAATCTCCCCCCACTCCCTTTCTCTCTCCCCCCTTCTCTCCCCCTCCCCCCTCCCTCCCTCCATCTCTCTCTCTCTCTCTCTCTCTCCTCCCCTCCCCCTCTCCTCTCTCTCCTCTCCTCTCTCCTCTCTCTCCTCTCTCCTATACTAACTTGTTTCAAATTGGAAGTAATGATATGTATTGCCCAAGGAAAAATAAAGGATGTCCCATCAAGGGAGGGAGGGGGTGGGAGAATCCAAATAGTATTTTTGTGGGGAAATATCTAATATACCTTCAGTCAACTTTACCAAGAAGTCCTGGATTTCCAAGATCCGCGTCTGAAAGTGCAGTACATCGTTTCTGCCTGAAACTGCCGCCACCATGCACTCCTCCACCGCTGAGAGTTGAATGAAAAGCTTTCCTTCTGCAATGGGAGTTGGGAGTGATGCGTTTGATTCTGCCCACGTGGCCTGTGCCAAGGCAATCAGATCTTTATGAGAGCAGTATTTTCTGTGTTTTCTTTTTAATTTACAGCCTTTCTTATTTTGATATTTTTTTAATGTTGTGGATGAATGCCAGCTTTCAGACAGAGCCCACTTAGCTTGTCCACATGGATCTCAATGCCAGTCCTCCATTCTTCCTCTCCAGATATTTTTGGGAGTGACAAACATTCTCTCATCCTACTTAGCCTACCTAGATTTCTCATGACGAGTTAATGCATGTCCGTGGTTGGGTGCACCTGTAGTTCTGTTTATTGGTCAGTGGAAATGAAAAAAAAAAAAAAAAAAAAAAAAAGAAAAAAAAAAGTCTGCGTTCATTGCAGTTCCAGTTTCTCTTCCATTCTGTGTCACAGACACCAACACACCACTCATTGGAAAATGGAAAAAAAAATAAAATAAAAAAACAAAAAAATGTACAATGGATGCATTGAAATTATATGTAATTGTATAAATGGTGCAACAGTAATAAAGTTAAACAATTAAAAAGAAGTGACAAAGACTTGGGTTTTTTGTTTATTTCCCCAGTCCCCCTCAATCACTGCTTTATTTGGGAACAGCGCACTATATTGGGCATCTTTCAGAATATATTTGGATAGAAGTAAAAAACAGGCCGGGCACGGTGGATCACACCTGTCATCGGCACTTTTGGGAGGCCGAGGTGGGCGGATGGCTTGAGCCCAAGAGTTGAGGGCCAGCCTGAGTAACCTAGTGGGACCCCACCTCTATTTTTAGAAAAAGTTGTGAGCATTGTTTGTTAAAATAAGTAGCTAGGCCAATGTAAACTATCCCCAAAGAAGTTAAATTGAAAACATACTGTGTCTATGCATATGCACCCTATAAAAATGTGGGTGTAATTAAGAAGAACAAAGATTTTGAATAAAACACATTGAAAGAAAATAAATAGATTTGATCTTGAAGGCTGGGAAAAAATGAAAGGATCTTATAGAAACCTGTGTTTGTAAATTGTGGCACCACTGATGGTTGTTCTGTTCTCTCCCATCCCCCACTTTTATTACCATATTCACGGTAGAGCCAGGAAAGGCCACCTACGAATTGTGCTATGAGACAGGAATGATTTGGAAGCCAGCATGGAACCGGCCTTGATGGTGACCGGGTTTCCATCCTGATTTTGCCACTGGTGACTTGGATGACTTTTAAGTCATTTCCAACCTTTCCAGACCTTCCTTGCCTTACCTACAAAAGGGTGTAGCCTTTATCACCTCTGAGGTAAGGTCCCTTTGACTACCGAACCGTTGAAAGGCTTGGGGATATACCGGGTGACAATATCAGTCATGATGTGTAGGTATGCACCAACTGATGTCGTGTCTCTCCCATCTCTTGATTTTCCAAAGCTCACAGAATAGTGAATCATACTTTAGAAAATTGCAGCATAGGAAATACCCTGTGGAATTTGTGAAGGCCAGTGTAACGGAATTGATTCTCAAAGGGACATTAATGATACAATGGATTCAGATGAACCTGGTTCCATTCTTATGGGTTACATTATACATGGCTAAATAAAAAAGGAAAAAAAATTTTGGGAGTAGCCTGTAATCTGTCTCTCACCTCACTGGAAAAGAAAAAGTGATGAAACTGAATATTATGTAAATATACCCATTGGGTTCAATTGGTATTTATGATCACTTTTTGAGTTCTTGTTTCTGTAGTGAGATAAATTTGAATTCTTAATGCTTGAAAGCACAGCATACAAGAATCTGTAAACACAGTAACCACCACGCAACTGTTTTACATAAGAAAAAAAGAAGGGAATGTCCAGGTTATTACCCATGTGTCCTCAAATACACAGAATAGCTTGGGGACCAAGTGATGGTGGTGGGGTGGTTACAGATTCAGTGAACCATGGAAGACATTTATATAGCTACTGATTAAATGCCACACATTTTTTCGCAGGAAAATGTGCTTGGTGGAAGTAATATTTTATATATTCTGTCCCCACTTCCCCTTCTTCTAATAAAAAAAAATGCTAAGCTTTTTGGTGACTAGAACAATCAAATCAGCCTCCCAGATTAGCATTTATTACTGTAAATTGCCATTTTTGAATAAATAAAAGACATTTTTCTGAGTTTATTTAGTCGTTGAGTAGAATAGGAGAATTAAAATCTGAGCTATATATATAGATTTATTTTATTTTATCTAACTCTATTAGGTGTTGAAGCAATTGAAAAATGTTAGAAATGTAGTCACCAAAATGTTTAAATCCGAATTTTAACCTAGCCATGGTTCATAACATTTAATTTTACCATACTGAAGAAAAAACCTTGGGGTGTAGTTTGAAGTTGTATGCAGCAGAAAATGTAGTACACGTGGGAGTAATTGTCTCAGCCAGGAAGGGAACAGTGTTGGGCACCATGTTAATTTTGGATTAACCTAGATTGTTCTCTCCTCATGAATGATTTAAAATGACGAGAAGGGACTGCACAGGCTGTGCTCAACAGGCAAGTCCGAACCATCGGGGAACGCACCGCCTATTGGCTTCACTAACTCAGGGATGTCCCTCTCTGTGAAGAATGAAGGGTTCCAGGGTCTAACATTCATTTACCGGGCACCTTTGTGCAGCAAGGAGGGAACCAGGAGGAATCCAGAGGAATGTGTACAGGGACGCCAGGCTTGTCCCTCCAGTTTGAAGATCCTGTTCAGTCACTAGTGCTGCTTCTGAATGATGGGAATGGACTCCAATCCCCAAGAGCTGGCATGTGCCCTGCATCCCAGGGTGGCCCTTCCTGGCTTCAACCCTGAGAGAAGGCCATCTTCAGCCTGTTCCTAGCCATATGGAAGCAGAGGCGACACCGGCAGTCCAGGAACGTCATTCCCCGTTCTTGGAGAATCTCCTTTCTCTCTAGAATCAAAGTGTAGGTCTATTGGACAGTAAGGACTTGGTTGTCAATTACTTGTGCCGACAAGATCTGGACGTACTTTAGCTGGGTAACTTTACCTAAGTTGGGTAAATTATTAGGTATCAGCATAGCCAAGGGTACTTACTGCGTTGCTAACAGGAAGCTTGTTTTCATAAAGCATCCTGGGACTTCAATTTTCATTAAATGAAACATCCTGGTATAATGAAGCCCAGTATCTTCATCGAAACATGCACAATTAGTGTCCATGATCAGAGCTAGCTGTAGGACACCAATCTTAAGTGGTTCTTTCATAGATAGAAGGCACATACACATCAACACATTTCAGTACAACTTACTTATAAGATTTCCTATTTTGATGTTTTCCAGTTTCTTGTCTCAAGATTAAAGGGATTACTCTTCATCCTTTTGATTTCTATTCTGCTATTTGAGAAGGTAACGAGTTATTTTGAGCTTTGTTTTAGCTAATCTGCAGAATAGTGAAAACTGGATGCTCAGGAGGTAATCTTAAAAATGTACCAAATGGCAGTACCACTAGTAGTTGTGAGATTAATCAGGTGAGCTTTTACACTCATGCTTACAAAACGAGGCACAATTTGCTTGATTTTTAACTGACACTGAGTGTTTTACTAAGTAGTTAATATTTTAAATATTTAGCCTAGAGAGTGCTATTTGGTCGCAGTGTCACATATTTTCTCAACACTGTCTCCTAAGAGAAGAATTAAAAGGCCAATGTAGGAAGTTTTTCATGAAGCTATATGTCATTGATTTTTTATAAATGCAATCTCTTACCATGATCCTATATGCTTTCCACTGCTTTTTTTTTTTTTAACTGTTGTTGTTTGTTTGCTTGTTTTTAAACTTTTTTTTAGAGAGTTTCACTGTCACTCAGCCTAGAGTGAAGTGGTGCCATTAGAATTCACTGCAACCTCCAGCTCCTTAAGAGATCATTTTGCCTTAGTCTTCTGAGTAGCTAGGACTGCAAGCAAGCACTACCAGGCCCAGCTAAAATGTTTTTTTGGTAGAGACTGGGGTCTCACTATGTTGTCCAGGCTGGTCTCAACTCCTGGACTCAAGTGATCCTTCCCAAGGTGTTGTAATTACAGGCCTGAGCCACCATGCTCAGCCTGAACCTTTTTAAGGACACAATTTATTAGAAGTGTATAAAATCTCAATGTCCAGGGAGCCACTGATCTGGTACATTTCTCCAACTTTACCTCAGTCTTCATTTTATTAAAAGCATTATTCATTTTGAAGCTGCATGCTTCCATTCACATACATATTTAAGGGAATTCCTGAGGGAAATAACTTTGAAAAAGAACCATGATCATAAGAAGAAAAAAAAAATTACTCTGCAACTGCACATAGTGAAATAAACCAAGTAAAAATCTCATATCTCCTTATCTCCTTCTATTTTGAAATTATTTATTTATTTATTTTTGAGACAGAGTTTCTCTCTTGTCCAGGTTGGAATGCAATGGCATCATCCTGGCTCACTGCAGCCTCTGCCTCCTGGGTTCAAGCGATTCTCCTGCCTTAGCCTCCTGAGTAGCTGGGATTTCAGGCATGTACCTCCATGCCCTGCTACCTTTGTATTTTTTTTTTGAGACGGAGTTTTGCTCTTGTTACCCAGGCTGGAGTGCAATGGCGCGATCTCGGCTCACCGCAACCTCCACCTCCTGGGTTCAGGCAATTCTCCTGCCTCAGCCTCCTGAGTAGCTGGGATTACAGGCACGCGCCACCATGCCCAGCTGATTTTTTGTACTTTTAGTAGAGACGGGGTTTCACCATGTTGACCAGGATGGTCTCCATCTCTTGACCTCGTGATCCACCCTCCTTAGCCTCCCAAAGTGCTGGATTACAGGCGTGAGCCACCGCGCCCGGCTACTTTTGTATTTTTAATAGAGACAGGGTTTCTCCGTGTTGGTCAGGCTGGTCTGGAATTCCCGACCTCAGGTGATTCTCCTGCCTTGGACTCCCAAAGTGCTAGGTTTATAGGCATGAGTCATCGTGCCCGACGCCACCGCACCTGATCTCTCTTTTTATTTTTAATTTGTATTTATTTATTTAAGATGGAGTCTCACACTTTCACCCAGGTTGGAGTGCAGTGGTACGATCTGGGCTCACTGCAACCTCCTCCCAGGCTCAAGTGATCCTCCAACCTCAGCCTCCCAAGTAACTGGGACTACAGGTGCACACCAATACTCCCAATTAATTTTGTGTATAATGTTTTTGGTAGTAGAGACAGGGTTTTGCTATGTTGCTCAGGCAGGTCTCAAACTTCTAAGCTCAGGCAATCTTCCAAAGGTGGCCTCCTAAAGTGCTGGGATTATAGGTGCGAGTCACCACGCCCGGCCCTGTCTCTTTATCCTATGTGCTTGACTTCCATTTTTTCCTAAGGTCCATATGTCACATTTATTCTTCATTTTGTTGTCTTTGAAGGTAGTTTTATATTTTCCCTGAGTTTCCCTCTGGGTCCAGGAAAATTTGGCATTAATATCATTCATTTATAATTTAATGGCTTTGCATAATGTACCCATTCCTTTTATTGCAGCTCCTTTAGGTCGATGTGTTAAAATGTTAAATGAAAAAATGAGGGGTTAACAAGCACTTATTTAGAATCACATAGAGAACACATGTACTTGCTTTCTTTAGTTTTCATTTTTATTTCTTATATAGTCCAGGATTTAAGAGACTAAGAGAGTCACAATAAAAACCTTATCTTGGGGATATCTCATCTTAAATATAATTTTTACATATATTTCATGAATTCTGAATCAGAGTTTCAGATAATAAAAAACAGAACACTGGTAGTCTACATGCTTCCCTGAATCCCTGGGTAGAGAAACTTATACCAAAGCTTAAAAATAAATATAGTTTGGGTCAGGTGCAGTGGCTTATGACTGTAATCCCAGGACTTTGGGAGGCCGAGGTGGGCAGATCACTTGAGGCCAGGAGTTTGAGACCAGCCTGGCCAATATGGTGAAACCCCATCTCTTTGAAAAGTACAAAAATTAGCTGGGCCTGGTGGCACACGCCTGTAACTCCAGCTACACAGGAGGCTGAGGCAGGAGGTTCTTGGGGTGGAGGCTCCAGTGAACTGACATTGTGCCACTGCACTCCAGACTGGGCAACTGAACGAGACTGTCTAAAAAACAAGACAAAACAATATATATATATATACACACACTAATTTAGAGAGCGCTTTATATATATGTGTATAGTTTGTAAAACTATACATACATATACTATATGTATAAAAGGATACATATATATTTTGATAAATTAAAAAAAAAAGATCTTAGAGACTGAGTTCCAAACACTAGAGGCTCTCAGTTGGTGATCTCCCTGTCTTTTTAGCTATGAATTTACTCAAGTAGAAAATAAGTTTGAATAGGCAACAAAGATTCTTGCCTTGTAATTGAGTGAGTTAATCTTTAACGTTGATTTGTCGTATTTAAAAGCCACACACCTAAAAGTCAGGCACATCACATAATTACTCAAAGAAAAACAGGCCCCTGTTTTACCTTGAGGAAGTTCTGTTGACTTGTCACAGCTTTTGTGAACAAAAAAGAGTGGGGAAGAAAAATGAAAAAAGAAATTCCCCCAGTTCTCTCTCTCAAAAAAAAGCAATCCTCAAAGACTGCATTTCAGTACTGCACCAACAGAAACAAACCAGTTTTGAGTTTCATCGTAAAAAGAGATGATACATGTAATTCCAAGAGCCTTTTACACAGGCTGGGAGATCTGATTTGACAGTTGAACCCCCTTAAAAGAAATGACTGCAAGGTCCTACAACAGCAGTGAAAAATTTCCATCCCACTCTGCCTCAGCACAGACGGCTAAGAATAGAGGAACTCTCAGCCGGAACCGCCCACTGCCAAGCGCACCCTCGTCTGCCTAGTATGCAAATTCCCCAGAGGGTGGGGTTTTTCTTTTCTTTCTGTTTCTTTTTTTTTTTTTTTTTTTTTTTTTTTAATTTTAAGAGCTGAGAATGATAGAAACTATATTTTGCTTGCTGTCTATTCAGTTGCTTTCTCTTTCAGGAGCTGAAATTGTCTTAACATTCAGAGCAAAATCTACCTTCACAAAATAAAATACACACACACACACACACACACACACACATACACACAACACACACACTATAGTGGAACTGACAAAAAACAATTAAATAGAAGACAAATTTAATTAGAGTGCATCAGAAAGAGTTGCTTACATTTTGGATGCTAATTAGAACTTCATTATAACTTTTTTATCTTTTATTTCCTGCCTTTCTTACTCTGTTTCCTCTACATTCTGTCTTTCCCATCAAGCTCCCTACTTCCTCTTTTTTTGTTGTTGTTCAGGTACTTCATTTCTATTGTGATAATGTCACTCTTTCCCTCCCTCCCTCCCTTCCTCCCTTCCCTCCTCCCTCCCTCCCTTCCCTCCTTCCTCCCTCCCTCCTTCTTCCCATTCTTTCTTCCTCCCTTCCTTTCTCTATTTTCTTCTATCCTTTCCTTCATTCCTTCCTGCCTTCCTTCCACTGACTGCACACTGAGGCAAATGTTACACTGGGCCAGAACTACACATTAAATGTATCGTTCTTACATTTGTAAGCTGACTGTTTTTTCTGACTGCATAACCCTCATTCTTCATTTGTTCAGGAAGAATAAGTATAATTTACTAGGAACTGTACTTTACTCATCTTCCTTTTCCACTGCCCCTTGCCCCCCATTTATTTATAAGAATAATAAAGATTAAGAGAGACCATGTTCAGGATCAAGGTGATGTGAAACAGTCCTTGATGTACAGAGCTTATTAAAAGAGAATCTCGAAGGTTCTTTCACTAGCTCTGTTTCAGAAAACAAGGCATCAGTGCCTAAATGTCACACAAAGTGACTACATAAGAATTTTCTTGGATGTCTCAATGAAGAGATCCCAGCTCCTAGGCTGTGATCCTAATTCAGTAGTTTTTTGTTGTTGTTGTTTTTGTTTTTTAGAAGGGCGGTCTTGCTCTGTTGCCCAGGCTGTAGTACAGTGGTGCAATCTTGGCTCACTACAACCTCCATCTCCTGGGTTCAAGTGATTCTCCTGCCTCAGCCTCCCAAGAAGCTGGGACTACAGGCATGCGCCACCACACCTGGCTAATTTTTGTATTTTTAGTAGAGATGGAGTTTCACCATGTTGGCCAGGCTGGTCTCGAACTCCTGGCCTCAAGTGATCCACCTGCCTTGGCTTCCCAAAGTGCTGGATTACAGGCCTGAGACACTGCGTCCAGCCTGATTCAGTAGTTCTTTAAAAAGGTAGAGGGGTAGGGGTTAGGGCAAGAATGTCATGAAGCTCCTCTTTGGGAATCTACTGAGATAGTGTGACTCACAAGATCTGAACAAAGAAGGTAGGCTAGAATCAGGATTTAGCGGATCATTCTTTGATTTTAAGTCTACCTCATTAGAAAAAAAAAATGGTAATAATAGCAACAGAGTTGCTGTGAAGATTTTCAATAAAACCTGGAAGTAACTGCTTGTCATACACACTCAGTGAGCCGCAGCTGTTCCAATGGAGGTATCAGTTCCAAAAAAAAAAATGTTGGGGTCATAAGCTCTGGCCTGTCTATTTCAATTGGAAAGGAATATACAATGGGAAGGAATTTCTTAAGGTTTCCTTGGAAATACAGTCACAAAGACCACAGAATTGAGATCTAAATTTTCCTCCAGAGAACAACCCCTCTTTGTAGGAGAAAAAGAAAACACTCGAATGTATGGCAACCTTTTTAGGGAAAGAGGGGGAGGTCCAAATCCAAGATGGTTTTCCTGAGAATATTCAAATCAGATTGTGGAGATAACTAAGATATGAACCAAGGAAAAATAACAAGTTGCTTTTATGTATGGGAGGCCAGGTTGCTGGAATCCCGCCTTCGTAACTTACTTAGCTCTGTAACTGGGGGACAGATTTCTTCTCAGAGCCACAGTGTGTTTACTCAGGAACTGAAGAGGCCAGGCGCAGTGGCTTACATCTGTAATCCCAGCACTTTGGGAGGCCGAGGAGGGAGGAACACTTGAGGTCAGGCGTTCGAGATCAGCCTGGCCAACACAGTGAAAACCCATCTCTACTAAAAATACAAAAATTAGCTGGGCAGGGTGGCGTCTCCCTGTAACCCCAGTACTCGGGAGGCTGAGGCAGAAGAATTGCTTGAACCTGGGAAGCGGAGGTTGCAGTGAGCGGAGATCGCACCATTGCACTCCGGCCTAGGTGACAGAGTGAAACTCTGTCTCAAAAAAAAAAAAAAGAACTGGAGAATATATCTGCCTCGGGGGCTGTGGAGAGAACAGAAGGCTGCATTTAGCACACAGCCTAATACACAAGCATTCGTTAGATGGATGCAAGACCATGACGTTCATTTCCTTCTTAAACAAGGGAGCAATCAAGAGTGAGGCAATCTCGTCTTTTCCCTCACCAATTTTTATGAGCAATTTCTCTTAAAGGAAAACTTTAATGTTATGGATTGCTCTGGTTTGGTTTTTATTCATTCTGTATGTATAAAACACTTCCCCATATGTCAGCTCTCCTAGTGTGTTCTGCATTGCTTCATTCATTGGTTCACCAAATATTTATTAAGCAGCTGCTATCTTCCAGGCACTATATTCCCACAAATGCTAGAAATAAGTTGAGCATAAAAACACAGCCGGCTGGACTCAGTGGCTCACGCCTGTAATCCCAGCACTTTGGGAGGCCAAAGGAGGAAAAGCCCGTAAGTCTAGGAGTTCAAGACCAGCCTAGGCAACACAGTGAGATCCCATCTCTATTTTAAAAGCCAAAAGCAAAGACAGAGCTCATGAAGGAGATGCAAATTAAAACCACAATGAGATATCACCTCACACCTGTCAGCATGGCTATTATTAGAGACACAAAATATAACAAATGCTAGTCAGAATGTGGAGAAAGGGAACCCTTGTACATTGCTTGTGGGAATGTAAATTAATACAGTTGAGGGAAGGCGTTCTCTTTCCGGGTCCACAAGGGGGCATAGTTTTAAGGGTAAGAACTTCCCAGTGCCAAGGCCCCCTCCCATCTCTTTCCATCCGGGAGATTTAAAGGTTTATGTTTAAATTTCACAGCCCGGGAAGAAACTAAGAGTCAATCACTCCAGCAGAAGTTCTAAGGAACTCCTCGCATTGGCCAGGGGTCTTAGAGAAGGTGGGGGTTCCTCCCAGTTAAAAGTCCCCTTCTTCCACACCCCTTCGGACTCCATGTTTGGATCCCCCTCCATGAACACTCCCTTCGTGGAAGCCGTCTTTCTCTCTCCTGGATTTCCCCTCTGGGGTCCCCTTCCACACTCTCTCGTGGAAGCCTGCCTTCCCCTCAGCTCCATCTCTCTCTATTCCCTTCCACTCAGTGTGGAAGCTGCTTTCCTCTCCTGGATTCCATCTTTCTGGATTCTCTCACTCAGCATGAGAATTAGCTGTTTCTTTCTCTCTCCTTCTCCTTTTTCTCTCTCTCTTTAAATAAATCACTTTCTTTCTTTCTTTCTTTTTTTTTTTGAGAAGGAGTTTCGCTCTTGTTACCCAGGCTGGAGTGCAATGGCGCGATCTTGGCTCACCGCAACCTCCGCCTCCTGGGTTCAAGCAATTCTCTTGCCTCAGCCTCCTGCATAGCTGGGATTACAGGCACGCGCCACCATGCCCAGCTAATTTTTTGTAATAAATCACTTTCTACAAACACTTTTGAGTCCGGCATTTACTGCACACTGAGCAGGGGTCCCCTCTCTCATTCTTGAGAGGGCAGGAGACCAAGAACGTGGAGAAACGTCCTCTCAAGAGAACTGAGAGCACCCTGAACCCCTGAACCCCAATACAACACAGTCATGCAAAACTGTGTGGAGGTTTCTCACAAAACTAAAAATAAAATTACCATGTAATCCAGCAATCCCACTTCAAAATTTCAAAATTTGAAATCAACGTGTTGAAGAGATGTTTAATGCTCATGTTCATTGTAGCACTAACCACAATAGCCAAGATACGGAATTAACCCAAGTGTCCATCAGTGGATGAATGGGGCAGGCCAGGTGTGTTGGCTCACGCTTGTAATCCTAGCGTTTTCAGAGGCCAAGGTGGGCAGATCACTTGAGCTCTGGAGTTTGAGATCAGCCTGGGCAACATGGCAAAACCCCCTCTCTACAAAGATACCAAAAAACTTAGCTGGGCTTGGTGGTGTCTGCCTGTAGTCTCAGCTACTTGGGGAGCTGAGGTGGGAAGATGATTTGAGCCCCGGAGGTGGAGGCTGCAGTGAGCTGAGACGGTGCCACTGGAGTGGAAAAAAAAAGTTAGACTTTATTTCAAAAAAAGAAAATGTGGCAAAAAATGATGGAAGTAGCCTTCTAAAAGGAAGTTCTGTCATTTGTGAAGGTATGGATGGAATTGGAGAATCCTATGCTAAGTGAAATAAGCAAAACACAGAAAGACAAACACCACATGTTCTCACTGATGTGTGAAATTTAAAACAATTGAACTCGGAAGCACAGAGTAGAGGCGGTGATCAGAGGCTAGCTGAGGGGGAACAGGGAGCTGAGAGTCAGTGGATACGAAGCCTCACTTAGGCAGAAGGAACAAGTTTGATTTCTTTTTAGATCTATTGCATAGTGTGGTGACTATCCCTAACAACTGAGTACTGTACATTTCCGTATAGTTAAAACAGTAAATCTCAAATGCTGTCGTCACAAAAGAGGTCAAATATTGGAAGTGATGGATAAGTTGATTCACTCAATTTAATAATTTCATGTTAGATTAAAAAATCCTAACATTGCATTGTACTCAGTAAATATATATAAACTGTAATTCATCTGTTAAAAGTCCCCAGAGCTCACAACTCACTTCAACTGTGGACCCCAAAGCATCACTAGCCTCTTGGCCTCTGCCCTCGAATGACCCCCAGGCATCTCAGAGGTAATACATCTGACATGAACTTCTGATTGCCCCCACACCTTGCTCCTTCACCCTTTCCGGGTTCATCTGACGGTAACTTCATTCTCCAGATACTCACTCCGAATCGTCAACTCCACTCATCTTTTCTTACACTCGATAGCCCATGTTTCAGGAAATGTCGTTGACTCTATGTGCCCCCCCATAATCAGGAGCCCACCAGTCTTGCCACCCTGGCCCAGGCCAAACAAATCTCTTATTTTTTATTTTTCTGAGATAGAGTCTTACTCTGTCACCCAGGCTGCAGTGCAGTGGTGCGATCTCAGCTAACCACAAACTCTGCTTCCCGGGTTCAAGCGATTCTCCTGCCTCAGCCTCTTGAGTAGTTGGAATTACAGTCATGTGTCACCATGTCCAGCTAATTTTTTTGGATTTTTAAATAGAGATGGGGTTTCACCATGTTGGCCAGGCTAGTCTCGAACTCCTGACCTCAGGTGATCCACCTGCCTCAGCCTCCTAAACTGCTGGGATTACAGACATGAGCCACCAGAGTCTCTTATTCCAATTATTTGCAAGAGCCTTCTTACCACCTTCTCTGCTCCTACCCTTGCTACTAAAACTCAACTCTTCTTTAGAGCAGCCAGAAGAACCTTGCTAAAGTGTAAGTGGGATCACTCCCTCCTCAGCTCGAAACCTTCACTGGTGTGCCGTGTATTGCTCCCAGGCAGAGCCACGGTTTCCTCTAGATTAGACCCGGCAGAAGGAACAGTGACTCACTGGGTCCTACAGCCAGGACTGACTGCAAAATATGCTGGGCCTTGCTCCAACACTTTTAAGAATTTCAGATCATCAGATCCAGCACAGGACTCTCAGTGTGGGGTGCTATGTGACTGTCCAGACCACACGCCTGTGAAGCTGGTCCTCCCTACAAAATTTCCACGGGGCTTCCTTCCCTTTCCACCCTATGCTGTCTCTGACTCCATCTTCTTCCTTTCTCTCTGCTTAACCAGGCTGGCCAGCTGACCAGTCCTCCGAGAGGAACTCAGGCATCTTGCCACCTTAGAGCCTTCGTTCTTGCTACTCCCTCTGCCTGGAGCTTTTCCAAGCTCCTCCTTCCCCTCATGACTTTGCCCCAACGTCACATTCTCATGAGGCCATCCCTGATCATCCTATTTTAAATTGCAACCCACCGCACACCCTTTCTCATATACTCACCTTGCTCTCTCCCCATTCCCTGACAATTTCCTTCATAGTGCTAGTCATCAAGATATGAGACCTTTGTCTTTTTTTCTTTAAAAAAATCTTTTTTAATATGGACGGGGTTTCTCCATGTTAGTTAGGCGGGTCTCGAACTCCCAACCTCAGGTGATCTGCCCACCTCAGCCTCCCAAAGTGCTGGGATTACAGGTGTGAGCCACTGCACCCAGCCTGAGACCTTTTTCTTAAATAATTTGTTATTCTGTCCCCCTCCATAGGCTGCAAACTCCAGAGGAGAGCGATTTTTGTCTTTTTCTTTCAATGCTACTTCCAGTGCCGAGGATGCAGTAGATTGCCAATACATCTTATTTGAAGGCATGAGGAGGTCAGTGGCAGAGAAGGTAATAATTAAACAAACAATCATCCAACAATATACAATTAAACCAGAATTATGTACTGAAAAGGAAGGTAACTGTATTAGTCTGTTTCCACACTGCTAATAAAGATATATCTAAATCTGGGTAATTTAAACAGGAAAAAGATTTTATAGAATTATAGTTCCACATGGCTGGGGAGGCCTCACTATCACAGCAGAAGGCAAGGAACAGCAAGTCATGTCTTCCATGGAGGGCAGCAAGTACAGAGAGACCTTGTGCAGGAAAACTCCTGTTTTTACAACCATCAGATCTCATGAGACTTATTCACTATCAGAAGAACCAAATCATGGGAAAGACTGGCCCCCAGGGATTCAATTACCGCCCCCGCCAGGTTCCTCCCATGACATGTGGCAACTGTGGGAGTTATAATTCAAGACGAGATTTGGGTGGGGAAACAACCAACCCATATCAGTAACCTAGTTCCACAAAAGACATGACCTCAACCAGGAACTGGCTGGGGAGGGGGCAAGGTGGTACAGGCCGAGGGAACAGCAGGATAAATGGCCTGTGTGCTGAGGAGACAAGGAGCACTAGGAGCTGAGAGAGGCCACAGTAGCTGGAAGGCACAGAGAAGAAGCCAAGCTGGAAAAGATGAGTGTGGGCACCTGCCTGGGGATTAGGCCAGCAGATTTTTTTTGCAAGCCATGCTATGGACACTGCCCTTCATCCTAGGGATGCTTAGAAGTCACAGTAGGGCTGCAGACAGAAGGGCCGTATAGGAGAAAAGAAAAGATTGTTCTAGGTTCAGTGCAGAGAACATATAGGGGTTCAGGGTGGCCTCAGGGAGACTGGGGAGACAGTTATTGGCAGACTGCTAGGTGACAGTTGCTTGGATGACAGAGGGGGCAGAAAAGATGGAGAAAAACAAGCTGTTGAAGCTTTTATTTAGATAGTAAAAGCCACTGGATTGGCTCATGGCTATAATCCCAGCACTTTGGGAGGCTGAGGCAGGTGGATCAACTGAGGTCAGGAGTCCAAGACCAGCTTGGCCACCATGATGAAACCTCGACTTTACTAAAAATACAAAAATTAGCCAGGCATGGTGGCAGGCACCTGTAACCCCAGCTACTTGGGAGGCTGAGGCATGAGAATTTCTTGAAACCGGAGGCAGAGGTTGCAGTGAGCTGAGAGTGAACCACTGCACTTCTGCCTGAGTGACAGAGTGAGAATCTGCCTCAGAAAAAAATGATCACAAAATTGGTAATTCAAGATTTATTTATTTTTTTAATTTTAATTTTTTTAAGACAAGGTTTGGCTCTGTTTTCCAGACTGGAGTGCAGTGATATGGTCTTGGCTCACTGCAACCTCGGCCTCCTGGGCTCAAGCCATTCTCCTACTTCATTCTCCAAAGTAGCTGGGACTACAGGCACACACCACCATGTCCGGCTCATTTTTGTATTATTAATAGAGATGGGGTTTCACCTTGTTGGCCAGGCTGGTCTTGAACTCCTGACCTCAGGTGATCTGCTTGCCTCGGCCTCCCAAAGTGCTAGGATTACAGGTGTGAGCCATTTCGCCTGGCCCTAAGTCATTTTCTAACAAAGAGCAGCCTGTAAAAATCAAGCATCAGGCATAGATGCTGGCAGCTGTGGCAATCATGTTCAAGATGGTGGCTCCATCTTCCCTTCTCTTTGTCAGCCACGTGTACAGTAAGGAGCAAAGAAGATGGCCCAGGCAAGAGGAAAGTTCATTTGCATAATAAGATTAGGGTGGGGCAACCAGGCTTTCCCATGAGCTATGTAAACATCACACCTGACCAAACCAATCTGTGAACCATAAATCAAACACAACCTCCTCATGCCAGGCTGTAAAAACCCCTGTGCATCTGCCTCCAGCAGGCCTTTCCCTCGCGGAAGTCCCCTGCCTCTCACTAGAGAGAGAGATGCTTTCCTTTCTCTTTCTTTCGCCTATTAAATTTCTGTTCCTAAACTTCTCATGTGTGTGTCCATGTCCTCAATTTTCTTGGCATGAGACAACAAACCTTGGGTATTTACCCTAGATAATGTAGCCACTTCACAGATACACAAAGAGGGCATAGTTGGGGGACTCCTGGGTTGGGATTTTTTAAAATGCATGTGGCAGAAGCCTAAAGGAACAAGAGTTGGCAAGGGTTTTGTTGCTATGGTGTCCACAGAATGGACAGAGAGAGGCGTGAAGAACAAAGCCTGATGGATGGGGAGAGAGTGAGGCAGTTCATGGACGCGGGGGAGTTGAGCACAGTCAGAGGCTGAACAAGCAAGCGGGGGAGACAGAACAGGGCGTGTGAACTGACAACGCAGGAGTGGAGAAGTCTGGAACAGTTCCAATCCTATGGTGATTGAGGAAGAAAGGTGGCAGAGGTGGTGTGCTTCCAAGAAGAGGAGGTCGAGTTGCTGAGAGGCCAGGAGATGGGAGAAATTGTCTATGTGTAAGGCCGTGCCATCCAGGAGGCTGGTGGCCAAGACAGTAGGAAGCGAGGGAGCCCCCAGGGGCTCACAACAGTCGTATAAAAAAGAGTATGATCTGGCCCAAGGGCAGACGCCTCAAAGCCAATTTAGTGTAGTTGCTGCTGGATTTTTTCTGTTTTTCCAAGAAAGTGGAAGAACAAACATTTGGAAGTAGAAAGCAAGGAGACCACCAGCCTCATTTAAGAAGGCTGTTGCAGGCTGGGTGTGGTGGCTCACGCCAGTAATCCCAGCACTTTGGGAGGCAGGTAAATCACGGGAGGTCATGAGTTCGAGACCAGCCTGGCCAGCATGGCAAAACCCCATCTCCACTAAAAATATGAAAATTAGCTAGGCGTGATGGCATTCATCTGTAGTCCCAGCTACTCGGGAGGCTGGGGCAAGAGAATCGCTTGAACCTGGGAGGCAGAGGGTGCAGTGAGATGAGATCGTGCTATTGTACTCCAGCCTGGGTGACAGAGCAAGACTCTGTCAAAAAAAAAAAAAAAAAAGAAAGAGAGAAGCCTATTGCAAAGTGGTGTCCTCAGAGGCTTCAGTTAGGGCAAGGAGGTGGGAAGGATCCTCGGAAAAGGTTGATGGTAAAAAGGAGTTTGCACGTGATGAGGCGGCGGTCTTGGGGGGTGCTGTGGCAGCACTCAGGAGGTTTGGGGAGAATCCAGCTGAATCTGGGTTAAGGAACTGTATGATACCTTGTGGTGCTGGTGTTGGCAGCAAGTGTTTGTTCATGGTAGTTTACCCCTGGATGTTGGCTGATGGTGATGGGAGATAAGGGACATGGAGATCAGATTTCCACAGTCCCTCGGGGGATGGTGAGCTCTGGGCCTAGTGGCCAAAGGTCTCGCGTCATAAGACCTGGGGTGAGGTCCTTCTAAGCTTTTGTGTAGGAAGGTGAATTCCACCCCTGCCCAGCTCTGGGTCATAACTTCTTGGAGGTTGATGCTATCTTAATGAATGTAAAGGAGGAAGCCCTGAATTTTCTCTCTCTCTCTCTGTCTTTTTTTAGACAGAGTCTCACTATTGTCAGTCTGGGCTGGAGTGCAATGGCACGATCTGGGCTCACTGCAACCTCTGCCTCCTGGGTTCCAGCAATTATTCTCCTGCCTCAGCCTCCCGAGTAGCTGAGATTCCAGGGGCCTGCCATCACGCCTGTCTAATTTTTTTTTTTTTTTTTTTTTGTATTTTTAGTAGGGACGGGGTTTCACCAAGTTGGCCTGGCTGGTCTTGAACTCTTGACCTCAGGTGATCCACTGGCCTCGGTTTCCCAAAGTGCTGGGATTACAGGCATGAGCCACAGCGCCCGGCCTCTTTTTCGTCTTAGACCTTGACTCTGTGGTTTCCCTTGAGGCGGTTTTGGGTTTATGGAGGGGTTAGAAGAGAGTCTTGTGTGGTCTTTGAGGACTCAGGAAAGTCAGGGTCCTGAGGTAATCGTTTTGACAGGATAGATGCCTGAAAGCCTGTACGGCCCAGAAAGGAGCATGCCCCCAGGGAGCCAGCAGAACTTGGTAACCCATGTGAGCACCCTGTCAACAGACAGGGTCAGAGGTCAGCGATCTTTATGATTTGTGAGGCAGAACACCCAACTACACACGCATTTGACGTAAGTGCTCATGTTCCACTTTCCCCCAGTGGATCTCTGCCTTTAGCCTTCTCCCCAGTCCTCCAGGGTTTATGGGCTGCCCATGCTGCCTGCACTGTTCTGCATTCCAGCTCTGTTTATCATAATAGGTTTGCCAAATCTAAAAAAACTTTCGGCCAGGTGTGGTGGTTCACGCCTGTAATCCCAAGACTTTGGGAGGCCCAGGTGGGTGGAACACCTGATGTCAGGAGTTCAAGACCAGCCTGGCCAGCAGGGCGAAACCCTATCTCTGCTAAAAAAACAAAAATTAGCTAGGCGTGGTGGCATGCACCTATAATCCCAGCTACTCAGGAGGCTGAGGCAGGAGAATCGCTTGAACCCGGGAGGCAGAGGTTGTGTGAGCTGAGATTGCACCACTGCACTCTGTTCCAGCCTGGAACAGAGCAAGACTCTGTCTTAAAAAAAAAAAAAAAAAAAAAAAAAAATCTTTTTTGAGCTAGGAGGGCTGGAAGGTAGATATAGCGAATAGTGTCTTAAAATATTTACCTTCATTTAACAACTATATTTAAAGGGAACTAATGAAAACTATGGTGGAAAGTTTTCTTCAATAGAAATAAACATAATTTTCAGAAGCTCTTCATCAGGACAGTACACAGAAGAGGGAGATGGACTATTGTATAACTTAGTGTATTTCTCAGACTTAATATGTATACAAATCCCCTGCAGCTCCTGTGAAATTGTAGCTTTCACAGGTTTGCATTAAGCTTTGCTTCTATAAAAGCTTCCAATGGACATTGATGCTACTGGTCCTTTATCCACACATTGAGTAGCAAGGTTTTAGGGGATTTCAAATTATTAATATCATTCTATGTATTTGGAAGTTATCTGCTTCTTAAAATATATGTCATAAGTATGTATCTAATTTCTTCCAGCCTGGTAGATAATAAAAATTATCTCTAGGGCCGGGCACAGTGGCTCACGCTTGTAATCCCAGCACTTTGAGAGGCTGAGGCAGGTGGATCACTAGGGGCCAGGAATTCAAGACCAGTCTGGCCAACACAGTGAAACGTAGTTTCTACTGAAAAATACAAAAGTAAGCTGAGCGTGGCGGTACATGCCTGTAGTTCCAGTTAGGAGGCTGAGGCAGGAGAATCGCTTGAACCCAGGAGGTGGAGGTTGCAGTGAGCTGAGATCACACCACTGCACTCCAGCCTGGGCAACAGAGTGAGACCCTGTCTCAAAAAAAAAAAAAAAAAAAAAA
>NW_022436951.1:24613852-24653274 GCF_009761245.1 Sapajus apella | reverse complement strand
CACTTTGCCGTGTGTATTTGAATAATTCTAGGCTTAAGTGGTGAAATGTTGAATGGATATTACTTGGCCCCCCCAAAAGAAAGCTAAATGACAGCTTTTGCATCTTGAGGTACTTTTCAAGTTGTTTTCTTTTTCCCAAAGAATGGTTGATAATTCCCTCGGTCTCTCCCTATTCACATAGGACTGAAATAGAAATAGGCTTAAATTAAGGCTGCACAACTTTGATTTGCTCATAAGGAGAACTTACAGAATGCTGGGCTACGCACAAATCTTCATCAACTTTCAAAAGGGTGATCTTTTCAAAGATGATAAATTCTAATATAATCCCTGTCCTTGAAGAATAACCCAGATTTAGGGCAGAACCCACTGATTTAGGTATAGAAGTTTGGATCGCTGGACCTCACAAGGATGGCTCCAGGTAAGAATGGAAAGATGACACTGTCACTGTCATTGCATAGACAGCCCCTGCTGGTTCTCATCCTGTGAATCCTGCTCTGTCTGCGTCTAGGAATACTTTCTTCTCACATAAAGACTCATCTTTGCCCCTGGGATAGAGGACCATTCTTGATCTCAGAGAGTTTGAGGATTTAGGAAGCCCTAGCTCAACATTGAAGTTAATAATGGCATTTTGTGGGCTGGACGCGGTGGCTCACGCCTATAATCCCAGCACTTTGGTAGATGGAGGTGGGCAGTTTGCTTGAGCTCAGGAGTTTGAGACTGGCATGGGCAGCATGGCAAATCCCTGTCTACAAAAAATACACTGGGCATGGTGGTATGTGCCTGTTGTCCCAGTTACTCGTGAGGCTGAGGCAGGAAAATCTCTGGAACCTAGGAGGCGGAGGTTGCAGTGAGCCAAGATCACGCCACTACACTCCAGCCTGGGCAACAGAGTGAAACCTTGTCTAAAAAAACAAAAAAAAAATTATGAGACTCTGGCTTTAGTCCTGAGGCACAGTCCGCCCCTACAACCCACTTAGGGTAGGAGGATCAGAATCATATTCCAGAACATAAGCTGTCCAAAACCATGCTCCTCCAAAATGCCGGACTCACCGAGGTTTTACCAGTCTTCTTCTAGATTAGGAAGCCTCAGCCCATTGCCAGTGGCAGGATCCCAACCAGCAGCCAACACGGGCTCCCCAAAGTCTCTGCAGAGGCTGCCTCTGTGAAGGAATCTCTGAATTCCCCCTGTTCCTGGATCTCCTGTCCCCTTTACCTGTATAGAGGATTCTGTTATTGTTATTCCATCTTACGCATCCTGACATTGGGACCATTTGCTTGGACTGGAAGAAATTTGCCAAATTCTCTGCATAAAGGGTTTCACAGACTTGGCTCTGTCCCTGAGCTGGCAGGAGTCGGGGTGCTCTGAGATACCCCCACCTTAAGGTGCGGGTCTGTTTTAGGGCTCAACTCTCCTAGTCTGATCTTCCCACTGTAATGTGTCTGACTCTTCCTGACAACATCCGGAGATGAGCCCTGGGTGCGGGGGAGCAGATGTTCCTTGATGCTTCTGGGTGTGTATACACATACACAATAGGATTTATCTATCATCAATCAGTCAGTCATCTATCCTATACATGTTTATATATCTTCTATTAGTTCTGTTTCTTTCATACTGACTAATATAATTACATATGCCATATTTTAACATTTCAATTCCTTACAAAAAGGAATTGCCCCATCATCAGGTGGAAAGTAATGATTTGTTTCTGTTACTCATGGGTACGAGGTAAGCAGATGGTATAGTGGTTGATAACAGACTCAGAGGGTTCTCTCACTGGGTTTGAAGTCCAGGTCTGAGTCTATCCATAGCTAAGTCCTAGCTAAGTTACTTACTCTCAGCCCCATCTGTAAAATGGGAACGCTAACAGTGCCTATCCCATGGGGTTCCTGTGAGGATAAATGGGGTTAATCATGCCAGACCCTTGGTAAGTGCTGCTTATATTTTTATTTTTTTTAACTACATGGAAATCTCAATCTGAATATCTGGTAGCATCTGAATGTTTTTATGCTGCTGTTTTCTTTTTCCTTTCTTTCTTTTTTTTTTTCCTTTTTTTTTTTTTTTTTTTTTAATACAGAGTCTTGCTGTGTCACCCAGGCTGGAGTGCAGTGGTGCAATCTTGGCTCACTGCAACCTCCACCTTCCCGGTTCAAGTGATTCTCTGGCTTCAGCCTCCTGAACAGCTGGGATTACAGGTGTGTGCCACTACACCACATCCAGATAATTTTTGTATTTTTAGTAGAGACAGGGTTTTGCTATGTTGGTCAGGCTGGTCTTGAACTCCTGACCTGAAGTTATCTGCCCACCTCAGCCTCCCAAAGTGTTGTGATTACAGGCATGAGCCACCACACCCAACCTATGCTGCTGTTTTCAAATGTCCTGACTTTCTGTGGATTTACGGCTGTACGCAAATATGTCTCAGTTTAAATCTGGCTTAAAACTTTTCTTGTTCTTAATTGGGTAGCCATTTTATTGGAAAGCAATTTTTCTCTTCTTTAGTTTACTTCAAGGGGGAAAGCCATGAGTTCTGGCATAAACGTGCCTGGCGCTCACTCAGCAAGCAACTGCAAGCATGAGTGTGATGGTTGGTAAGGCTTCTGACTTAATACTCCTTTGGATGTTTCCATACTAATGCCTAACTCACTTCTGCGTTCATATCTGTGTTCAAGATGGCTTGAGCTTCCAGAATAAGATGCTACCAAATCACTGTCTTGAGGAATGCTTTTGGTCTTCGTACATTAAATTCACGGCTACTGCTTGTGTTGGAAATATGGGCTGGAGTTCCATGCCTTGTTTGTCTAGTTAATCAGACCTCTGAAAGGGCAACATTCCTAGAGAAGTACTAATATGGTTTGGGAGGGGTTATTGATAGATAATGGGTTCAGATAAGGGCGTGACTGATATGTCCATATTTATTAGCGATAGAAAATGGAAAGAGAAATCGGATGGAAACATTACTGTTTTAGACCCATACTTTAGATTAAGTTTTTTTGTTTGTTTGTTTGTGTGTGTGGTTTTTTTTTTTTGTTTTTTTTTTGAGATGGAGTCACTCTGTCACCAGGCTGGAGTGCAATGGGGCAATCTTGGCTCACTGCAACCTCCACCTCCCGGGTTAAGTGATTCTCCTGCCTTAGCCTTCTGAGTAGCTGGGACCACAGGCGCGCGCCACAACACACAGCTAATTTTTGAATTGTTAGTAGAGACTGGGTTTCACCATGTTGGCCAGGATGGTCTCAAACTCCTGAAGTCAGGTGATCCGCCCGCCTTGGGCTCCCAAAGTGCTGGGATTATAGGTGTGAGCCACCATGCCTGGACATTTTTTTTTTTGATTATTGTTTTTTTTTTTTTTTTTGAGACAGAGTCTTTCTCTGTCACCCATGCTGGAGTGCAATAGCGCCAACTCAGCTCACTGCAATTTCTGCCTCCCGGGTTCAAGCAATTCTCCTGCCTCAGCGTCCTGAGTAGCTGGGACTACAGGCACGCACCACCACGCCTGGCTAATCTTTTGTATTTTTAGTAGAGACGGGGTTTCACCATGTTAGCCAGGATGGTCTTGATCTCCTGACCTGTGATCTGTCCACCTTGGCCTCTGTAAGTACTGGGATTACAGGTGAGAGCCACTGCGCCTGGCTAGATTAAGTTTATATATGGACAAGCAAGTGACAGTGAGTGGAAAGCATATGTACATTTGCATGTGGATGCATGTGCATATAATAAGTATTAATAGGTAGAAAGCAAATGAACATACTGGAGATGTTGACAGTTAACATGAGTCGGCAGGAATCCTACCAGAGTTGATAGTGCAAGGCAGAAGACGGACACAGCTGCTGTCACTCTCTTCCCTCCCTTTCCGAGCTGCCAGCCTAAGAAGTATTGGGATGCTCAGGGGAGTTTGGGGAAGAACCAGTTTACATCTTTCCCGTAAAAACAGAGTAGAAGTAAGAATGGAGCTAAAATTGAATCTAAGTTGTTTTTATTATAAATTCACCTAGTCCTTAAAGAAAATATGTTTGTTATCTTGAATCATTCATACATCAGGGAAGCGTCTTTCATAAGTAGATATTTGGAGTTAACGTCATAAGCGCTTATGAACTGAAGCATTTTGGTAGCCATAGCCATCCATGCACATTTCCAACAGTAAAAAGTAGCTTTTTAGGTCAGGCATGGTAACTCACGCCTGTAATCCCAGCCTTCTGGGAGGCTGAGACAGGAGGATCACTTGAAGTCAGGAGTTTGAGACTAGTTTGGCCAACATGGTGAAACCCCATCTCTATCAAAAATACAAAAATTATCCAGGTGTGGTCTGCACGCCTGTAATCCCAGCTACTTGAGAGGAGAATCACTTGAACCCTGGAGGCAGAGGTTGCAGTGAGCTGAGATCGCGCCACTGCACTCCAGCATGGGTGATGAGGGCAAAGCTCCATCTCCAAAACAAACAAAAAAAATGCTTTTTGAAAGAAAATACAAAAAAAATATTTTTGTTACCAGTAAGTACTATAGAGTAAGTATATTTCTTCAAGACCAAAGAGCACACGTTGTGGATGCACCGTATACCGCGTAGTTTCCTTCTTATCTGGGAATGGAGGTTGGGGATGGGGACCAGGTTGATGGAAACTCATGAGATGTGAACCCAGGAACAAGTCAAAGAAAACCAGGTGCAACAAACAAAGAAAACCCCTGCCATGAAGCCTAGAGGCTGCTCTCCAGGTGTTCTCAGACCCTCCTTAGACAAATGTCTGTAAGTGAGGGAGTGGTTGAGAAAGACAGCAGGCTTCTCTCGCAGTGAAGGTTGTCATGGAGAGAGGAGACAGGGCGGAGTCCGAGTCCGCCAGGCACAGGTGAGGGTGCTGTGGGCTGCAGGAACCCTTGAAAGCATCCTTGAGCTGAGGTGCACAGTAAAATATCTGACATGCATAGAGATGACTGAATCACAAAGAGAAGCTTAAATTATGCTCAAGGTCATTCACAGGTCAATGTCTTTTCATTTCTCCCACCAGACACTCAATGTTCTCTTTGGTCATGTTGCTATGAGTGCCTTCCTCCTCTTCCTTTGATCATCCTTCAGTCCCCAGATACCAGGGCAAAGCCCCAGCAGTCTTTGACATTAAGCACAACCTTTTTGATGGTGCCACATCAAATGGTAACATCACTGTGCTATGCACAGTGGATCCAGGCACAGAACTCTCAGCTGTGACTCTGCCTTCATCCACAGGTCTCCTCCATCACTAGCTCTGATTCGCCCTCACCCTCCCTCACTGGGGGTGGGGGCGTGGAGACTTCAGTTGCCTGCTGGAGCCAGGTGGGGTTGTGTGGCGACTGGGGCAAAGTGCTCCGGGCCAGCTGCAGCTCACTTCCCATGCTGCCTGTCGTTAGTGAATGCAGGACTGGGGTCTCCAGACCTTTTCCCAAAAGAAGTCCCCAGTTTGAATTTTTGTGTGAAATTTCTAAAATATATATATATTTTTTGAGACAGGGTCTCACTCTGTTGCCCAGGCTGGAGTCCAGTGACATGATCTCGGCTCACTGCAACCTTACTTCCCAGGTTCAAGCAATTCTCCTGTCTCAGGCTCCTAAGTAGCTGGAATTACAGGCATCTGTCACCACGCCCAGCTAATTATTTGGACTTTTAGTAGCGATGCAGTTTCACCATGTGGGCCAGGCTGGTCTTGAAATCCTGACCTCAAGTAATCCAACTGCCTTGACCTCCCAAAGTGCTAGGATTATAGGCATGAGCCACCGTGTCAGGCCTGAGACTTCTAAATTTTTAAATGTATGTTAATGTAATACTTAAAAATATGTGGGCCAAATGTGACACTCTGTAGGACCAATCTGGCCCATAGATTTGAGTCTGTCACATCAGCCTTATCAGTCTTTAAAATTTATCCCATCTCCGAGTCTTTCCCATCCCTGACCTGTGTCCAGTCAAGCATATGTTAAGGACAAAGACGTTTATTAAGACATGACTTCAAGATTGATTACAATAATAATATTATACAATAACATATTATAATATATAATAGGAGAGTAATATAATCTATAATATAGCGATAATATCATAATAATAGAATAGGACAGCAATGTATTTCTCAAAAGGATTATGTAGTCTTTAGTTATAAATGATATATTAGGGGAAAGAAAGTTTATACATAATTTGTTTTTAAAAAGTTGAATTCATGATGAACAAAATAAAGCTCTAGTTAGTATTCTTCAGTGGTTGGAAACCTCTGAACTGTTAAGATGTAGCTTGGGGCACATTTAGGATGGAAGAAAGAAATCTGATCAAGTAAAATGTAATTACTATCATGTGCTCAGCTCAACAAACATGCATTTTAATCACATCATGGAAATAAGGGAGTCAGAATAGATCATGTTAATCATGAGAAATATTTTATAGGCAATTTTGTTTGGGCTATCAATTTTCTTTTTCAAAGAAAGTTATTTATTTAAGTTTAAAAATTGTCTGTATTTACGGTGTACAACATGATTTAGTACATCAACAGTTTCTATTGGCAAAAATGAATGCATCAGTCTCAAGGAAGCCCTTCGTGAAGTTCCTGGCTCCAAAAAACACTGGAAGAGTTCCATCGTTATCCTGGCTACTAATAACTTCCTTTTATCCCCTTTGATGTATACCTGAAGAACCCCAAATTTAGCCTTAGGTAGCCCCAAATTCTCAGGCTGAGATTGTTTTGGGATCTTTCAACAGCTTCGAGCTGGTGTTGTGCCATGAGCTTTATGTCAATCCAGTCTAACTGTACAGAATGGGGACGGGTGGAGGAACTCAAAACACCTTATTCCTAGATGTCAACCCCAGGCCACTCCGATGACTCTCCCCACTTTAAGTCACTGTGTGGCACCTGGGCGTGCCATCCCAGGAGGCCCTTGCTCACTGCTGTCACACTTTCTTGACTTGTCCTTGTATCCTTCTCAGACTTGGGGCTTCACTTCTTCACCAGCCTTGCAACTCCGAGTATTTCAAATAATTCACCATAGGCCTGAAGCAAATTTGCCATACTCTTAGCTTAACAGCCAGTTGTCAGCTTGAGCTACAGGCTTGAGGTCACCATCGGTCCTGCCACTTAAAAACTGAGATCCATGCTTCTGCTGTGGCCCCATGGTTTCTGCCTTGTGTATTCTTGCTCTTCTCTGCTGCATCGCAAAACCCTGAATCGTTTGTCTGCAATGGGGCTGAGAATTCCTCTTTTCTTATCATTACCCTACGGTACCCACCTGGAGTAAATTGCTTTATGTAGAAGTTCTGTGTGGAGGGCCTCTCGTTCTGGAGACAGAGTCCAGACTGCAGAGAGCTGCTCCAAAAGAAATACTGAGTGATTTTCACCGTCTCGTAGCTTGGCCAAGTGGGAGGGTAGAGCAGAAGAGCTGCTGCTGAATCCAGCTGAGCTTCCGGGAGGCAATCCTCCTGTTCTCCCCTGGGAATCTTGGGCGGATTCTGAGCAGGCTGTTAGGCATCACGCTTATTCTATACTTAACAGTATACCTTGGAGATTGGGCAATATGAGGGCATGTCAAACTGTCTCCTATTTTTGGAGACTACATATTATTTATTTAGCCATTTCCCTATTGAGAAACATCCAAACTTTTGCTCACAGACACTGCTACATCAAATGTCCCCTCACACAGGCCATTTCACCTGATTGCCAATAAATCTTTCTCAGAAACTTTCAGTTGGCACAAGTAAGTAAAATGAAGAAAGAAAGATGCTATAGTATCCGTAGCAGAAAGGCCACAGGACCAGGAATTGGAAAATGTGGGTATAAGTCTCAGCTCCACTAATTTGTGAGATTTGGACCAAACAACTTTTCTGAAGCTCAATTTCCTCATAAGTAAAATGTAAATGCAATCCCTTGCTTTGCTTTGCTTTACTAATGAGGGTTTTATTAGATCATAAAACCTCTCCTCTTTCACTTCCTCCCTCCCTTCTTTCTTTCTCACCCAGTGTTCTACTATTCCACAACTTGAGGGAAATTCAATTTTTTGTCTACCAGAAACTACTCAGTAGCATCCCTCAAAGGAGCTCTGCTCCCTTCTTGGGGTCTCTGGTGTGGGATGGGCCCACGTGCCGTCTCTGTAGCTCTTATCCATTCTCAGTAGGCCCAGAGGACTAGATTGCCTTGCGATGGGTCCAATATGCTCACCTGAGAATGGATGAAGGGGTCAGTTGGTATCTGACAAGATTTCAGCAGGCAACATTCCTTGCCCTAGAAATTCTAGCAGATCCTCTTGCACTTAAATAAATTTGATTATTATTATTATTATTATTTTTTGAGATGAAGTCTCACTCTGTCGTCAGGCTGGAGTGCAGTGGTGTGATGTCGGCTCACTGAAACCTCTGCCTCCCAGGTTCCAGCAATTCTCCTGCCTCAGCCTCCTGAGTAGCTGGGACTTCAGGTGCCCACCACCATGCCCCACTAGTTTTTGTATTTTTGGTAGAGACGGGGTTTCACCATGTTGGCCAGGATGGTCTTGACCCCCTGACCTAGTGATCTGCCTGTCTCGGCCTCCCAAAGTGCTGGAATTACAGGTGAGAGCCACTGTGCCTGGCCAAGAAATGTGATTATTTTTATTTCAAGGGTAATCGTTGGAATTCCAATGAGGAACTTTCATACTATTGAAAAATGAATACAGGACATAATGACTCTGAGTTTATGGGTCACGGGGACAGGACTTGGGAAAAACTTTCAGTCTTTCTAATTTGGGGTGGCCCAAATCTCCCTGGCCTGCTTCATTTCGCTTACACTGGGAGAGAGTGACTTCAGCTAAGGATTCAAAAAGACTGAAGCCCTCTTTGTGCAAAACTCTCAGTTGGGGGGTCATTACTTTTCTTTTTCTTTTTTTTGAGAGGTACTCTTGCTATGCCACGCAGGCTGGAGTGCAGTGGTGCAGTCTTGGCTCACCGCAACCTCCGTCTCCCAAGTTCAAGCAATTCTCCTGCCTCAGCCTCCTGAGTAGCTGGGACTACAGGTGTGCACCACCACACCTGGCTAATTTTTATATTTTCAGTAGAGATGGCATTTTACCATGCTGGCCAAGTTGGTCTCAAACTCCTGACCCTCAAGTGATCTGCCTCCCAAGGTGCTGGGATTACAGGTGTGAGCCAGCACTTCTGGCCTGATAATTACTTTTCACAGTAGAGCCCTCATCCCACTTTATTTCATGATTAACTCCTTAAAGATTTGACTTAACAATGACAGAGCAGTTCTAGAAATTATTACGGAGCTAGGTACTTTGCTAGCCAGTACGGTTGTATAAATGGATAAGATGAACAGTAGTTCCCCGTAATCAGTAGGGGATATTTTCCAAGACCCCCAGTGGGTGCCTGAAACCACGGATGGTACCAAACCCTATATATACTACGTTTTTCCAATCTGATAACTGAGCTGGCTAAGTGAGGAACCAGTGGAGAGCATAGACAGCTTGGAGACACAGGACAAACAGACGAGTAATGTCCCTGGTGGGACAGAGTAGAACAGTGTGAGATTTCACGTTACTCAGAAGGGTGTGTGTGAAAATTCCAGATATAAAGATATAAGCATATCTGGAATTTTCACACACACCACTCTGAGTGGAAGTATTATTTGCATCTGGAAGTTTCCATGTAATATTTTTGGATTGTTGTGGACTGTGAGTAAGAAGCAGCAGAAAGTGAAATAATGGATAAGGAGATACTGCTGCAGTTTCTTCCTGGAAACAATTTATTGCTCAGGGGAGGAGAAAGACAGACAGATAGTTTTTGTTGTTTTTTTTTCCAGAACAAATCCACTTAATTCTCACAATAAAACATTAAACTACTCCTGGTAGTCTGGGTGATGCTGGTAACTACTTGTGCCTTGAGTTTTCAAGTTCTAGAAAGGGTAATATACTGAACCTCATTCCTTAGCAGCTAATATGAATTGTGTAACCAATCATTTCCATGTTCATTCAGCATCGCAATATGAATTACCAGGCACCAGAGATACAAATCCTTTCCCTTAAATACCTTCTGATTGTAAGGTAGAAATTGTAGCATCACAGACTTGTGTGAAAGACTGCATGTGGCTAGGCATGGTGGCTCACGCCTATAATACCACCACATTGGGAGGCTGAGGTGGGCGGATCACCTGAGGTCAGGAGCTGGTGAAGAAGTGAAGACCCAAGGCTGAGAAAAACCCAAGACCTGATCAACATGGAGAAACCTATTTCTACTAAAAAATACAAAATTAGCTGAGCATGGTGGCACATGTCTGTAATCCCAGCTACTAGGGAGGCTGAGGCAGGAGAATCGCTTGAGCCCAGGAGGCAGAGGTTGAGGTGAGCTGAGATTGTGCCATTACACTCTAGCCTGGGCAAAAAGTCCAGCCTGGGCAACAAGTCCAGCCTGGGCAACAAGAGCGAAACTCCGTCTCAAAAAAAAACAAACAAAAAAGACTGTATATTTGTCTGTATGGTATGGTGTCTTGTGTCAAGATCCACAAGGCTGCAAGGTTGGGAAATATTTTTCTTGTAAAGAAATGTTGCTTATAATGATATTTGTTTTGTTTAATGTTTGACCTAAGCTGTGATAACAGTTGGGTCACTCAGCTTTGAGAAAGCAAAGATCTCTTGTTGCTGTGTTTATCTTTTACCATTTGGAAAACTTTTCTAACAGATTTCATCTGTCTGCAAAATGATACATTGAGAAGGCAGAGCTATACGGTGACTAAAAACAGCTTGAATTGGTTTTTGACAAGTGGAGGAGCCCTAATGGTAAATACATGAATAAGGATCTTGTTTATTTTAATACAGAGGAATGTTTTGTTTGTTTTAGGAAGACAACATGTCTTTCTTAAAACTGCCACTTCAGTAAGGGGATTCGATTGCCATTTGGTAGGAACAAGAAGTAGCAGAGTTAATTCTGTTGTCACAGTTCTCTCTCACCAACATAATTAATATTGTAATAAGTGAAAAACCCCTTTGCAGAATTTTTAAAAAAGGCATAGTTGATGTTAGAAACCTAATATCAACATCAACCTTAGTTTTGACTAAGTAGTGACTTATACAACTCACAACAATGTGACTGAATTGACAATAATTACATAAATAGATACAGGCTAAATCTTGCACCCTTTGTGGAGGTACATAGAATCAGGAAAAACAGCATCCATATAATGAGGAAGTAGAATGATGCCTTGGGTTTTTGCTCTTGGAAGTCACAAACGAAGTCACAGAAAGATTAGGAATATCTCAAGATTTCCTAAACTCCAGCTTAGTGTATCCCCAATATCCACATACTTCGAATGATCACCAAGTGATTATTTGAGCAGATGTTTGGCTCTAGATAGACATGGAATTTTTATTGTCACAATTCATTTAAATGGTGTTGATTTTGGGTGGTGAACAAGTTGGGATCAGACCAGCTTGATAGTGCTTCAGGCAATGATGTCAGCAGTTGCTTGTTGAACAAATATATTAGAGATTCCTTTAATGCCAAGTTACACAATCAGAAAGACAACAATCTCTTCCCATTTGCTTTTTACAAGGTTTGTGTAACTTCAGGGCAAAATCCAGAACAAGTCCACTGGCAAACCTGGGACAGGGAACTAGTGATTATTTTCTAACATGGCAGATAAATGAGACAAACGCTCCGACCATAAGTCCCTGAGCCCGGCAGTGGAGCAACCCCGAGTCCGACGCCGCCACTCACAGACCATACTCTGGGTGCGCCTGGCTTCTCAGCTGCTCAAGGCTGTTTCCTGGGCAGGCTGCAGTCGGCCCTGGCCTGTCTCTGGAGTGCTGGGCAGCCATACCTGCAGGCCCCCTTACAGCACACGGCCAGCTGGCATAGGTAGGGCTGCCTCCCTCCCTGGCAAGGGGGCCCAGCTGGAGCTCCAGGAGATGCTGGTCCCCAGGAAGATGTCCACCAGCCCCCTGAAGAGCTGCCTTACAGCCCGCTGCCTCCTGCCCAGACTGGATGCCCGGACTCCAGGGACTGCAGCTCCAGCCCAATTCTATGAGTGTCCGCCTAGCCCAATGGGGGAAGGGGCCAAGCAGGAGGACGAGAAGGTCTGGGATGCACCTCAGAGGCAGCGCAAACACGTGCGGAAGACCCGCGGGCGGAAGATGAACCACTGCAGGTCCCGGAAGGGGCGGGGAGGCCGCGGTTCCCGCAGCGGAAGTTCCGGAAAGGACTCCGGAAAGCAGGTCACGTTCGGGAGAGACCCGAGGCGCGCCTGGCTGAAGGCAGGGCTGAAGGAAACCCTGCGGCTGGCGGACCCCCAAGGTCTACCTGAGGGGCAGTTGGGTCTGGTGCCTCTCTTCCCGCCCCATTGCCGCTGGTGAGCCACGGTAATAAATGCTATGGTAATTTTAACTCAGCTGTTAACGCTGAGAAAAGCTTCCAGGCCATTTCTCCAACCACCAAGAAGTGTGTGTGAGGTGAACAGTTGTAGGGCGAAGGCTGTAAGAAGCTTCATTCTCTGCAAGGGACCAGTTCCCACTGACCCCTGCCTTCCAGATTGCGACATTCTCGGTGAAGTGTGCCTTCACTTGTATGCTATTTAACGCTGTGTTAATTATAATTAGTAATAATAGCTGTCATCTATTGAGGGCGTCTTTTTTTTTTAACCTTTATTTTAGGTTTAGGAGTACAAGTGAAGGTTTGTTCCATAGGTAAACAGGTGTCACGGGGGTTTGTTGTACACATTATTTCATCGCTCAGGTATTAAGCCCAGTACCCATTAGTTGTCTTTCTGCTCCTCTCCCTCCTCCCACCTTTCACACTCAAGTAGAGCCCAATGTCTGTCATTTCCTTCTTTGTGTTCATAAGTTCTTATCATTTAGCTCCCACTTATAAGTGAGAACATGCGATATTTAGTTTTCTGTTCCTGCATTAGTTTGCTGAGGATGATAGCCTCCAGCACCATTGATGTTTCCACAAAATACACGAGCTTATTCTTTTTAATGGCTGCATAGTATTCCATGGTGTATATGTACCACATTTTCTTTATCCAGTCTATCACTGATGGGCATTTAGGTTGATTCCATGTCTTTGATATTGTGAATAGTGCTGTAGTGAACATTCACGTGTATGTGTCTTTATGGTAGAATGATTTATATTCTTCTGGGTATGTACCTAGTACATACCTGGGTTGAATGTCATTCCTGGGTCAAATAATAGTTCTGCTGTTAGCTCTTTGAGGGATCACCATACTGCTTATGTACCAGGTACTTATTTAGGGGCTTAACTATATTTGATTGTTCACCACTGTGGGGTCATCTTTTTAAGAAAACACTTTTTAAAATGTCAAATATGATTTATAAACAGATCCAGAATGGATTAAATAGGGGGAGTAAGAAGAATAAACTTGAAAACAGGTACTCAGATAAATACATGTACATGACTTTTCAAAGGATCACTATTCACCATAGCCAAAAGGTGAAAACACCCCAATGTCCTTCAATGGATGAATTGATAAACAAATTTTGGTTTATCTGTACAATAGAATGTTATTTAACAGTAAAGAAAAGAAGTACGGATACATGCTACAGCATGGGAAAACTTGGAAAACATTATATGGAGTTTAAAAAAATGCAATACAGAAGGTCTCATATTGCATATTTTTCTTTATTGCCAGTGGGCACATGGTTTTCTTTTGGGGGCAATGAAAATATTTTAGAACATTAGAGAGGGTGTAGTTGAACAACATTGTGAATGTACCAAATGCCAGTGAGCTGCACACTTTAAAATTAATTGTGTGTTATATGAATTTTACCTCAATAATAACAAAGAAAGAATAAACCTAGAATAAAATAAAATCCTTCCTTCCTCCCTTCCTCCTTTCCTTCCCTTCCTTCCATTTCTCCCCTTTCTCTCCTTTCTCTCTCTCTCTTTCTTTTCTTTCTTTCTTTCTTGACAGGATCTCACTCTGTCTCCCAGGCTAGAGTGTAGTGGTGCAATCTTGGCTCATTGCAACCTCAGCCTTCTGGGCTCAAGTGATCCTCCCACATCAGCCTCCCTAGTAGTGGGCACTATAGGCTAATTTTTGTTTGTTTGCTTTGTAGAGACATGGTTTTGTCATGTTGCCCAGGCTGGTCTGAAACTCCTCCCTTTTTAACCTCCAAAACTTCTGGTATTACGGACATGAGCCACTGCACCTGGCACAGAAATTTTTATAATTTTTATTCACTGCTATGCTTAAACAGTGCCTTGCACAGGGCAGTGTGCAGTACGTATGTGGTGAATGAATATATGGATGAACATCAGTATTGACTCCTACTTTTTTTTTGACATCAGGCATCATGGGTATTATATCAGTCAGGGTTCTCCAGGGAAACAGAACATATAAAGAGATTTATTATAAGGTATTGGCTCATGTGACTCTGGGGGCTGAGAAGACCTCAGATCTGCTATCTGCAAGCTGGAGACCGAGGAAAGCCAGAGGTGTAGTTCAAAGGCCTGAGGACCAGGAGCACTGCAAGCAGATCCATGCCCCAGCCCAACCAGGAAGGCAGAGAGGGAATCCAGTCTTCCTCCACCCTTTAATCTATTCAGGTCATCAATGGACTGGATGATGCCCACCCATCGCATTGGGGAGAATTATCTGCTTTACTCAGTCCACCAATTTAAATAATAATCTCTTCAGGAAACATCCTCACAGATGCGTCCAGGAATAATATCCAATCACCTACCTGGGCATCCCATGGCCAAGCCAAATTGACGTATAAAATTAACCATCACAGATACCATAAAGAAGCAGAATTTTCTAAAGAAGAGGAGGTGCTTCGTAATCTTTTACTGCTAACTGGAAATGGATGATTCCGTTTAAATAGTTTTGGAGTGAAACTAAAGACAATCTGGTTGGCAAGATGAGACAGGTAAACAAAAAGTTAAATGAGAGTGCAGGAAAATAACATGATGATATATTGCAAGAAAAAACCATCTGGGAATCATTAGATTTCATTTCTGATTCTGGCTCTTTTACTCAGGAGAGGGCCTCTGTGGGCCTCAATTTTCTCATTGGTAAATTTAGAAGGTGAGACCAGATGGTTTCTCTGACCCATTCTAAACTTTGCTTATTATGCACATGTGTTTGGCAAAGGACAAGAACTCTGTGCATTTAAATAAACAGAAAATCATCCTAGGTGAGGTCAGTTAACCCTTCCTCTATCCTGATCATGTGATAGGTCAAAAGAAGAAGAAAGCTGAGAAAATCTCTTCCAAACATGAAATTCTGTTGCTTAGTATAATTTTGTGAAATATGGGTGAGAATGAATCCTAAGATATATCCCAAGCTTTTTGAGAAAACAATTCTTATTTACAAAAGTGGTGAGTACGTGAAATTTGACTTATTGATGTAAACTCTTTTTTTTTTTTTTTTGAGATGGAGTCTTACTCTGCCACCCAGGTTGGAGTGCAGTGGCGTGATCTTGGCTCACTGCAACCTGCCCCTCCAGGGTTCAAGTGATTCTCCTGCCTCAGGCTCCTGAGTAGCTGGGATTACAGAAATGTGTCAATACATCAGGCTAATTTTTGTATTTTTAGTAGAGATGGGGTTTCACCATGTTAGCTAGGCTGGTCTCAAACTCCTGACCTCAAATGATCTGTCCACCTTGGCCTCCCAAAGTGCTGGGATTACAGGTGTGAGCCACCGCACCCGGCTTGATGTAAACTTTTGGAGACACTTAATCACTTAATACTATATTTAAAAAAGTTCTGAAGGATCGTAAGTGCATCATTAAGCCTACACATCAGTGAAAAGTCTAATTTTAATGATTTCTCCAACTGAAGTTCTAAAGAAAGATTTGTTTCTAAAGATGAGTAAGGCATTTGCAAACTCTACATAAACACAAACACAGAATTGAAGTCCAAGCAAGAACTCTGCCCTTTGTCTGGAGTTTGAAATGAAGCAACAGCAGCATCATACTAACAAAGATCAAGGTTCAGCTGGCTTCTTAAAGAAGCTGGTAGAATTTAAGACACTTGACATGTTTGCTGAAGTCTTTGAAATGCGATGGTAGGATTTGGCAGGTCTGCTTATTTGCAGTGTTAGTGTAGGAGCAGAAAAGGGAGCTACAACAGAGAAAAGCAAAACACAATAATCTTGCAAAGAAAAAATCAACTGGGGCAGCACTATGAAGACATTTAAGGCAGAAAGGCAGAATAAAAATCGATTTAATGATTTTTCCCTCTGAGCACTATGAAAAAGAAATAATCTTTCCAAAGTAAAATAATTTAAATTCAATTCAACAAACATTTATTGAGTGTACAGTCTGGAATCTGTACTATTTTTCAGTGAAAACAAAAATGGGGTTGGCTTTTTAAAAAAGTGTAAGAGTTATTGTGTAAATGTGACCAATATATGAATAATTTCTCCCTCTTACTTTTTTCTCCTTTTGGGGAATATTTCTGCCTTATTCTCATAGAGAATATAATATTCCTTCCACTTTCTGTATTCTTTTGAAATGTGCATGATTATTTTTCTCCATTCTTTTTCTTGTGTTGCTTAATATTTACAATATTTATATTCTTTATATATAAAAATATGATTTAGAAATATATACACATTTGTGAATTATATATATGTGTGTGTATACACACACACACACACACATACATATATATATATATATATATATATATATATAATTTTCCCCTGTCTCCTTGGTACTAATATTTACTTCCTACTTCCTCCCACCCTCTACCTAGATGACCTGTGGCTGAGTATTGTATATCATTCTTCACTTAGATAAAATAAACAGAATTGAGAGTGAGAACTGGGTTATAATCTTTCTGTGTGCAAATTAGTTAAATTCTCTAGGCCTCATTTTTTTTTTCTATAAAATTTACAGGGAGTAAAATGTGAAAAAATAACCTTCTAGATTCATTACTGGAACTCTTGGTTGAGTTTGTAATTCAGACATGTCAGGAAGAACGATGGCATATGGCACAGATGGCTGATCGGTGGTAGTCTATTAAGTTGACCCTGTGTTAGCATATATGGAATGTTTATTAGTTGCTAGGTGGACATGCACGATACAGCTGCTGAGGCAGGGTGTGGTGGCTTGCACCTGTAATTCCAGCAGTCTGGGAGGCCGAGGTGGGCAAATCACTCAAGGTCAGAAATTCGAGACCAGCCTGGCCAACATACAAAACTTAGCCAGGTATGGTGGCACATGCCTATATTCCCAGCTATTCAGGAGGCTGAGGCAGGAGAATCACTTGAACTCAGGAGGAGGAGGTTGATTGCAGTGAGCTGAGATTGCGCCGTAGTGCTCCAGCCTGGGCAACAGAACAACAGAGACTAATATGGTTTGGCTATGTGTCCCCACCCAAACCTCATCTTTTAGCTCCCATAATTTCCACTGTGTCATGGGAGGGACCTGTGGGTGATGATTGAATCATGGGATTGGGTCTTTCCCATGCTATTCTCGTGATAGTGAATGGGTCTCACGTGATCTGATGGTTTTAAAAATGGGAGGTTTGGCCAGGCACGGGTGGCTTACATCTGTGATCCCAGCACTTTGGGAGGCTGAGGCTGGTGGATCACCTGAGGTCAGGAGTTCAAGACCAGCATGGCTAACATGGTAAAACCCCATTCTACTAAAAATACAAAAATTTAGCCAGGTCAGGTGGCACAGACCTGCAATCCCAGCTACTTGGGAGGCTGAGGCAGGAGAATTGCTTGAACCCTGGGGGCTGAGGTTACAGTGAGCTGAGATCATGCCATTGCACTCCAGCTTGGGCAACAAGAGCGAAACTCTGTATCAAAGAAAAACAAAAAAACCTGTGAGTTTTTCTGCACAGGATCTCTTTTTTTTGCCTGCTACCCATGTAAGATGTGACTTGCTCCTCCTTGCTTTCCACCATGATTGTGAGGGCTCCAGCCATGTGGGACTGTAAGTCCAATAAACCTCCTTCTTTTGTAAATTGTCCAGTCTCGGGTATGTCTTCATCAGCAATGTGAAAATGGGCTAATACAGAGACTCTGCCTCAAAAAAAAGATATAACTGCTAAATTGTAAAAGGGATCTTGAATTAATAATAAGTCTGAGATAGCCTAAGATAAAATATTTAACTGGGAAGTATTTTTATATCTTATCAAGTAATAAGGCATTAAAGATGCCTGCCTGCTAGGTTGACTATTCCCTAACAATCAACTGATGAATTGGATTAATCCAGAAGACTCTGGCACATCTATTGGGAGATTGTTAGAGAGGATGCCTGCTACTAGGGATTGAATTAAAAACCAAATTATACTTGTAAGGATAGAATTAGTATTCCATGTTTTGTCATCAATATGACTTTTGAAACGAAACTGCCGCAAACATCATTGAAAGATCGTAGAACAGTAGAGTGTCACCTGGATGATACCAAACACAAATCCAGACCGCTTAGAATATAAGAAACTGAAAGAAAAACAAAAACACAACCTCCAAACGAAAACCCCCAAACATAACATCCTTAATTGAGGTCATGTTTGTTCTAATCATGCTCATTTGAGAAGCTTGTAAATGAAAAGACAGGAGACTTCCTACTAGACAGCTATTGTGGTTGAATTGAGAAGCTGAGTGGTGACAAGGAACACTCAACGGCTATATAAGAGTAATACACAGATTGGGGTAAAACAACCAGAATTAGGGTGGTTCTTTAGGAAAGGTGTCAGATTACCTCTGAGTAAAACCATTTCCCAGGAGAACTTTAAATCTGTTTATGTGGAAAACCTGGTTACTTAAGCAGTGTATACCTACCAGCACCAGCTTTTCTAGGAGATGAAGTGTCTTCAACACTAAAGAATTTTACTCATTATTTATCTAAATAAATCATACCCAGATGGAGGAAAAATTAATTTACTTCATCTAGAATTTTGCTACTCTGAGATCGAGGATGGGTACCCCATCCAAAGATGCATTTGGCTAAATGCTCGTGTGTGTTTGTATAAAAGGCACCATAAATAGGCTTTGTCATATTTCTGTGTCAAAGTGAATCAACTCTGAAGGAAGAGCTATTTATTTATGTTTATACAAGGCAAGCTGTTTTTAATGAAATCTCTCCCAGGGATCATGAAACAACCCTACCTGGCCCAAACAAATGATTATTACTGACTTATTCTGGCCAATGTGGACACTTTTTTTTTTTTTCCTCTGTCACTCAGGCTGGAGTGCAGTGGCACAATCTTGGCTTACTGCAACCTCCACGTCCTGGGTTTAAGTGACTGTCCTCCTCAGCCTGCTGAGTAGCTGGACTATAGGCACATGCCACCATACTCGACTAATTTTTGTATTTTCAATAGAGCCAGCATTTCACCATGTTGGCCAGGCTTGTCTTGAACTCCTGGGCTCAAGCGATCTGCCCACCTTGGCCTCCCAAAGTGCTGAAATTATAGGTGTGAACCACTGCGCCCAGTCGTGGGTACTTTTTTCCTCTCTCCTCCATCTTGTTGCTTTGTCTGTAAACCATAGTTCTTCATTTGTGGTCTTGGTGGCATGAATATCACCCGGGAACTTGTAAGAAATGCATAGGGTTAGGCTTGCCCCAGACCTATGGGATGAGGAATGCGGAGGTGGGGCCCAAGGATTTGTGTTTGATCTCATCCTGTCCATGACTAATGCATACTATGCTCTAAATCAGGGGTCTGCAACCTATGGCTTATAGGCCAAGTCAGCTTCTTGACAGATGTGGTACACTTGTTGAGCAAGGAATGATTTTTATATTTTTCAACATTAAAAAAACTGGGCGTGGTGGCTCATGCCTGTAATTCCAGCACTTTGGGAGGCCGAGGTGGGCGGATCACAAGGTCAGGAATTCAAGACCAGCCTGGCCAACATAGTGAAACCCTGTCTCTACTAAAAATACAAAAATTAGCCGAATATGTGGCACATGCCTGTAGTTCCAGCTACTCGGAAGGCTGAGGCAGGAGAATGAATCACTTGAACCTGGGAGGCAGAGGTTGCAGTGAGCTGAGACCATGCCATTACACTCCAGCCTGGGTAACAGGGTGAGACTCCGTCTCAAAAAAAAAAAAAAAAAAAAAAAAAAAAAGGTGAATGGTATTTCATGAGACATAAGAATTATATAAAATTTAAGTTTTAGTGTTTGTCCATAAACACAGTTTTATTGGAACGTGGTTACACCCGTTCACTTACAGCTTTTGCATTACAACAGATTACAACAGCTAAGTGGGGTTGTTGCAATGGAGACCATATGGCCCAAAGGCCTAAAACACTTATTGCCCCTTTATAGAAAGAGTTTGCTGACCCAGCTCTAAATTCTTTGTTCCTTTAACCTCCTCCTCTATCTCCACCCCCCATTCCCATCTGAGTCCAAGACTCAGTCTGTGACATTCATTGTCACTGATGGCCTTCTATCTGCTTGAAACTCAGGGTCAAAGAGACTGTTAACCTTCACTTTAGGATAATATGCAGGGAAGCAAAGCAGCTCGATTTTCATATGTAAACCGGATTTACTGGTGTCTGTCCAGAGAGAACATTACTCCATGTAGTTTGCATTCACATTTTTGTTTCAGGGTTTAGGGCATATATTTTCTTAGCATTTGATTATGGATCTGTTTTTAGAGGAAAATGCTGTGGGGCAAAGACTGGCCTGCTACTGTTTTTCTTTCTAGAATGCTTTGGCATGTATACGGTAGATTATTGTAAATTGTTGAAATGAATATTTGTGGTTTAGGAACTCGTTACTTGTCATTCTGGATGAGGTTATGTGTCTGTCAACTTCGGGTTCTCACTTCCTGAAAAAGATCCTGTCCTAATGTTTCATGAATTCAGGCTCACATGCACACTACAGACTGAAGCAAGATGTATGAATGCAATTGTACTGCCTGTGGCAAGACAAGATGCTTCTGCCCTGCAAACATCAGCTTCTTTCTGGGACAGGATGCTTATTTGCTTAATGCTAGCATAAGAACCACTGAAACTGTGATCTGTGTTAAAATTAATCTTTTAAATCACTTAATAATGTGCTGCAGGAGCAGCCAATTGTACATGGACTACTTAAGTGAACTACTTTTTACATGAAGAGGAATATTTCATTTTGATTTTAATTTCACACTAATTTAATTATGTGAGTGTCTGAGAATGACACAATTTTACTTTACTTTTCCCTGGGGAGATGTCAGTGAATTCTCAATTTCCTTCCAAGGAGCCAGTCGTACTATTTGTGTGGTCTGTTTCATTGCTTTCCTGTTCTGTTCTAATAGGGCCAGCTGGGCTTCGACTCAGTGTAGTTGAGTGGGGGTGGAGGAGGGGGAACTGAGCGTGTGTGTGTGTGTGTGTGTGTGCGCGCGCGCGCGCGCGCACACACAGACGTGTCTTATAAGGAGGGAAGGACTGGCTTGAATTCTGGGTTCAGCAATAAGGGGTGTAGAAGAAACAGCACTCTGGAAATTTCAAATGCCAGCAAATGCAAGTGGAGGTCTACATTTCAACAAAAATCATGGTTGATTATTAGTAAAAGTTTTGTTTTAGACAACCCAGTTCTCTCTACAAAGAGCAACTTTCTTAATGTGCACATTGAGAGGTAGGAAACTGTATTACTTCCTTGTTGCCTGGGAAGAGAAGAAGTCAGTATCCGGGCAGAGACGATGGGAAGGCACGAGTAGTTTGGGAGAAGAAAAGGCTGCAATGCTGTGAAGAAGGTCTTTGTTCTGTTTATACCAGTGAGCTTTTTTTTTCTTGCAACTTTTTAGTGAAAAATTTTAAAGATACAGAAAGTTGAAAGAATAGTCCAATGAATACCTGTATATCCACCAACTAGATTTAACAAATTCTTAACATTTTCTTATTTTTACTTTATCCACCCATCGATGTATCCATCTGGCATCAATCCCTTGTCCATCTGGTATGTCTCTCTATCTCTTCACCCATGCCATTTAATCCTTGCGAACTAGGGAGGCTGAATAGTGCCCTGCATAAGAACCAGGGCGATGTCTTTGGCTCTTGATCTTCAGAGCAGAAGTGTGTTTTTTTTAGGCCCACAGGAGGGGGATTCCATAAGGGAAATGAAAGATGAAGGTGACTTTTCTGTTGTGATCTTTATAATAGATTCAATGGGAAGCTAAATGCCTGGCATCTATGATCACTCAGATAAAGGAAGCCAAGGGCTTTCATTTGATTAAGTGACCATTACCACGAACCAACCTGGAAATTTGTCTGTGCTAGAAAGCAGAAGAGTAAAGCAGGTAGATAATTTTATCTTACATTGTTGAATTTTATTACCAGGTAATATAGAAAATATTATCCTTTATCTTTTTTTTTTGAGACAAAGTCTTGCTCTGTCACCTGGGCTGGAGTATAGTGCTGTGATCTTGGCTCCCTGCAGCCTCTGCCTCCTAGGTTCAAGCAATTCTTGTGCCTCAGCCTCCTAAGTAGCTGGGATTACAGGCATGCATCACCATGCCCGGCTAATTTTAGTAGACACGGGGTTTCACCATGTTGGCCAGGCTGATCTTGAACTCTTCACCTCAAGTGATCTGCCTGCCTTGGCCTCCCAAAGTGTTGCATTACAGGCATGAATCACAGCCCAGCCAGAAAATATTATTATTATTTTTTATGTTTGTTTTCTCAGTTTGGTTTACTAATACAATCCAAACCTCAGAGCTTTTATGTATTCAGGTGAAAAAATGGAATATTAAGACAGATTTCCAAGCCTACTTCCCCCAGAGTGATTCCACAGTGACAACAGGAATACCTGAATGGAAAAGTTGCTTAAAAAGATGTTGGAATTATCCCATTTATTTCAATCTCTTAGATATTGCTTCCATGCACATGCTGAAAACGCAGGTCTCAGGATCCTACAAAGAACATGGCCTTGTTTCTTCCCAAGTGACTGAAGACAATTGTAAGCCACAACACTCTCAAGTTCAAATCACAAGATATGGATTTTGTGGATCTTTTAATTATTGAGTCTTCCTTACAAAATTTCTTAAATATGAATGGAGAGGAAGTCCCAGTTCCAAACAAATGTGATTTTGCTTACCACTTACAAACAATTAATGACCTGTCCTTTGATTCTTTCCTCTGCCTCTTTAAAAGTGCTATTGAGAAGCAAGGAAGCAGTAAAGGACAGGTGAGACTGCGCAGATAAAGAGGATGGAGCATGGCCAGGCGCGGGGCTCATGCCTGTAATCCTAGTACTTTGTGAGGCTGAGGTGGGCAGATTGCTTGAGCCCAGGAGTTTGAGACCAGCCTGAACAACATGGCAAAATCCGCTCTCTAATAAATAAATAAATAAATAAATAAATAAATAAATAAATAAGCTGGGTGTTGTGGTGGGTGTCTGTCGTCCTAACTACTAGGGAGGCTGAGGTGAGAGGGTAACCTGAGCCCAGGAGGTTGAAGCTGTGCTGGGCCGTGATGGTGCCACTGCATTCCAGCTTGGGTGACAAAGTGAGACCCTGTCCCCAAAATAAGCAAATAGGTAAATAAATAAATAAGTAAAGAGGACGGAGCAGCTCCTGGCTTGACTGCTTCAAAGCCCTCCAGCACACATCTAGCTTATCCCTGTCCAGTGGAGCATTAGCTTACCTTCGTGCACTTCAGTGGAACGTGCCCTCTGTCTGGCCTGGTGTTGAAGAGTTTTTGGCATCAGGATTTATAAACTCCGTCACCATCAACCAGCTGTAATTCTTCACTGTTGAGTGCTTTCTCTTAGCTTTACTCTTGCTTGTATTCTCCCTGCTGCCGTCTTGGTCAGGGCCCTAGTTTCAGCCTGCTCCGGGTTAGTATTCTGTTAAAATTCCGATAAGTTACAACACTGCCTCTCCGCTCTCCCTACACTTGTCCATGCTGTCTGTGGCACTCCATCAATCTCCCTGAAAACCATATAGCTCAGATGGCCTTGTATTGAAAAACATAGAATGGCCCTTATGATGGGTACAGAGAAAAAGGCCTAACTCCCTATATATATTTTTTCTGTGGCCCTCAATTCCCCATCCAACTTTATCTGTCTCTTACAACTCACTAATAAGAACCCCTCTGCTTTGGTTATATTCATTTAGTGTTTGTAACTCCCTGCATGTATCATGTTGTAAACATCAAGGCCAACAGAAATCATTATTTTTGTAATGAAATCTCAGGGAAAAGGGTTAAAGATAAACACCAATGGATGTAGCAAATTTACTTAAAGTTTTAATAGCTGTTTTGACGCCACATGAATCTGGTACAGTCCTTATTATAATGAACTTTTTGGTCACAATAGGTGGTAAGACAGAGTATGCGGCTAAATCCCTCCCACTGGAAGCAGATCATATTGTGTAGGAAGCTTGATCTTCGTATGATTCCTACCTTCAATATTTCTTTCTTTGTCCTCTTCTTTTGAACTCTGCTTGTTGACATTTATTTTAAAGAGGGTCTGCAGTTCCATGTTCCTGAATATTTGCCATCTTCGGAACAGCTGGGTTTATTTTGATTGATGTCTGTTGCTCATCATGAAAACACAGCATCTCTTTGAACGTGATTTTCAATTTGATGAATGTTCTGAGGGTTGATTATACATGGGTGGTCTTGTCTGTGTCATAATTCCCAGTCGATTGTGGAGGCTTCCCACATTCACGTGTTTATTACTCTAGAGTTCACTTTGCTCACTAATTCTAACCCTTACATTCTTTTATTCTTAAAATCCTTGTGATCAAATCAATACTTTTGAATTCAAATATTATCTATTTGTATGCTTAAAATTAATTTTACTTTTGGGGTCTAGTTTTTGCTATCTATAAGATACTAATATATTAGTTAATGTTACAATTTGTAAAGAAATAAATGCACATATATATTAAAGATGAACTCTCACTTTTTTTATTTTTTATTTTTTGAGACAGAGTCTAATTTACTCTGTTGCCCAGGCTGGAGTGCAGTGGTACAGTTTTGGCTCACTGAAACCTCTGGTTCCTGGGTTCAAGTGATTCTCCTGCCTCAGCCTCCTGAGTAGCTAGAATTACAGGCATCCGTTCCCACACCTGGCTATTGTATTTTTAGTAGAGAGGGGTTTCACCGTGTTGGCCAGGTTGGTCTCAAACTCCTGACCTTAAGTGATCCACCCTCCTTGGCCTCAAAGTGCTGAGATTACAGGTATGAGCCACTGTGCCTGGCCAACCCTCACATTTTTAATGGTGGGGGAGGGGGTACATGATAATATGATATAAAAAACTTGGATACCATTAAATTAATTAGTTAATTAATTTTTTGAGAGCTTCTCACTTCTGCTGCCCAGGCTGGAGTACAGTGATCACAGCTCACTGCAGTCTTGACTTCCTGGGCTTGGGTGATGTTCCTGCCTCAGCCTTCCCTGTCACTGAGACTACAGGCATATGCAACCGCACCCAGTTAATTTTTTCGTATTCTTTTATAGAAATGTGGTTTCACCATGTTGCCCAGGCTGGTCATGAACTCCTGGGTTCAAGCAATCTGCCTATCCCAGCCTACCAAAGTGCTGGGATTACAGGCATGAACCACTGCACCCAGCCATTTTAGAATTTTTTCACCATTGGCTTGATATTTATTATGTTTCACAATATGTGATTATCTTTTTTATTTTTTATTTTAGTTTTTTTATGATTATCTTTTTTAAACAGCTTTATTGAGATATAATTTGTATTTCATAAAATTCTTTCATTTTACATATACAATTAATTATTTTTAGTCAATCTGCAGAGTTATACAACCTTCGCAAATCAAATTTGAAAACATTGTTATTATCTCCCAGAGATCCTCTGTGTCCATCTGCAGTCACTCTCTGTTCCCACCCCCAGCCTCAGGCAACTGATGTTCTACTTTCTGTCTCTGTAGATTGATTTGCCTCTTCTGAACTTTGCATAGAAATGGAATTATACAATATGGTTTTGTGACTGCCCTCTTGCACTTGGTATATGTTTTTGAGGTTCTCCCATGTGCTAATGTGTATAAATACTTCATTTGTGTATGCTTCTGTACAGTATTCCATTGTATGGATATAGATATACCACATTCTGTTCATCTGTTCACCAGTTGCTTGCCTTTGAATTATTTCCAAATGGCTATTATGAATGAGTAACGTTACTATGCATAGTCATGTGGACATATGTTTTTATTTCTTTTGGATAAGTTCCTATGAGTGGATATAGGTGGGTGATATGATAACTTCATCTTTAACTTTTTTTTTGCAGAGGAAGTCTTCCTCTTGTCACTCAGGCTGGAGTGCAGTGGCATGATCTCAGCTTACTGCAACCTCTGCCTCTGGTTCAAGTGATTCTCCTGCCTCTCAGCCTCCTGAGTATCCAGGATTACAGGTGCCTACCAGCACTCCTGGCTAATTTTTTGTATTTTTAGTAGAGATGGGGTTTCATCACATTAGCCAAGCTGATCTTGAACTCCTGACCTCAGGTGATCCACCCACCTGGGCCTGCCAAAGTGTTGGGATTATAGGCATGAGCCATCACACCTGGCCAGTTCATCTTTAATTTTTAAGAAGTGGAAAGCTGTTTTCCAAAGTGGCTTCACCGTTTTACATCCTATCAACCATGTGTGAGGGTTCCCATTTCTCTCTGTCCTGCTCATCAACATTTATCCCTGCGTTTTTTATTATAGCCATTCTGGTGGGTGTGGAGTGGTATTTCATTGTTATTTTTATTTGCTTTTCTCTAATGATACACGATATTGAACCTCTTTTCAATGTATATCTTAATTGGTGAAATGTTCATTCAAATCTTTTGCTAATTATCTTTTTAAAAATACCTTTTCCAAAAAAAAAGTAACCCTCCATGGGAAAAGGAATGATGCTTTCATACTTCTTTGAACTCCATGTGCCTGCCTGGTACATGAAAGTGTTGTGATAATAATGGGCCCAATGCCTGAAAGGATGATGATGATTTCTAGATTAAATGTAAAAAAATTAATATCTTATCTCATAGGCTCACACACTCAAATGCCCACAGAGGCCATGCTGGTGAGATAGACGTGCAACTTGGCTCAACTTTAAAAAAGCAGACAGTGATGGAGACGGCATGCCCTACTTTAAAAAGACATCTAAGTTCATTGAAAAATCATCACTGTACAAGCCAGGAAAATGCATTCACCATTGGATTTGACCTGTAGAGATGTCAGATTGATACCCATTGTTAGATGTTGCCAGACCCATCCCTTGAACTGAATTCAGGAGAAGTCAGGACACTAACCAGGGTGAGTTTCTTACTCTGGTGCCATGAGGATCTTCTAGGAGAGATTCTTCAGTCTTCTTGTAGGTCTTCTCTTCTCATGCTTTGATAGTTCCAAAGCCGTCTTTCTGAGTGCAACCCTCTTGATATCTGTGACACTTAAAACCCTTCGGAGACTCCTATTGCTCTGTGGATCAACTCTGAATGTTCCAACATGGCCTCTGAGGGGAGCTGACCTGAGCCTTTCTGGTTGTGTTAATGCCCAACTCACATTGTCAACACTAGCTCTTTGCACCCGCACTTTCAGCTTCCTATGAGATTTCCCCCCCAACCCCATACTGACACCTTCAGCTGGTAACTCCCACTTAGCCTTCTGTGCTCTCATATGAGAGCACTAAAAACTCCCATAGGATCTCATATTATTCTTGCCAGAGCACATTTCATATTTTGTTGTAATTTCATCTTTTCTCGTAGTTTCTCTGCTATTTGAGCATGAGGACTACAGGGATATTATCTATTGGTATATTCTCAGCGAACAGAGCTTCTGGCTTCAGAGAGAAAGATCTATAAGGGACTCCATAGCATCATTTTGGGGAATGTCGTGATAGTGAAGAGTCACTAAGCCTGATGAGCAAGGATGCAATAAAACCATCTACTCACCCACCGAGTTGATACATGCTTTTCACTCATTCTCCTCCAAGTTTGAAGCTTGGGAAATGTTTAACATTTTTTCTGGAATGAGGGTTACTAGAGTTGCTCAGTAAGATAATATCTGGAATCTGGAGATGAAGCTCCAAGCTGTGGAGCCATCCAGCAAGTCGTCTGACAGACCTTTTCACTCTGGTTTATGGCTATGCCTGGTTATCTATTTACTTCCTTCAACTGAGTCCCCAGGGAGTATGAAATACTTACCTAACATACTACTTTTTATGATATGCAAAGTGATGATTACCAAATCAGTTCATGGAACTTAATTTAATCCTTGCCTTAGGAAACTCAGGGCTGGGGGTAGTTAAGATCTGTATATGCCAAAAATTGACTTCATCTTGTTTTAAAGGCTTAGGTCATCTGTAAACTAGTAGGGTCACATAAATTTACCTTACTTTCATTCAGAAAAGAAATCTATGCTTAGGGCTAAAGTTTTAATTTGTATATATATTTAATTATATACAAATTATGTATATTTTATATATTTTTATTTTTATATATTTATATTTTATATTTATATATTTTATGTATATTTTTATTTATATGTATTTTATATATTTTTTATGTATAAATATATTTATATATTTAATTATATAATATATATTTATGTTTGTTTGTTTGTTTTCTTGTTTTGAGATGGAGTCTTGCTATGTTGCCCAGACTGGAGCACAGTGTTGCAATCTTGGCTCACTGCAAACTCTGCCTCCCAGGTGCAAATGATTCTCTTGCCTCAGCCTCCTGAGCAGCTGGGATTACAGGTATGTGCCACCACACCTCACTAATTTTTGTATTTTTGTAGAGATGGAATTTCATCATGTTGGCCAGGCCGGTCTTGAACTCCTGACCTCAAAGTAATCCACCTGCTTTAGCCACCCAAAGTGCTGGGATTACAGGCATGAGCCATCATGCCTGGCCTTTAATAGTATTTTAACACTTTATTTATTTGGCATGGTTAAGGAGTGAGAGACTTTCTATTTTGTAAATCATTAAGTCATCTTGGGCCAATAAGCAATAAAACATATATTTATATTTATTATATAAAGAAACATATATTTCTCTGCCTTGTTAAGATTTTGTAAAAACCACGATTTAATGCAATATTGACGACAGGCTTATCATAAAGAACCCTAAATTTTGCATTGATGTGCCCAGATACTCCCACTAAGCTGGGTAGGTCTAGTTGGTCCTTCACTAAATGGCCCCACTGGACTGCTGCCTTATTTATTTTTCTTTTTAAATCCTGAGGTCTATATTTTAAGAATTCTTCTCCCTCATTCCTGCTGTCAGGTTTTGATCTCTCACTTCTTTTTGCTGATACGAGATCTCTTTTAGTAATTCACTCCCCATCTCCACTTTCTGATCTGTGGCTTCAGATCTATAAGCCCATCATACAATGGGGCTGGACAAATAGATCACTGAGCTTGTTAGAACTTAGTGAGTAGGCACAGAGGTACCTCTGAGGGGTCAAGTAGAAGAAAGTGAATGGAACGTGTTACATCTAACTTGGCCTGTTGTTACAGTTCTGGATTTTGTTTTTCCTGCTGTAGTCAATTGAAAATATTAGGTAAACTCTGCTGAAGTAATGTATTCTTTTATCATATCTGAATGCTCAAGGAATACAATTCTAGAATGAATCCCTACTTTCTATTTTTTTTCAGGCTGGGAGGATGATTACGATGAGAGAGAGAGAGAGAGAGAGAGAGAGAGAGAGAGAGAGAGAGAAACAGACAGGAGAGAGAGAGAATGCCCATAGGGCTTCATCATAACCCCAGGACCCAGTTTCATCTTTCAGAAATTTAATCTTTTAGTTTATCTAAAGGTTATCAAATTTTGGAAAATTAAATCATACTAACTGTGTTAGTTTCCCATTGCTGCTGTGACAAATTATCGTAAACATAGTGGCTTTAAACAAACCCCACACATTTATTATCTTACAGTTCTAGAGTTCAAAAGTCCAACGTTGGTCTCACTGAGCTAAAGTCAAGGTATCTGCAGGGCTGGCTCCCTCTGGAGTGTCAGGACCCCTTCCTCCATCTTCAAAGCCAGCATTGCAGCATCTTCAGACCCTCTCCAACTATCTGACCTCTGCTTCCATCATCACATCATCTTCTTCCCTGACTTTGAGGCTCCTGGCTCCCTCTTGTAAATGCCACAGTAATTTCTTTGAGCCCAAGGAGGTAATCCAGGATAATCTACCCATCTCAAGAGCCTTAATTTAATCACACCTGAAAAATCCCTTTTGCCCTATAAGGTAACATATTCACAGATTCTGGGAGAAGGATATGGGCCTCTGTATGTGTGTGTGTGTGTGTGTGTGTGTGTGTGTGTGCGCGCGCGCGCATAGCGGGGTGGGCATTATTCAGCCTCTCACACTAACAATGTGCTGATTTAAAAACCAGAATGGCAATTTTTAAGTAATAGTTTTAAGATATCTGATAGGATAACTGGAATTGCCTTTGTTACTTAGGACACTCTTCTACCAGGGAAAGTGAGGAGACCAAATAAGAACTTGCTTAGTGAGCATAGAATTATACCAATTGATATGGATAAGAAACTGTAGTATTAGAGCTTGGCAAATTGTCTTTTGTTCTCTAAAAATATTTCTATCCAGATAGGCAGTAATGGCTATTAGAACTGTTTTCTGAATAGTTCTTGAGTTCTTGTATCAATGATATAATGTATTAATGATTTGTTATGTCAGTTGATACATTGATACACAGATACACTGACTCTTTGGTTTTCCTCTCACTATATCCCATGAAACCATGGCCAGCTGTTACAATGTTTCTTTGTGTACACTTTGGCTAATGCCTCAGGTCAAAATTAACTTTACACCTTAAAGGCAGTTGAAGCACCATAGTCAGAATCGATTTTCTAGGGTGAATAGTTAGCATTTAAAGTATCACAGTGAGGAACCAACTCTTCATTTGCTTACTACTTCATGTCTCTTGCAATTAAGAGATTTATTAATTAGCAACTGGAATGTAGGCAATAATTTTTCAGTGGTGAAGGGAGTGTGTTCCAAAGTCAGTGAATGGTTAGAAACATTGAATGGGTCCCAGTGTCTTTAGTATAGGACCCAGGAAGCCCAGGGGCTGAAACAGTCAGTGTAGTGTTACAGTCTAGAGTCATGTTAGTCCTGCATTGCTCTGTTTTATGGCGGGCGCTGACAACTTACCAGGACCTCGTCCTATCTGCAAAATATCCTTTAATCTGCCTAAGAGTGCAACTTTTATGCATGGTGCCAGTAAGAATGCCAGACAGGAGACTTTCCTGAGCTATGAGAAAAGGTCTTATGACTGTTAGTGCCTGCTTGCTAGTAAATATTTTTACCCTTATAAGGAATTGGACTAAGACTTGCTTTCTTTGTAATCTACCACCTGGTATTGGCGGAAGGAACAGGTAGCTCCAGAAGGATGGATGAGTAGGTCCTTGGCTCTCCAGCATTAGCCACCAGCATCAGTATCACCTGGGGTTGCTGGTTAGCACACAGGTGGCTGGGCCTTAATCCCTGAGTTTCTGAGTCTGTCAGTCTTAACCTCTTAGAGGCTAAGACTTTGCATCGCACAGGCCCAGGTGATGCTGCTGCTGCTGGTTGTGGAGCACTTTTTGAGAACTGCTGAGGTAGGTTTTGCTGTGGGTTGAAGCAACAAGGGGTTATTTCTGGCTCACATAACATGTCCACCATGGTTTCGCTGGAGGCTCTGCTCTGTATCATGGCTGATCTTGCTTTGCAACGCAGGCCAATGGAACAACCACAATCCGGACCATTTCTATTTGTAGTGCACATGTGCAGGAGTGCTGGCAGATGCGACCTTGGTAATGTAAAAAGATTCCTTGCAACTCAACATGAGCTGGTCAGGTAACTCAACCTGGCAAGTGAGTGTCAGGACGTACAGGGTGAACATGTGTCTCAGAGGATGATAACCCGAATATTTATAAATAGCAGTAATGATTACCAGTGGTATTACCCAACTTTAACCAAAAGAACCTGATAACAGCTTAGCAGCCAAATTGATTTAAGAAAGCTCACAATACTTGGACATGATACAGCAGATGTTACTGTGGCTCCGTCATGGTTATTGCTTGGTCTTCTCAAGCAGAGTCAGAAATTATACTAACGTCATTGGTGCCATACTTAAAAAACATCTCTAACTTGGTTCCCCTTAGATAAATGGTTAATCTTTCTCTCCTTCCACCCATACCACCTTCACCACCCCCTTCTCTGATTTTTAGATTCTGTTGCAGATGTGACCTTTTCTGACTTTCTTGTTAAATTCTGGAGATAGACTTGGCTTTGGAGGCTCATTGCCTCAATGTGCTGGTTACAACCGTGATGAGAACAAAGTCTGAGAATTCTGATCATCAGCAACCCTTATTTTGTGATGCCCTTCCTCCCTCCTTCCCTCCCTCTCTCCCACTCCTCCTTCCCACCCTCCCTTTTTTCTTCTTTCCCAGTGTAACTTTGCCATCAGTTTAACCATCCAGAAAATTGACCACATAATGAACAGTTTAACCATAAGCATCAATATTTGCTCCAAAATTATATCTCAAGACCTCTAAGTCATCACTTCAGTATTCTTGTTAAACTGTCCTATTACAGGTTCTTACTTTCAAGCAGGGCAGAGAGAATAGTCACGTCTTCACCCAAGGACAGATTCGAGGGGAACATCAGGGTGAATATAGACTCTGTTTGTTTTGCATTCTTCAGTTCAATCACTTCAGTTCATCAGGGAAATAAAACTGTCAGCACAACATCTCTGAATACAGAGGATGATGGCACCATATATGATTCAAAGGATTGCCCAAGGCTAAAGCCACTGTGTAAGCTTTAATTAACTAGGACAGTCAGGGGTAGGTGCTGTGGGAGGGAACACTATCTCTATTAATGTTAATTTTTTATGTGAATATAGAGGAACTCCTAGATGCATTATTTCATAATTAATTTTCTTATAAGTTATGAATGTCCTAGATATTCCCTAAAGACAGGTTAGAGAGATCAACTCATTTAATGCAGCTAGTTTTTAGAGGCTTTTCTGGCAGTCATGTATTATGGCTACCATTTTGCTTCACTTTTTTTGTGTGTGTTTTTTTCCAGAGCCTAAAATAGTTCCGTCTTTAAGATGGAAATGGTTAATGATTTTGGTAATACTCCAAGTTTCTTGTGTGCATTTTAGGCAATAGGTCAAAGTGAAAAGAGCAAAAATGGTGCTTTGGAGTTCCTGATGTAGTCAGGTTTTGCAGGAAATACACAGGTGTTTTTCAACCAAATAAACGTTTGCTTTTTTTCTTTTTTTAAGTTGAGGTTATCCTGGCAATTGGTTTATTGAGTCAAAATAGTTTGCCTTATGCAAAATATTGTATATATTTTAATATTTTATTATCTTAAAAGTTGAAGTTAACTTTTGTTAACATCAATATTTTTATTGTTCTTTACCACAAACCTAAATGGGAACAGGTAGGGCTCAGCTATTTGTATTTGCTCCAAGGTTTAGAAACAAGGCTGATAAGACAGTGGCTGAAGTGGTTCCCATCAGTTAAACCAGATTTTCAGGTAGGACAGACCTGCCAGGATTCATCAAAAGCCTGAACTCAACCCTGGGGTTGAGTGAGCTAAAGGGGAGGGCTCAGTGGGATAGAGAAGAAAATTTTTCTTAGAGAACATACTTCCTTTTGAACACTGGTAGGTTTCTCAAACCACAGCATGCCCGAGATATTTGTTGTGTGGGGGGTCGAAAACCCATCAAACCGATTAGCTGTACCGACCTGTAGCTGTTAGGCAGATGGTGCTGGGGCGAATTGTTTGGCTGAGTTCAAATGCTCCGCAACTGACTAGCTGAAGGACCAGACTATGGTGGGCATATTCCACCCCTCTGTGCCTATCCCTCATGAAGGATGAAGATATTGAGACTATCTGATCTCATAGAAGGTGGACATTAAGTGATATAATATGCAAATAGTAGCTTGAACAATAAGTATCTGACAGATAGGTAAACGCTTAGTGTGTGGTTTGGCTGTGTGTCCCCACCCAGATCTCATCTTGAATTGTACTTTCATAATTCCCACGTGTTATGGGAGGGACATGGTGGGAGACAATTTGAATCATATGGGCGGTTTCCCCATACAGTTCTTGTGGTAGTGAATAAGTTTCATGAGATGTGATGGTTTTATCTGAGGTATCCTGTTTTGTATCTTTCTCATTTTCTCTTGCCACCACTATGTAAGAAGTGCCTTTTGCCTTCTGCCATGATTCTGAGGCTTCCCCAGCTGTGCGGAATGTGAGTCCAATTACACCTCTTTTTCTTCCCAGTCTCGGGTATTTCTTTATCAGCAGCATGAAAACAGAGTAATACAGTCAGTAAATGTTAACTATTATTATTATTACTTTTTTCCCTCATCGTTTCATAAATTTACAATAATGAAGCAACAAGTGTACATTGTCCTTCTCCCAGTTATAAGATGTTTCTGGGCTCACACATAAATATAAGACAGTCTTTCTATTAGAGATGGGTTCCACACAATTGGTAAGATAAATCATAAGTGATGATTTAGAAAATATAAGATAAAATAAATTCTTATCAGTTTCCAAATAAATATTGCAGAGCATGTACATCAAAGAAATTCAGAAGGGGGAGAAGTGACTCTGGAATGATGTGGTCTGGAAGTCTTTACAGAGGAGGAGCAATTGTGTTAGGTACAAAAAATGTAGGTGGGCTGGGTGCGGTGGCTCACGCCTGTAATCCCAGCACTTTGGGAGGCCGAGGTGGGCAGATCACCTGAGGTCAGGAGTTTGAGACCAGCCTGCCAACATGATGAAACCTCCTCTCTACTAAAAATACAAAAATTAGCTAGGCGTGATGGTGCATGCCTGTAATCCTAGCTACTCGGGAAGCTGAGGCAGGAGAATCGCTTGAACCCAGGAGGTGGAGGTTGCAGTGAGCTGAGATTGCACCATTGCATTCCAGCCTGGGCAACAGAGAAAAACTTTGTCTCCCCCACCCCCCAAAAAAAAGTGTAGGTGGAGGTAAAAATGGTGGGGTAGGGAGGGCGATGATTAGAATGTCAGCCAGGGAAAGTGATGAGACTGAGAGCGGGGAGCCAAGGAAGTGCAGGGTGTGTTTGAGGAACAGGAAGTCACTGTTGGTGGGAAAGTACTTCACTGGCGACTGTTTAGTGAGGAAAAAGAGTGTTTAGAGTTATTTTAGGGGGGGAAACTGTTGACATGTGGACATTTTTGTTAGAGCTGTCTTACAAGTGAAGTTGAGAGAACATGACTGCTAACATTTTAGTTGTGGGTGAAAAAGAAGAATCACTCGGAGCATTCTGAGGATGGTAAGACATGCAAACTGTATCAGGTCCAGAGAGATGCGAGCATGAGACTTCAGTCATTTGCCCCCATCCCTGCACCCACGTTTAGGGCAGTTGTTTCAAGGCACTTTGTTCTTTCTTTTATTCTGGGTGGTTTCCAAACTAGCTGATAAATTACCTAAAATGCCACTGCAAGTTGCACCATGTGACTGCCATGCACTGTCTTCATGTTCCTGGAATTTGTGATACAAAGAGAAATGTATAGGCAATCACTAATCAATGTTATTTTTGTAAGCCAATGAGAAACCCTGTCAAGCCAGTTTGTAATAGCCACTTCTTGTCCCTTTTCTGCCTTTAAGAGCCTGCTTGTAACAAAGGCTCATATGTAAAGTTACTTTGATCTGAGTCTTCCAAGCAGCTATGCTCATCTTGGCTCAAGTAAAACTTATTTTCTTTTTTTTTTTGAGATGGATTCTAACTCTGTGGCTCAGGCTGGAGTGCAATGGCATGATCTCGGCTCACTGCAACCTCTGCCTCCTAGGCTCAAGTGATTCTCTTGCCTCAACCTCTGGATTAACTGGGATTACAAGCATGAGCCACCGGCCCAGCTAAGTTGTGCATTTTTAGTAGAGACAAGATTTCACCATGTTGGCCAGGCTGGTCTCAAACTCCTGGCCTCAAGTGATCTGCCTGCCTCAGCCTCCCAAAGCGTTGGGATTACAGGGATGAGCCACTGCGCCTGGCCAAGAAAATTTCTTAAAATTATATTTTGTGCCCCAGCTTCTTCCCTTAGGTTGACAGGGGTATACATTTGATTCTTCTCTGTGCATTGCATGGCCATTGTAATGTTTCATCTTATGTGTTAACTTGACTAGGTTAAAAGATGCCCAAGTAGCTGCTAAAACATTCTTTCTGGGTATGTCTGTGAGGGTGTTTTTGGAAGACATTAGCCTTTGAGTTGGCTGACTGAGTAAGGAAGACTGTTCTCACCAGTGTGAGTGGATGTGGTCCAATCCCATGAGGGCCCAGATGGAAACAAAAAGGTAGAGAAAAGGTTTTTTGAAAAAAAAAAAAAAGAAAACCCAAATTTTAGATGATATTAATTTAACAGTTTATTTGAATAAAGGATAATCCATGAATCAGAAGAGGTACAGAACGCTCTGCTTCAGCAGTGTGGGCAGAGAGCTTTACTAGGTGGATACAGGAGTAAGACAAAGAAAATATGTTTGATTGGTTAGAATGGAAAGACCTTAGTTGGAGGGCAGCAGCAGTTTCGATTGGTAAAGTCTCTATTTTTCTGAATTTTACCGTTTCTGTTGGGCTTAGGTAGACTAGAACTGCCCCAATCTAACAAGCTCCCTGTTAACAATTTCTTAGCAGGGTGAATTCAATTTTCTTGAGCTGGGACATCTGTCTTCTCCTGCCCTTAGACATTGGTGCTCTTGATTCTTGCACTTTCAGACTTGTAGCAGGATATCCATCCCTGGCCCACCCCCGCATTCTCAGGCCTTCAGACTTGGACTGAGATTTTAAACCATTGGCCTCTCTGGTTCTCAGGCTTTTAAGTTTAGCTGGAATGATGCCACCAGCTTGCCTGGGCCTCCTGCTCATAGAGGGCAGATCACAGGCCCTCTCAGCCTCCATAATCATCATGTGAGCCAATCCCTCATGCTCAATCTCTTTCTGTATTTCTATACATACCCTATTAGGTCTGTTTCTCTGAAGAACTCTGTCTGATACAGTCATAATATGTTCTTTAACACTGTTAGTTTGTTTCCATGCTGCTGATAAGAATATACTGGAGACTGAGTAATTTATAAAGGAAAAGAGGTTTAATGGACTCACACAGTTCAATGTGGCTGGTGAGGCCTCAGAATTATGGTGGAAGATGAAAAGTACATTTTACATGGTGGCAGGCAAGAGAGAATGAGAACCAGGTGAAAGGGGAAACGCTTTATGAAACCATCTGATCTCCTAAGACTTATTCACTACCACAGGAGCAGTATGGGGGAAACTGCGCCCATGATTCACTTATCTCCCACCAGGTCCCTCCCACAACATGTGACAATTATGGGAGCTACAATTCAAGATGAGATTTGGATGGGGACACAGCCAAACCATATCAAATACGAATGTAATCAGAATAGTAGAAGGCCATGGGCATATGCAGACTCTTCACAGTGAACCCCTTTACACCTTCTCTCCCAGCTTTTTAAACAGCACTTCAAGCCAAATAGCTATCATGTGGCATTTACCTGATATCATGCTGTATAAAACCTGCTTTTATAGACTGCTCATTCTTTGCACTGACCATTTTATGCCCATGAGACATACTCATTGACCAGGCAGAAGAAAATATTCAGCCTCGGATTGATAGATAAGTACTTGTATTATATTAAATGTAATTATCTATTAAATCATTTCTACTGTTGTCACAGCTTATCATTTTTTGAAAGGTGATGATGCTAAAATATTATGGAACAACTAGAATAATTTACATATTCTTTACTTTGGTCTTATTTTTCATTGAAGCCATAAAAATACTTAAAAATATTTTCCACCCTTTAGTATGAAACTATCTTATATAGATTGACTGTTTTAATAAAAGCATCTAAATCAGCATTTGTAGCCCAAGTGTCAGAGTTGATGTTTTGCATGATTAAAATATTTTCTTTGTAAAATACCCAACTAAGCTCAGGTTCAAGAAAAGAACAAAGTGGGAGGCATAACACTACCAGACTTCAAATGATACTACAAGGCTACAGTAATCAAAACAGCATGATATTGGTACCAAAACAGAGACATAGACCAATGGAACAGAACAGAGGCCTTGGAGGCAACACAACACATCTACAACCATCTGATCTTTGACAAACCTGACAAAAACAAGCAATGGGGAAAGGAGTCCCTACTTAATAAATGGTATTGGGAAAACTGGCTAGCCATGTGCAGAAAGCAGAAACTGGACCCCTTCCTGACACCTTACACTAAAATTAACTCCAGGTGGATTAAAGACTTAAACATAAGACCTAACACCATAAAAACCCTAGAAGAAAATCTAGGCAAAACCATTCAGGACACAGGCGTAGGCAGGGACTTCATGACCAAAACACCAAAAGCATTGGCAACAAAGCCAAAATAGACAAATGGGACCTAATCAAACTCCACAGCTTCTGCACAGCAAAAGAAACAGTCACTAGAGTGAATCATCAACCAACAGAATGGGAAAAAATTTTTGCAATCTGCCCATCTGACAAAGGGCTGATATCCAGAATCTACAAATAACTAAAACAGATTTACAAGAAAAAAACAAAGAAGCCCATTCAAAAGTGGGCAAAGGATATGAACAGACACTTTACAAAAGAAGACATACATGAGGCCAACAAACATATGAAAAAATGCTCATCATCACTGGTCATCAGAGAAATGCAAATCAAAACTACATTGAGATACCATCTCACGCCAGTTAGAATGACAATCATTAAAAAGTCTGGAGACAGCAGATCCTGGAGAGGATGTGGAGAAATAGGAACACTTTTACACTGTTGGTGGGAGTGTAAATTAATTCAACCATTGTGGAAGACAGTGTGGCGATTCCTCAAGGACCTAGAAATAGAAATTCCATTTGACCCAGCAATCCCATTACTGGGTATATATCCAAAGGATTATAAATCGTTCTACTATAAGGACACATGCAAACGAATGTTCATTACAGTACTGTTTACAATAGAAAAGTCCTGGAACCAACCAAAATGCCCATCGATGATAGACTGGGCAGGGAAAATGTGGTACATATACCCCATGGAATATTATGCAGCCATCAAAAACAATGAGTTTGTGTCCTTTGTAGGAACATGGATGAACCTGGAAACCATCATTCTCAGCAAACTGACACAAGGACAGAAAATCAAACACTGCATGTTCTCACTCATAGGTGGGTGTTGAACAATGAGAACACATGGACACGGGGAGGGGAGCATCACACACTGGGGTCTGTTGGAGGGAACTAGGGGAGGGACAGCGGAGGGTGGGGAGTTGGGGAGAGATAGCATAGGGGGAAATGCCAGATATAGGTGATGGGGAGGAAGGCAGCACATCACACTGCCATGTGCGTACCTATGCAACAATCTTGCATGTTCTTCACATGTACCCCAAAACCTAAAATGCAATTGAAAATTATATTCTTGATGACAAGTTGTTGTTTTTCCTCTTCCTCCTTTTATTCTCCCTCCCTCCCTCTCTTTCTCTTTCTTTCTTTCTCTCTTTCTTTCTTTCTTTCTTTCTTTCTTTCTT
>NW_022436951.1:24598526-24613452 GCF_009761245.1 Sapajus apella | reverse complement strand
CCCTCCCCTCCCCTCCCTTCCCTTCCCTTCCCTTCCCTTCCCTTCCTTTTTCTTCTTTTTCTTTTTTGAGATGGAGTTTTGCTCTAGTCACTCAGATTGGAGTGCAATGGTGTGATCTTGGCTCACTGCAACCTCCACTTCCTGGATTCAAGCTATTCTCCTGCCTCAGCCTCCCGAATAGCTGGGAAAACAGGTGCTCACCATCAAGCCCAGATAATTTTTTGTATCCACCCTCCTCGGCCTCCCAGAGTGCTGGGATTATAGGTGTGAGCCACTGTGTCCCGCCAAGTGCTTCTTCTTTTAAGGTTATCTTTTAGTGATCACAATCAGGAGTGAGAATGAAAAAGGAAAGAAGGGAAAAAGGAAAGGAAGGAAGAGAACAATCCAGGGAGAGCAAATTTAGGTTGCTTGAATGTTCTGGATGCATATATTTTTTTAAAATTTTATTTCAACATTATATGATAAAAAATTTAAAACATAGTATGAATTTGAAAGAATTTTAAGCTAACACCCATACGCCTACCACCTAGATTGTACCACTAACATTTTACTGTACTTACTTTATCACACCTCTATTCATTTCTCTACCTTGGAGGTATAAATGTTTTAATTCTGACTATGCAATGAATGACTGAATCAATTTTATACAATCAGAGTTCCAGTCGGCTAGGTCTATGCTATCTGTTTTCCTGTTTCTGTGTATCTACCATCACTTCCAAGTGAGACAAGCGGGACAGATTAGAAGAATCAACTCAGTTTACCAGAAAATGCTTCTTGGGCATTTAATGATGTGCCTAGCATGCTTCTGTGGAGCTGGCCTGGCTTAGAGGCTTAGCAGCCATCTGGAGAGCTTCTTAACTTGATATTCTCATGGGCTTTACTCCCCCAAATTCTGAGTCAGTAAATCTGACATGAGGACTTGAAATCTGCATTCTTTGAAAGGATATTTTAAAAAGGCATCAAACATGATTTTGAGGCCCCCTCTCAAAAAAAACTGATAAGAACAAGTGTCAGAGTGAAAGGATAAGAGCAAAATCTTTGGTGAGACCAGTGACTACTCTCACTAAGACAAGGCAGCTGCAGAACTTGAAAACTAATCTCTAATGACAGCAAGCAAATCAGTGGTTGTCAAGTGGTGTGCTTAGAAGCCTTTCCTCTCAGCCAGGCCCACTTCTGGGAGCTAGAGATACAGAAATAGATAAAACCTGCCTTGCAAGTTAACAATAGGATTTAACAGGTGGTTGGATTTAGAAACCATTGACCTTGACACTATCAAAGAATTCTATGTTACAGTCCTTTTTTTTTTTTTTTTTTTTTTTTGACAGGGTATTGCTCTCTGTTGCGTAGGCTAGAATGCAATGGCATGATCTCTGCTCACTGTAGCCACAACCTCCTGGGCTCAAGTGATCCTCTTGCTTCAGCCTCCTGAGTAGCTAGGACTACAGGAAGTACCACCTGTAATTTGTATTTGTTTTTAGTAGAGACAGGGTCTTGCTATGTTGCCCAGGCTGGTCTCAAAGTTCCTACGCTCAAGTGATCTGCCTGCTTCAGCCTCCAAAAGTGTTGGGATTACAGGCATGAGCCACTGCATTTTTATTGTCTTGTGAGAAGGCAAGACATTTTGGAGGAAAAGTCAATAATCCAATATCTAACCAAGTACCCAGTTCTGTGGTTTACACTGTAAGTGCTTGTATTAGTCCGTTTTCACCCTCCTGATAAAGACTTACCTGTGACTGGGCAATTTACAAAAGAAAGAGGCTTGGTGGACTTACAGTTCCACGTGGCTGGGGAAGACTCACAATCGTGGCAGAAGGCAAGGAAGAGCTTGTCACTTTCTTAATTGGATGGTGGCAGGCACAGAGAGAGCTTGTGCAGGGAGACTCCGTTTTTAAAACCATCAGATCTCTTGAGATTCATTCACTTCACGAGAACTGTACAGGAAAGACCTGACCCCATAATTCAATCACCTCCCACTGGGTTCCTCCCATGACACGTGGGAATTGTGGGAGTCACAATGCAAAATGAGATTTGGGTGGGAACACAGCCAGACCATGTTAGTGCTTGAGGTTTCCCGTGGATAGAAAGACTAATGTAGGCTAAAAAGCTGGTCAAAGTTTCATGGAGGACAAAATGGGTAAAACTACAAAGAGAATCAGTAGTAGTTGAAGAAGTAATGAAAGAAGAAACAGACAACCCAAGAAAACACAGAAAGGAGAGTGTCAATGAACTGATGGCAGGAAAATGTCTATGCTCAGGAATTGGGGGGGCGGGGTTCTAGGCTTTGGAGGGTAAACAGTGCTAGACAGTAGCAAATGTAAATTTCTGAACAAATTTTAAAGAATAGCCTCAAGTCTCCAGATCCCGCATAGCAGCAAATGACACACTGATTATATTTTGTAACTCTCCTGTGGTTTCTGGTAGACACAGAGTTACACGAACTCAGTAGAAGGTCTGTGGAGTCCAGCGCATGCCATTTTCATCCCAGGAAGAAGCATTCTCCTAAGATTCCAGTTGCTCACTCTTGTTTGTGTGTTAGGTACTTGCGGTTTGAACTACTGAGATCACAGAGGGCTTCTTCTCATTTTGCCATTGAGTTTCTGGTACCAAAAACCTTGTTTAGCTCATAGAAAAAATGACACTGAGATTTCTTTCCATCTGTACTCATCTCCAAGATTTCTGGCTCCCATCAAACTCATATTCATTTGTTGTTGTTATTTTGTTGTTTTTCACTTTCTGGCCCCCAGCGTTAAGTTGACTGCTGAGGCCATGGAATATCTAGATGCTGCACTGCCATCTTGGACCCCTCTGGATCTTTGACTTATTTACAGGACCACGGAACTTTTTTAGTTATTCATTACCCTTCTGATTTCAGTTTCCAGGTGTCGGAAATCTGGGTATGGCTTGGCTGGGTGATTCTGGCTCAGTATGTCTCATGAGGTTGCAGTTGAGGTGTTGGCTGGGGCTGCGGCCATCTCAAGACTTGACTGGGGCTGAAGGATTCAGATCCAAGTTCACTTATGTGGTTGTCAGCAGGCCCCAGTTCCTCCACTAACTGCTGTCAGAGGGGATTGGAGTTCCTTCCATGATAGGCTTCTCCACAGGGCAGCTCACGAGGTGGCAGCTGCTTTCCCCAGAGCCAGTGGTGTCCCAGAAAGAAGGCTGAAGAGCTGGAGAGAGCCAAGTTGGGAGTCTCAGGGTTCTATAACCGAATATCAGAAGTGGCAGTACATTACTGCTGTCATTTGCTGTTTGTCATGAAAACCAAAGGATCACAGTCCATTCCTGGTACAGAGTAGAAAGGGACCATAGAAGGGACTCTGAAAGTATCAGGAGGCTGAGTTCCTTGGGGGCTGCCTTGAGGGCTGGTCAGGGCGGGAGCCCTCACCCCAGTTAGGGTGTCTAAAACTGTCCCAGCTCCATATCCATCTAAAAGCTTCCTTCATCTGCCTTGCTTGAACAAGAAAGGGGAGAGACACTGAATACCTTATCAGGAAAGCATCAGTGCATTGCCTGAGTGCCTTTCGTACACTAAATGCAACAGTGGGTTCCATAGAGTTCACTGAAACAATAGGAGAACTTTTCCCCTCAGGACCTTTAGGATATGTTGAGAAAACTGTACAGACACGAAGGTATGGAGAACACCATTTCTCATGGAACTATATAAATTCAACTCAACCATAGTTTAGGCAAAGAAGGACATTTCCTGGAAGCCTTGTGTGGCTCAGGGAAGGGCAGGGGTCTGGGCACAGCTGGACACAAGGCACAAATCCTGCCAGGACTCTTCCTGTCCATCTTCATTCCTCTTGCTCTCTCTGTATTAATTGGCCTCATGCACTTCAACTGGCTTCTTTCACATGGCAGCCAACAAGGTTTCTGGCAGCTCTTGGTCTACATCTTACATCTGTGCAGCATGGAAGGTAATGATTGTGTGTAGTTCCAAATTTTAAAGTTTAAGGGGAAGGCTGTGATTGGTCCAGCCTAATTCCTGGACCCATCAGTGTGTCTCTGTCATGTTGTGCGACCTCATTAGGTATTGACCCTGTGACAGACACTATGGAGGTGCTGGAATTACGAAACCCAAAATAAAACACTGTTTTTTGCTAAAGAGATGGCAGTGATCTGGAGACAGAGGGTAGGAGGCTTAAGAAACTCATCTGTAGGCCTGAAACAATTCTAACTGGAAGATCCTGCTTGCACAACTGTGCTGCATAACGGGGAAGGTAGTCAGAGGGTGGGGAAGCCTGCAGGTCGTGTGAGGCTATGTATTGTTTCCGTTCCCTTTCCTTCCTTCCTTCCTTCCTTCCTTCCTTCCTTCCTTCCTTCCTTCCTTCCTTCCTTCCCTCCTCCCTCCCTCCCTCCCTCCCTCCCTCCCTTTCTCTCTCTTTCTCTCTCTTTCTTTCTTCCTTCCTTCCTTCCTTCCTTCCTTCCCTCCTTTCCTTTCCTTCCTTTCTTTCTTTCTTTCTTTCTTTCTTTCTTTCTTTCTTTCTTTCTTTCTTTCTTTCTTTCTTTCCTTCCTTCCTTCCTTCTTTCTTTCCTTCCTTCTTCTTCTTCTTTCTTTCTTTCTTCTTTTCTTCTTTCTCTTTTGAGATGGAGTCTCACTTTGTCACCCAGGTTAGAGTACAGTGGCAGGATCTCAGTACACTTCAACCTCCGCCTCCCAGGTTCAAGCAATTTTCCTGCCTCAGCCTCCCGAGTAGCTGGGATTACAGGTGCATGCCACCACACCTGGCTAATTTTCATATTTTTGGTAGAGATGGGATTTCACCATGTTGGCCAGGCTAGTCTTGAACTCCTGCTCTCAGGTGATCCACCCACCTTGGCCTCCCAAAGTGCTGAGATTACAAACATGAGCCACCGCACCCAGCCTCCATTCCCATTTCGAACTTCAGTTCTTTTCTACTAGTCTTGATTCAGCTGGGTCTACAGGTTCTCTCTATGCTGCTTCATTAGGATGCCAGTTCCTTGCATAAGAAACCCTTCCTAGGCTGTGTTCTGAGTAGCTTGGAGCTTGCTGAAATGCATAGGATTTCTAACAAGTGGAAATAGTTTCTGACAGGAGCTTTCTTTTGGAGGAAAATGTGAGAAAGCAAGTGGGATAGAAATGTCTTTGTTTTCACTGAAGTACAGTCAGGATGAATAATTAGGAAACTGATACTGAACTCAGCTTCATTACCTGAGCTATTAGTCAAAACAAGGTATGTGAGGGTGTGGATGTGTTGGTGCTTCCAGAAGGTAGGTGGAGTCCTTGAGTCCGTGTGTCTGTCAATAGTTCCATCCAAATGGGTGATGAGGTCGGAACTCCTATTTTCCAAAGTGACACATTAGTGTGTAGTGTGTAGCTAGCTACTCAAATGGTGTAATTTCAGGAAAGAGATAGGTTTCTAACTCTAAAAGAATGCCCTTCTGTAGTGAGCCATGTTTGTGCCACTACACTGCAGCCTCGGCAACAGAATGAGACCCTGGCCCACTGACCCCCACCAAAAAATAATGCTCTCAACTCCATGCTCAATATCAAAATCCCTCAGTCAGAGACAAAATATTTTATTTGATGGTTAAAAAGAGACAGTAATATTTCTGGAAGATTTAAGACACTGATGTACATTTATATTAAAATGTTAACAAATCACATCAAGTGCTTTCTTGGATTTTTTTTAATTGAATGAGTCATGTGCAGGGTCGTGTCTATGTGTGTATGTGTGAATGTGATTAGGGACATGGACATCCAATTCCTAATACAGCTTTACCTAGAGCTGATTATGATATTAAATTCTCATTCTGCTTCATACTACATAGAATTAATATGTTTGAATCGGAATTCTGTCTGCAAAATAGCAATGGAGAGCCAGACATCAGACTCTTGTAGAATATTTATGCTTTTGACTGTTTAGCTTAATAATGCATCTGGATATTTTCTATAAGGTTAGTTCTCTCAAAGCTTAATTCTATTAAATAGGAACATACAAGTTAACTTTTCCCCCCGCTCAAATATCTAGTTCAGGAACAGAGAGAAGTTCAACATTCCTTTCCCAATGTGGTATCTTTCACTAGAGCCTTATCGCCTTCAAATGACAAGGTTTGGATAGAATTCAAATCAGATAAGGCGTGTTATTTATTTTAAGGCCCTTTAAGAACTCAGCCAATTAGAGCCCATTGAATGAGCTGCACATCACTGAGGTTTCCTAGAAAGGGCTTGGTCATGGGGTTTTGAAGCCCTGTTAACAAAGCATGGCAGGTTGCCTGTTTTTAAAAGGACATTTATTTTTGGAAAACTGTGATCCTCTTGTTAGCCTCAAACTCCCTTGCTTGTAGGTGCTTCAAAGAAATCTGAGCCCTTGCCAGGCTATTTCTATAAAGTCACCTATTTTTTTTTTTTCCTCCCCCAGAGGTTGCCTGGGAGAAGGAATTAAGTAAAAATAGGTTTAATAAAACTGTTCCATGCTTAATTCAACCGACTTCATATCAAGAGTTTATCGAATTTCTATTAATGAATTGCTTCATTAATTCATTTATTTGGCAAATGTTTATTGAGGGCCTAAGATGAGCTAAGTATCACAGTTAACGCAGTAGATTTTGTCTCTTCTTGTATGGTGATATCCAAATATACAAACATGTGTGAACATGAATACACAAATGGACGGCAGATACAGGTAAGAGCCTGGCTGGGTCAGTGCCTGAACTGAGAGGGCTAGGGATACTCTCTTTTAGGGGAAGCCATTGATATGAGGTCTGCATGACCAGAATGAATTAGACCTTTGAAGACCCAGCGCAAAGCATTCAGAGCAGAGAGAAGACTCGGTCCAAAGGTTCCGACATGGGGCTATACTCAATATGTTGGAAGAATACAAAGAAGATCTGTGTGACGCAGCTTGGAGAAGTGGGCAGGGCCTAGACCATGGATGAGGTTGTAGGTTGTGGGAAGGAGTTTAGATATGAGTGCAGTGAAAAGCCACTGGAGAGTTTTCAGCAGAGAAATGGCAGGCTCCAATTTAAATTTTCTTCAGGAAAAATTGATTATAGAAAATAACAGTGGGCCGGGTGTGGTGGCTCATGCCTGTAATCCCAGCTCTTTGGGAGGCTAAGGTGGGCAGATCACCTGAGGTCAGGAGTTTGAGACCACACCGGCCAACATAGTAAAACCCCATCTCTACTAAAATACAAAAAGTAGCTGGATGTGGTGGTGGGCACCTGTAATCCCCAGCCACTCAGAAGGCTGAGGCAGGAGAATTGCTTGAGCCTGGGAGATGGAGGTTGTAGTGAACCGAGATTGTGTCACTACCCTCCAGCCTGGGTGACAGAGCAAGACTCTGTCTCTGAAAGAAAAAAAAAAAAGGAAATAAGAGTAGAGATAGGGAGATCAGTCCAGAAGGAATTATATTAAATAGTAGGCTAGGACCAGGATATACGTAGTCCAGAGGGTGTGGGGAAAAATCTCATCGTGTGGAGGAAGAAAATATACACCTGTGTGGGTATATACATTTATATACAGACATACAAGACAAACACACACTCACATGTCCTAGTCCATTTGGGATGCAATAACCAAATGCCATGAACTGGGTAGCTTGTAAACATCAGACATTTGTTTCTCAGAGTTCTGGAGGCTGGAGTCCAAGATCAAGGTGCCGGCAGGTTGTGTGTCTGTTGAGGACTTGTTTCCTGATTTCTAGAAAGGTTTTGCGGTTTCCTCACCCAATGGAAGAGGTGAGGCAGCTCTCTGGGGTTTCTTTTATAAGGAATTAGATTTGTGAAGGAAGACTTGGTCCAGAGGCCCCAAGGTGGGAATAAACTCAATAAGCTGGAAAAATACAAAGAAGGTCTGTGTAACAGATGTTTACAACATGGTGAAACCCTATCACACAAAGACAAACACACATTCATGACTGCTGCACCCTCATGACCTAATCACCTTCTCAAAGTCCCACCTCTTTATAAGTATCATCACGTTGGGGGTTAGGCTTCAACAGAAATTTTAATTGTTGTGGGGGACACAAACTTTCAAACTTTTTCTTTAAAACATTCCATTTATATTTTATGACATATATAATATGTGGATACAATAGTATATACATTATTTATAAATAAATCAGTATATCTAATGGAGAATTGTATGTGCTGAAAAATAATTTATTGGTGGGGCATGTCAGTTCACACTTGTAATCCCAGTGTTTTGGGAGGCCAAGGTGGGAGGATAGCTTGAGTCCAGGAGTTTGAGACCAGCTTAGGCAACATAGTAAGACCTCATTTGTACAAAAAATTAATAATAATAATTAGGAGGGTGTGGTGGCGTATGCCTATAGTCTCAGCTACTCTGGAGGCTGAGGTGGGAGGAAATCGCTTGAGCCCAGGAGGTTAGGGCTGCAGGAATTGTGCCACTGCACTCTAGTCTGGGTGACAGGGTGAGGCTCCCTCTCTCTCAAAAAAAAAAAAGAAAAAAAAATATATATACATTTACACACACGTATCATATATATGTTTTATTGATGTGTGTGTGATCAAATGGTTTTGGAAGTCATGGTCTAGGTGTAAGATGATGGTGACTTGGATTTGTTGGCACTAATAGAAAGGGAGAGAAGCAGATGCATTGGGGATAAGGTTTGAAGGTAAAATTAACAAGATTTGTTGATGGGATGTACTACACGCAGTGTGGGAGCCGTGAGCACACATATGGCTCAGATGCGGCCCAGCCCTCAGAAAGCCTTGGAGCCCTGTGGTATTTTCTTGACTGAAGACTGAGGATGTAGCAGTTCTCAAATTTTATTTACTTTCACACTCATGATGGCTCACGGTTCCCCCAGGGAAAATAATTTTTTCTTCACTTCACACCTGTTTGCACACTTCTAGGGGCCACCATTTTGCATTACATTGTCTGGAATGGACCCAGCAAACAGTTCAGAATGAGATCCTGAAAAGGTGCCATGTGTGTCTGTGTGTGTGCATGCATGTGTGTCTGTCTTCAAGAGTCTTTTCCAGTAAAGCCACTCTGGCTTAGGGTTGTATTTTTGTTTCCTGGAGGTAAGGGGGTCTTTGAGACTGTGGAAACAAAGGAATAATTGGAGATTAACTGTCTCACCACATACTAACAGCTCAGGTCTCAAGGATGAGTAGCAGGTTTCTTCTGGGACTTGGAGCCACGAACTGTGAGGTTCTCATTTGTTTTTATTGAATATGATTATAATAGAATGTAACCCAACTATGGAGATATAATTTGGATGTGGGTTATAAATCTCATGCTTAACTGTAATCCCCAGTATTGGAACTGGGGCCTGGTGGGAGATGATTGAATTATGGGAGTGGTTTCTCATCCATGGTTTAGCATTAACCTTGGTGCTGTCCTTGCAATAGTAAGTGACTTCTTGTGTGATCTGGCTGTTTAAAAGTGTGTGGTACCTCCCCACCTCTATCGCTTCCCCCTGCTTTGTCCATGTGAAGTGCCGGCTCCTTCTTCCCCTTTCTCCATGATTGTAAGTTTCCTGAGGCCTCCTCAGAAGCTGAGCAAATGCATCATGCTTCTTGTACAGCCTGCAGAGCCATAAGCCAATTAAACCTCTTTTATTATTTTATTTTATTTTATTTTATTTTTTGAGACAGAATCTTGCTCTGTAGCCCTGGCTGTAGTGCAGTGGTGCAATCTTGGCTCACTGCAACCTCTGCCCCCTGAGTTCAAGCGATTCTCCTGACTTAGCCTCCCAAGTAGCTACCCACCACGACACCCAGCTAATTTTTTGTATTTTTAATACAGAAAGGGTCTTTCACCATGTTGGCCAGGCTAGTCTTAAACTCCTGAACTTGTAATCCACCCACTTCAGCCTCCCACAGTGCTAGGGTTACAGGCATGAGCCACCACACCTGGACAAACCTATTTTCTTTACAAATTATCTAGTCCCAGTTGTTTCTTCATAGCTATGTGAGAACAAACGAACACATGGTGGTTTCTACTTGTAATCTGTTTTTGTCTTTGCTAGGCGTTACTTGTTATGTAATGCCTACATCCTTTGCTCTTAATCCCCTACACAGTACAAAAAAACCCACTCACACCAAAGGCGCTAGTGAGCACTATTAAACTTGTTGAAAATGTCGACCCCAGAGGGTGTCTGTTTATTCCTGAGTCCACTCTCACTGGCCATCCAGAGGCTCTTTCCCTCACACAGCCCTGAAGCCAGCTTCACTTCTCTCAGCTTTCTTTTTCATCACAAATTGCTGCCTCCTTTGGGGGACACCCTGCTATGTGCTCCCAAAATTGTCTTCTAGACAAACCTGATCCCTCATGGAGATGGAATTCATGCACCAAATTCTAGAAAGACAACAGTTTCTCTATGTTAGAACAATACAATTACAGTGATTGCTACGTGTGAATAATCATAATAGTACCATGATTAAAAAGATTTTTGAGTTCCGTATGACTGAAAATCTTTTATCTATTAAAATGATCTACTAAAATTTTTCTAAGAAACAAAACACTGGGTGTGAGGGCGATCTGGCTGTGACATCTGTCACCCCATTGATTGCCAGGGTTGATTCTGCTGATCTGGCTGGCTAGGTGGGTGTCCCCTTCCTCCCTCACTTCTCCGTGTGTCCCTCCTGAAACTGCGCGCTCAGTCGAAGAGGACAAACATTCCCGATAGAGGAGGACCGGTCTTCGGTCAAGGGCAGATGAGTAGCTGCGCTCCCCTGGTAGAGCCTCCAAACCAGCTCTCAAGAAACAAAAAACCTATTTCTTATTATGTCAGAGTGTTTTAACTTTTCAGGGAAAAAATACTCTATAAACAGATAAAGGCTATGTTATTATTATTTTTATTCTAGGAAGGAGACTCATGTTCTATCGGGTTAGAACCATTTTAAAGAAAAACATGGCTGGGTGCAGTGGCTCACACCTGTAATTCCAGCCCTTTGGGAGGCTGAGGCGGGTGGATCGTTTGAGCTTAGGAGTTTGTAACCAGCCTGGCCAACATGGTGAAACTCTGTCTCTACTAGAAATATAAAAATTAGTTGGGCATCGTGGCAGGCACCTGCAATCCCAGCTACTTTGAGGGTTGAGGCAAGAGAATCCCTTGAACCTGGGAGGCAGAGGTTGCAGTGAGCTGAGATCGTGCCTCTGCACTCCAGCTTGGGCAAAAGAGAGAGACTCCATCTCAAAAAAAAAAAAAAAAAAAAAAAAAAGGAAAAACATAAAGTTACTGTTTTCTAATGAGGAGGCATGAGAGGGGCTACTCTGCTGTTCGTAGCTGCTGTTTTTGGGTGGAAACTAGGTCGTGGGGTCTGGGTTTTGATCTTGAATGTCTGTAAAGCATAGAAGACTCCTTGTACTCTAACAAGTGAAAATCAGAGTAAGAAAATTGAACACATGCGCACAATATGACGCAAGGCACTCGGTGAATTAATGGTTAGGGGTCAAGCAGTGAGCCAAGATTGTGCCATTGCAACCAAAACAGCAACAGCAAACTTGTCATTTCACTTGACACATACTGTTTTGTCTGTAGCTTGATTGTAAGAACCACGAAAGCATGTCAGTAGCGTAGTTTGAGTTAAAGGATGAAAAAGTGGTAGAAAATGTAAAATCATCAGCTGCTGGGCAATGGTCATGTTTTCTGACTGCCTGATACGTTTTAAACACCCTTAAGCTATCTGGAGAATTCCACAACTAGGTTTAGTCTTACTGGTTTATTATCTTAGAGTTTTGGAGATCAGAAGCCCAAACAGTTCTCTCTAGGGTAAAGTCAAGGTGACAGGGGGCTGCCTTCTGAAGGATTTAGAATTGGTCTCTGCTTTTTTCAGCTTCTAAAAACTGCCTGCATGCCTTAGATCCTGGCCCTGTTTATCTTTGAGGTCAGCAGCATAGTCTTCCGACCTCTCTGTCCTCTGCATCTCTGTCTCCTCTCCTCTCCCCGCCTTCCTTCCTCCCACAAGGGACCCCTGTGATTAGATAAGGCACACCTGCATAATCCAAGATAATTTTCCCACCTCAAGTTCCTCAGTCACGTCTGCGAAGTCCCCTTTGTCATGTAAGGTAGTAGATTACCAATTTCTGGGGTCAGGACGTGGATCTCTTTGGGGGCTGTTTTCAGAGTACCACACCCTCCATTCAGTTTCATACCCAGAACCTCACTTTCCTAGCCTCCTTTGCATGGGCTGTGGTCAGCATGAGTGAGTGAGGCACTTACATCACGGGACAAATTTAAGGGGCACCAAAAAATGTAGTAATCAAGGTAAGCAACTTTTTTTTTTTTTTTTTGAGACAGAGTCTTGCTCTGTTGCCCAGGCTGGAGTGCAGTGGCTTTATCTCAGCTCACTGCAACCTCTGCCTCCTGAGTTCAAGTGATTCTCATACCTCAGCCTCCTGAGGAGCTAAGATTACAAGCACATGCCATCACACCCAGTGAATTTTTCTATTTTTAGTAGAGACAAGCTTTTGCCATGTTATCCAGGCTGGTCTCAGACTCCTGACATCAGGTGATTCACCCACCTCAGCCTCCCAAAATGCTGGGATTGCACACCTGAGCCACCATGCCTGGCCTAAGATAAATAACATTTTAATGCAATATTGAAAAAAGTTCAAAAAAATTTATGATGGTCAGCATTTTAAAACAAAGAGAGCATTACAGATTTTCCCTTTTGGCTTTGTCTTCATTATGGCCAAGCATGGCAGTATCCTTCGCAACTAAACAAAGTATGTGACCCAGACTGCACAATGAGGTGCACTTGTGGCAGGCTTTGACTTACAGCAAGCAAAAGAAGCAGGGGCCTGACACACACTGTTCATGCCAGCTTGGTTGGGTTCCTCACAGCTGAGAGCAAAAGTGGAAAGCCTGAGGCCTCGGAGACGTGAGCTGCTTGCCAGGGTCCTTGCTCTGGGAAATGTCAGTGGCCTGTGGGCAGTCGGTTGGTGAAACTTAGGGTGTTTTTCCTCGTCACAATGCCTATAAACCCATTCTCTGATCCATCAGGAGATTCTGAGAACTACCTGTTACCCTTTATGAAATCTCTTTTCTGCTTCAATAGCCAATCTACTGCTTTTTGTAACTAACAACTCTGAATAATGTAACTTATCACAGTAAGGACAATCTGAATTGGTTGGCACAGGCAAGACAAAGCCACAGGTGCAGGTCAATGTTAAAGGGCATCACATTGGGACAAAGTGAGACCCTCATCTCTACAAAAAATAAAAAATACTAAAGGGCATCCTTTAGTATTTTATCAAGGAAATAAAGCACACATGCCTCATGTAAAAACTCACCCAAATTGGGCACGTGGCTCATACTTGTAATCCCAGCACTTTGGGAGGTTGAGGTGGGTGGATCACTTGAGGTCAAGAGTTCGAGACCAGCCTGGCCAACATGGTGAAACCCCATCTCTACTAAAAACACAAAAAATTAGCTGAGTGTTGTGGCACATGCCTGTAATCCCAATTACTCCGGAGGCTGAGGGAGGAGAATTGCTTGAGCCTGAGAGGTGGAGGTTGCAGTAAGCCAAGATTGTGCCATTGCACTCCAGCCTGGGTGACAGAGCAAGACTTCATCTCAAAAAAAAACAACAAAAGAAAACAGACATAAAAAAACAAAACCAAAACAACAACAACAACAAAAGTCTCACCCTAACATTCTCTGGAATCTAGAAAGAAAATGTTTACTTTTCAGTTCCTTACCTGGATATTTCACCAGTTCTAAATTAGTAGCTTATTCAGGGCTTTATTAGTAGTAAGAAGATACTGACTTTATCTTTGCACATTGAGTAACAAATCAATTCTTGTTGGAATCATAGGTCCTGGATGATGTTTCTGATAATGTGAGCCTTGGTGTTCTCTCTTTCTCTCTCTCTGAGTATTCTGAGAGGGGCAAAATTGCTTGTGATTCCAAATTTCAGAATTTCCAGGCCTTATATTCTGGTTCTTAATTTAGTTGATTTTTCTGTGGAGGGTCAAAGATGGTAGTTTGCTCCAAAATTCTCACAAGATATCTGGCTCGTTTGGCTCCATTCATTAAGATACTTCTTATACAGACCCTTTCTTTGAGAGATTTCTTGTCTTTTTGTCCAAGCTTATTTAATTAAATTGACTATGTATTAGAATTGTTTATGCATTTGAAAAATAATTCCCTTAATTTTAGGACACTAATTATTATTATTGAATCACAAATCCGTGTTTAGTAGAAAATAACGGATACAAATAAGCAAATGTTGAGATTGATAATGAAGGGAGCTTAGTGAAGTCGGTTGTCAGCCTAGTTAGGACAGCATCCTGTGACATGTTGGCAAGCTTGAGATCAGCGGAAATTAGCTGAAAATGGCTGTTGGGCTCCAGGTATTAGCAGACTCATTTTTATTGAGCAGAAATCACAGATTTTATGGGCAAAACCAAGAGTCCTGTAGTAGTTCTTCCGTGCTAATTTTTTCCTACCCCTTATTTCTCTCTAACTTCTTCAACTCTGTTACTAAGGTTTAAAGTGGTTTATGGAAGGCTGACAAGTAGAACGATATAATCAATGACTGTGGCCAAATCAGCGCCCTTCCACACTGATGTGGGAAATACTCTTTTATTCCTTTCAAGTGAAACTAACACGTTTATATATTGAGTATTGACAAAATGCTCAATGCTGTCATAGGTATTACCAGAGATAAAAGCAAAAGCTCTGAGGCTTGTCTTCTAGCCACGTAAAATATAATTGGAGAGTGCAAATTTATATTTAAGAAAAAAATACAGAGTAAGATATGACAGTGTGAAATTAGGTGAGAACTGTGGGGTACTGACTACCATACGTAATTTAGGAATTCAGACAAAAGACAGATGAATGCTGGCCAGAGGGAGCCATCTAGGACAGCTTGCCTTTCTTTCTTTCTTTCTTTCTTTCTTTCTTTCTTTCTTTCTTTCTTTCTTTCTTTCTTTCTTTCTTTCTTTCTTTCCTTCCTTCCTTCCTTCCTTCCTTCCTTCCTTCCT